>NC_063207.1:6932285-7027285 GCF_017589495.1 Alosa alosa | reverse complement strand
CACTTCATTCACGATCAAGGTGATTCACACAGCTGGGTGAAATGTAAGTACATCTGCAGCCGCTTATCCACGGACGCACCGGACGGAGCGTTCAAGAGCAAGGGCTGTGATTGGCCGAGTTTTCAGTGTGTTGTTTCTCGGTCTTTTTAGCAGCCTCTGCAACATGCTAGTCCACTGTAGCCTATAAGCTTTGTACATAATGTCAAACCTAGTTTTGGATTCAGTGGCAAGATTTCTTGATTGTACAGTGCCTGTCTCTCAGTAATGTTTTAAAATGAGAGCTTTGTCAGCTAGCAGTAGACTACTTTGTCGGCAGTCATGAGAAGTTCGCTTGCTAACAAAACATAAATATGCTGCCCAGAAACCTTGTGAGTAGTTCTGAATTTTTTTACTACACTAACGAGGTTGAAATATAGCCTTTGCCTACAGCATCTCCTTAACAGTAATGTTAACAAAATGACAGCATTCATATGACAAAGGAAAACGAATTCGGTCACTCAAGGCTGTGCCACAGCAACCATTAATTGATAGCTGTTTTTGGGACACGTTAAACATTCTTTATAATGAGCGCATACAGGGAGTAAAACGACTTGTTGCCGTTTTGAGACATAGCCTAAGCCAGTGTTTTTCAACCACTGTGCCGGGGCACACTAGTGTGCCGTGAGAGATCATCAGGTGTGCCGCAGAAAATTACCCAAATGTCACTCACAGGTCCAGAAAAGCAACTGTTGCATCAAAGAATTTATAACCACATGCTCTCATTGATTGTATGATTGCACTATTTGTGGTATGCAGGCATTGTACAACGGGGGCCCCATATCCAGTATTCACAGAATCACCACATATCCAGTTCATAACAACAATTAAATTAGATATAGTCACCTACAAATTAAACAGGGCGCTTGTTTTTTTGAGCAGGTCTTGCATAGAAGCCATAATAAGGCCATACCTGTGTATTATTTGAAATGTTAGGCTATGGTATGTTTATTTTTTCTTCACACAGGATGTTAGTGTGCTGTGGGACATTTTAAGTGTCAAAAGTGTGCCGTGGCACAAAAAAGGTTAAAAAACACTGGCCTAAGCTATGTTAAGCTTTTTCACGTTAAGGTGGTATTTGTTGTTACATTAGCTTCAGAAACACCGCTTCAGAAAGCTGCAGGGGAGCATGGCGCACAAAATAACGCGGGGTTAAATGTAACATGGACTTTTTCCCTAGTTGCAGAGGGTTGATCGGGACATGCTATTGGTCAGTTAACCACCAGGTGTTCCACAAATGTTCAGTCAGTATGGACGTGTTTTCACGTAGATCTACAGCAAAACGTCTTTTGAAGGCATCAAAGTAGGTGGTAGGCTACTTGTCTTTCGATTACTGAGTTGTGGGTGCAGCTCACTGACTCTTGTATCATCTAATAATTGTCTTGTAGGTTAAAAATGAACACCGTTTTGAAACATGTAGTCAGCACATAGCAGGAGCTATCTTATCTTATAATAAACGTGACCCAGCGGTGTTAGTTGTAACACGCTGTTACAACTGTTCAATGATGTTCCAATACAAAAATATGCGCGTTAGTTTAGTTAGTTTTGTGATGTTTTGCACTTTTGCCTCATGTGTTTTCAGGTTTGAGGGCTTTTCTTGGCAAGATTGACCTTGGTTAGACTCTGCTTCCATTGACGCATATGTTATTTCTCCGTATGGAAAATAAAGTAAATTTTCGACACACGTCTGCTATTAGTGCATGAGTTATGAATCATAAATAGTCAGATCCTATCCTATCATACACATTCAGATACATTTATTGAATTAATTGAATTAAAAACAGCCTTTTGCATGAGTTAGTAACCCCGCATATGGGGCAGGTTGTAACATTTCACCAGAGAGGGTTAAAGAAGGATCTTTGATTTCACCTATCGCCACTCTCGATGGAATTGTACAAGAACAGTAGGTCCTACAAACAAACTTCCAGTGCACATTTGTAACAGAGATATGTATGTTGCTTGTTAAAACATACGACTAGTGAAACTTAAATGATTTTAGAAATATTTAGCCAAAGCCAAAAAGTATTAAGACAAAAGCTGGAGCTGGAGCACTACAGGTATCCCTTGTATCCTCTGGTGCTCTTGGAAGGGTTAAAAGTTCATGAAGCAGTTTAGAAAAAGATTCCAGGTCCAGTCACTCAGTAGGATGCAAAAAATTACAATTTATTATTATGGGCTAAACCATTAAAAAAACACCAACACGTGTCGGCTCACCAGCCTTCATGGTGAAGGCTGGTGAGCCGACACGTGTTTGTTTTTTAATGGTTTAGCCCCTAATAATAAATTATCATTTTTTGCATCCTACTGAGTGCCTGGACCTGGAATCTTTTTCCAACCTGCTTTAAGAGCCAAAAAGTGTTACTTTGTGCCCCGCGCTCCTGCTTGTGAAAGAAGGGGTGGGGGAGGGGCGCTTAACATGAAAAAGCTTTATGTCCCAAAACGGCAACAAGTGGTTTTAGTCCCTGCAGGTCTTCATAAGCTACAGGAAGTGGGGGGGAGGGTAAAATGGGATGACCAGAGCCGTCTTCGCTGGAGCTGCTATGGACGGTCTAAGCCTATGTGTAGAGTTCCTGACTCAAGAAAAAGTGTGTGGTCCACCATGAAAGCCTTATCCCTCACCTGCGCATCCTAAATGGAAAAAATACTATACCATTACGTCATTATAAGACTTAGTTTTGACTTTGACTTTGACTTAGCCTATTTTATGGAAACGATTGGGAAGAACATTTGTGCTATTCAGAAAGCATATCTTCTATCGTCTTTCCAGGCACACACTTGTTACCATAGCCTATCGACTGCCTAAACAGATTTTAGGCTCTGCTCTTGGGTTTGGCCTCGCAGCGAACTCGACCCTCTTGTTGCTTGCAGTTTGTTAAATATGCAGATTACATTATTTATTTCTGATTAATTGCGTCTTTTGCAACATCTGCTTGTTAGGCTCTGCTACTGTCAATGTCCTTGTACAGGTAAATGTTCAACAATTGCTGGTGTACAGGCTATAATCAATTAGCTAAATCATTTGTCCAGCTGTTTAAACATTTTTGTGTGCTACATTCAAACGCATCGTTGTCGTTTGAACGTCGCAAGCAGGCATGTTGCGGTTGCAATTTAAGTGAAATTTCTACAATATCCCATATCCCACTCTGATATTGAGTTGTTTCATTAAGATAAAATTCTTATTTTTAATTTTGGGTTCGGCAAAGGACGTTTTTTGCCTTTTTTATTCATGCCCTTTACAACTATGCTTATCCGCCCTGGCAAATTTCGACCAGTGCATGATGAGACAGCTTTTATTACACAACTGAGAAATAGGCGATTGGGCCAACTCTAGCCTCGTCTGCCACTTGCCTTCATATTTTTCTTTTCAAATTTGTAATATCACTCAATCAATTCGTAATATTCGTATTTGTAATATCACTTGGAATCAATTTGTTGTGTGATTGACATCAGACTAGTCATTAGCTAGTTAGTTGTGCACTGTTTCCCACTCAGTAGTAACAAACTGCCTACTCCGATGAATTCTATTTTTTTTGCCAATATTCTTGTCACCCTCCCAGAATTCTGAATATCTTTGCTCGCACACTGTAGGAACTGTAACGTGATTAATGACACGTTACAACCAACTCTGCTCAGCTACGACTAGAGAAAGAATCTCCCGTGTGTAAGTTCACTCCAAGTTGGCCTACCCCATAAACTGCATGACAGTAGGCTATTTATATTTATCTATAAAATTACCACATGCGTTTGTTCAACTTCATGAAGCAGAATTACGCAGCCTATTTGCACACATTTTGTTTACGCAAGAAAGAGAAAATACAGCGCACGCGATTTTGGGCTGCACTAAACTCGCGCCCCTACCTTGTTGTCTTTATGGTTTCCTAATAACTTTCTTATACTAAATAGGACATGCAAACAATGACATGCCCAACCCTGGAACTGACTGACTCTCTGTCTCTCTCTCTCGTGTGTGCGCGCACGCGCTCTAAGCAGCCTACGTTTCAAATTATGGTAGCCTAAGGTAACGTTCAAGTTAGATCTGCTGCATGAAGGAGAGTGAGAGGAAACCCGTGTCCTGCTTTTATATAGGTCCATCTCTTCTCACAGTTCCAATGCATGATCCGAATAATGGTTTCATATTTGTTAGTCAACTTTGCAAAATACATTCGGCGCTACACTCGAAACATTCGGGGCTGAAGTCCCGGCAAAATCGGCTGGCGACGTCCCTGATAAGATATATAATCTCACGCTATTGTATTATCATATATGTTTGGTAATGGCTCAACTTTCTCTGATTTTTCTACTGACTTCTACTGAAACTGGATGCATCACGGAAGCAGTAAGTCAAGTCGCATCAAAAATAGTGGTGGCAGAACTCCCAAGAGCCACCCGGTGGTTGTTTGGGTCAACTGCAGTTTGTGCCATTTCTGCCGAGAAAATGGGGTGAGTGATTCATGAAGGAACCCGTCCAAACTTAACTGATACCCACTGTATTGGCAGGAAGACAGGACTCTGAACACACTTGAAATAATTATGTTTATTTATGTTTAGCGCACAGATGCAGAGAGCCCAAAAAGTTTTCCAGAATAAACATTTTGTTTAAATAATGTATATTTTAAATAAATCTGATGTCATGGTCTGTGGTGGTCTGTCCACCACCCCCTGCTGACTCAGACACTGCTCTTGTTTGCGTGCCTGCCCTACCCCCACCTCCCAGTCTCCCAGTCTCTCCAGCTCTGCATCCCGGTGACACCCAACGACCTAAGCCACCATCACCTCACGACCTGCCCCCGCCTGTCACCTCCTTGCCTGTGCCTGTTGAGGTGTCCACGACTCTGGCAGCCTTGACAGGGACATCAGGGAGGTGGTCATCCCCTGCCCCCACCCCCACCCCCACACCCCCTCAATACCAGTGCAACACTCACCTCCACCATCACAGGCTATCGTACCCCCACCATCACTGGATAATGCACCCCTCCCCCACATGGTGACAACGACTTCAGTAAACAGCCATCAGACACACAGATCCCAGATGCCCCCCCCCCCCCCCCCCCCCATCATCACAGCAGATCAAGTAAGATTTCAACTAAAGAAACTTTGCCCCAAGAAGGCAGCCAGGCCTGACAGACTGTGTCCAAGGCTACTTAAGGCCTGTGCTGCTGAACTGGGGGAGTCACTGAAGCACATCTTCAACTTGAGTCTACGCCTCGGACAAGTTCCAACACTGTGGAAGACCTCATGTCTCACCCCCGTCCCAAGAAGCCACACCCTAGTGAGCTTAATGACTACAGGCCTGTCGCTCTAACATCACATGTGATGAAGACAATGGAGCGACTGGTCTTAGGTATGCTCAGACCCCAGGTACGCCATGCACTAGACCCGTTACAGTTTGCATACCAGGAGAAAGTGGGCGTAGACAATGCCATCACTTATCTTCTACACAGGACACATTCTCACCTGGACAAGGGGAAAAGTGCTGTGAGAATCATGTTCTTTGATTTCTCAAGTGCTTTTAACACCATCCAACCCCTCAGACTGGGAGACAAGCTCTTGCAGATGGGTGTGGACGCTCACCTGGTAACCTGGATTACAGATTACCTGACCGAGCAACCGCAGTTCGTCAGACTGAAGAACTGTCTCTCTGACACTGTGATCAGCAGCACCGGAGCGCCACAGGGAACTGTGCTCTCCAGTCCGTTCACCCTGTACACATCTGACTTCTGCTACAACACCGAGTCATGCCACATGCAGAAGTTTTCTGACGATACTGCAATTGTGGGGTGTATCAGGGACGAACAGGAGGAGGAGTACAGGAGCCTGGTGGAGGACTGTGCAATGGTGCAAACTCAATCACCTTCAACTCAACACTTCAAAGACCAAGGAGATGGTGGTGGATTTCCGCAGGTCTAAGCCCACTCTGCTACCAGTCTCCATTGATGGGGTCAACCTGGAGGTGGTAAGCACCTACAAGTATCTGGGTCTCCACCTGGACAATAAACTGGACTGGTCAGCCAACACTGACGCACTCTACAAGAAAGGGCAGAGCAGGCTTTACTTCCTGAGGAGGCTGCGGTCCTTCAATGTGTGCAGCAAGCTCCTGACTGCCCACTACTGTTTTACTACTGTTTTACTACTGTCCACAGCCTAATGTTTTTACTACCGTTTTACTGCTACACTGTTTTTCATGCTATATTAGCACACATGACCAATGGCTTCTGCTACAATACTGAATGGCTGTAACCCTTTACCTCAACCTATTCTTGCACTGACATAGTTTTTTATATTACCTTGTCTACATTATACTTTACTCTCTTATTTGTCCATATTATTTATGCTGGTCTCTAGACCTTATTATTGCACTGTTGCACTGTTGGACTACTTTTTGCACCTTCACCATGACACTCACTCTCTTGAGCACCTTACCATGCACACAGAACTACAGGACTACTGTTGGACTACTTTTTTTAAATACTTTTTATTTAATTGATATAGTATATTTAGTATTTAGTCTTGTTAGTTTTTCTTATCTTCTACTGTCTCTATTGTACAGTGGAGTTTTGTTATATGTTTATATTTATATTTACCATTTCTGCTGTAAGTGCATGTTGTATGCGATGTCTGTATGCTACTGAGACCTTGAATTTCCCCTTGGGGATCAATAAAGTATCTATCTATCTATCTATCTATCTATCTATCTATCTATCTAATAATATGGAATTGTAGTGGGAATATGTAGTGTATATATATATATATATATATATATATATATACACACATTATACATATATTTACATTATATATACATATGTTATACATATGTCAGATTAAACTTTCTTCCCTGTAAATGTCATGACAGATTTCATTTCAGTGAACAATATCCCTTACTCTGGCACTTTGTGCATTTTTCCACAAGGGGGCAGTAATAGTCCTCATATTACTGTCCCTGGCAGACGCCACCTTGTGGCTTCTTCTAATAATTACAACAGTGGAAGCATACCTATCCCATTAAATGCTGTTGCCGTAGTCTCTGGTCCAGTTATAGTTCCCTTTACCTTGGCCATTGAACGTATTGGACACTTTCATTTTCCCTGGCAGAACCAGAACATCTTTATTTTTCTGTTCTGTTTTTCAATCATTTTTCTTTCATGGCTGCAGTAGCAAACTATTAAATACTTCACTGGTTTATTCTGTCCTCTCTATCTCCATCCTCTAATGGCCACCTGAGTGCATAGCACAGGGGTGCGCATCTTTGCCTCTCTTCACCTGTGATTCCTCTCTTCCTCTTCCTCTTCCTCTCTCTGCTGTTGCCTGGCTGTTTCTCCTGCTGCTGCTGTTGCTCCTATCAGAAGCCCTGTCCTAAACATGCCTCTAGCCGCAAGCCCACTATCAGTAAGCACAAGGTAAGAAACTCACTTATCTTTGTCATATACGTCCTCTCTCTCTCTCTCTCTCTCTCTCTCTCTTTCTCTTTCCTCTCCTCTCCTCTCTCTCCTCTCACTCCAGTTTGACACAGTGCCTGAGGCCATCAACTCCAGCAGCACTGTCACGCTAAAGGGCTTTATCATGCACACGGAGGTAGAGTACACTGTGTGTGTGTGTGTGTGTGTGTGTGTAAAGGGCTTTATCATGCACACGGAGGTAGAGTACACTGTCTGTGTGTGTGTGTGTGTGTGTAAAGGGCTTTATCATGCACACGGAGGTAGAGTACAGGCACGGATGGGTGCCTACTGAGGAGGCTCTTCAGAGGGGCAGGGGTGTGTGTTGTGTGTGTATTTTCTTACCCATGTATGCCATCCTAGGGTGTGACTATGCACTATATGTGTGACACTGTGTGTGTGCATTCTCTTACCCATGTATGCCATCCTAGGGTGTGACTATGCACTATATGTGTGACACTGTGTGTGTGTGTGTGTGTGTGTGTGTGTGTGTACGTTGACACATGCTTGCTATCACAGGGTATGCACCCTCATGTATGCTGACAGAGTGTGTACTTTTAAGCATGCATCCTAAGTAGCATGCATCCTAAGTAGCATGCATCCTAAGTAGCATGCATCTTAAGTAGCATCCTATGCATCCGGAGCAGCACAGACTCCAGGTGAAGTATGGATTTGCATGTTTACATGTTTGTTTGCATTTCAACCAGTGCATGCTAAGGCAGACAGCCAGAGTTTCATTTTGAGGAACACTTTGAACACTTTAAATTGCACTTGTTTAGCCAGAGCATGCTATTACCCAGAGTGTTTTCACATGCCGGGTCATATTAATAGTATTAGATGGAGTAAGTGCCCTCCATGTGCAGTGCCCTCCACAGTTATTGCCACCCCTAGTAAAGATACGCTTCATAGCGTGCTTAACACCCTTCTAAAATCAATGGAACCTATGCCCTCTCAGGGCTTATTGCTTAATTTGGTGATCTATCCGAACCTCACAGTTAAAACACTGAGGAAAAATACAACCTTGACAGGAAGCAAATGTATTCTGAGGAAAAGGAATATCTCATAAAGAAATTAATATTTTTAAGTGGAGTGGTGCAGGTTCCTGTCTCTTTTGGGGTGTGTTACCCTATAGTAGTCTAGGCACAGAACAGGAAATGTATGCATGGATCGCTCTCAACAGATTTCATTTGGTTCACCTGTTAGCTGTTACCTAGAGACGATGTTTGTATCCGGTTCAACTTTCTCTGTCTGTAGATTTAGATCCCTGGTCAATGCCACTCTGGAGTGGACCTGGTTCTGGTCTGGCCCTGGTCTGCTCCAGAGTTAGCTGTTCACCAAAGATTCTAGAACAGAGCTGTTCTAGAATCTTTGCTGACCACTAGGGTGTAGTGTATGAGTCCTGGTGACGGCAGCTAATGTGCCTTTGACTGTGTGACTCTACAGGGTTTTGTGGACACCAAGATAGGCGGCAGCACCTCCCGCTCTGGTCGCCATGGTTACCCGAACACCATGTCGGTGATGCGCGTTCCGGCCCAGAGCCAGCTGAGCCACGGCTACTCCCAGAATTCCCTGCACCGCAGCATCAGTCAGCTGATCGACCAGGCGGACAGGAAGTCGCTGATGGACGACGGCGTGTGGGACACTGAGGTGCAGGGCACAGACAGTGGCATGGTGTGTGTGTGTGTGTGTGTAAGAGAGAGGCTGTGTGTGTGTGTGTGTGTGTGTGTGTGTGTGTAAGACAGAGGCTGTGTGTGTGTGTGAGGGAGAGAGAGTGAACGTTTGTGAGTGTGTGAAATGTGTGTCTAAGTTATGTTTTCTGAATGTTTTTAAAGTTATAGGATGATGTAAATGTATCTAATACGGCTTGAAAGTAATTGTGTGGGTTTCAAAGTGTCCTCTGTGTTTTGTTTCCCTCTAGTTTATCGCAGATGAGGAGCTGGTGGAGACCATTAAAGAACTCAGCTCCGTGGGCTCCGTCAGGAAGGAACACACAACCTTTACAGACACACACCTGTGATGGGCAACACACACACACACACACACACACACACATTTACATTACATCACATATACTGTACACACACACCCATATTCTACATGCTCGCTCATACATCCTTATTCACACACACACACACACACACATTTACATTACATCACATACTGTAGACATACACCCATATTTTACATGCTCGCTCATACATCCTTATTCATACACACACACACACACACACACACACACACACACACACTCAACCGTGTGAGTCTGGCTGCAGCAGTATGCTGATATGTGCAATAATATTTGTGCAGTCACTAGTACAGCATCCTCTGAAGCTTTGCAGGTGGGGTAGAGCTAGGATTTATCAGCATCACAGTACTCATTTAGACAGAAGGAAGCTCAGATGTTTTTTTGTTTTGTTCATGTAATGACAAGGGAAGCTGCCATGAAAATTGTCCCATGCCAGCCCCCGTAGCCTGCCTACTGTTCACCTGCCTGTAGTCTTGGACCTCAGTCATTGCCTGAGGTCATGCAAATGTTGCCTTTCAATGCCAGCCTGTCACTGTGGGCCTTCTAGCGTGACCTCTCGGGGATATGAACTAAGAGAGGGTCACTCAGAAATAGCGGCTAACTGTCTGGATAGCAGCACATAAATGTAGTCTGGATCTAGCAAAAGTTAGCGGACAGGGCGACTTACTATCTGGGTAGTGGAAGAGAATGAGAGTTTGGCTGTAAAGTTGATCTTTTAAAAAACACAGGGATGTGAGGGTTCATCAATTGCATGTGAGGATTTATTTTATTTATTTTTCGGTGCAGGAATCACTTTAAAGGGAAACTTGGCAGGATTATCTATATGTCCCCCTCTGCTGGAGAAATTGTGCATTATGCTATTTCAAACTATGGAAAAAGGTAAGGATAAAGCACATGGATTTGTTTACAAGCTAGTGAAACGGTTAGCATAAGTTCGGCAGAACTATGTGGATGTTATAAGGTAAGAAACACGATTTAAAACGAGTTTCTTGTTTCTCACTTCTCTTTCCGGGACAGTAGTCTCAATGTTGCAAGGTTGGTTTTCCGCCTGGGGACGCTAGGCGCAGCGGAGAAAGTCGCCATTTTCACCGGATCAGGTCATTTAACCATCCAAATGGTTTCTAAACGGGTTTATTACGTTGAAATAGTTGCCAAGTTTCCCTTTAACTCATCCATTTGAGAAACCCACAGCTTTAGCGTTAGCATGATGGGGCATCAGTGTCAGGTTAGGGCACTATTGAACTAAGGCTTTTCTAGTATCCCAGAATGTTTCTGCTGGCTCTACCCAGCTTTGAGTCCCTGTCACTATTAGAGTGCATATGTGTAAGTCAAGTCATGTCACTTTATTTACATAGCACATTTTTTTAACAACAGCAGTTGACCCAAAGTGCTAGGTAATAGTGGGTCTGAGGAAGGAACACATGATCTGAGATCATGAAACCAAATACATTCTGTTACAATAATAGTTACTACATATGTACATGCGGACTTAAAGCTACTCTGTATGAAGTTTGGCCTAACTTTGTGTTACGGCTCACCTCACTACTCACTATGGCACAACCTAACCCTGAAGAACCCCAACCCTGGAGAACCCTACAGACCCGTTAGATGATCCACCAGCATAAACAGGTGACATTCGGCTCACCTGTAACTAAACACCTGTCCTATCTCACACACACACACAGAGGCTTGCGGGTCACCTTTAAATAATAAATGTGTGTTAAATAATGAGTGTGTTTGGCATGAATGTCATGCAAACCTGTCTTACTCCCTGCCTACAGGGGGCATCCTAGGTCTTAGTCCTCCTATAGAGACCGGCTCCTGCATGTATTAAGCCTATACAGCTTCTTCAGCCTTGAAAGTGTTGATTAGTAGAGTCCGAGGAAAGTGTTTATTTGTCGTAACTGTGGAGATGTACAGTGTAAACCTAGTTGGTATTAAACTTGTGCCTATAACTGTAGCTAGAGCAGTAGCATGTATTGTATTAGTGGAAGCCGTGACAAGCCAACTGATTTTAAAAATGTGTCTTAAGTATGTACTGCCGATTGTGAAGTTATGTACTGCTGGTGGTCAAAGTGAAGTCAGTGTTGTGACTGGATGGAGGAAGCAACATACTCATCAGTGATTGGTAGAGGTTGTTTTAAACCTGCAGTATGTTTTCGTTGGGTTGTGTTCTAAGCATTGTACTTTGGAAAGCATATTAATTTGCAATGATGTACAGCTGTTGTTACAAATATTTATTGTTTTTTGTTTTTTACAAAATGCCAGTATTATTTATCATTATCTCTGAGTATCTTTTTATATATTTTTTTCAGTTTTGTTTATGTTACCTTTGGTTGTTATTGGTGTTGTTTTGCAAAGTGCTTCCTCCTGAAATTGTTAGAACCCATGAGTGTAATAATCACATACTGATCGTAGCAGAACCTTCTGTACATGGTTATGGCCAATGTAAGTTTCCTCCTAGACTTAGACTTTTTACACAGACAGCACAAACACTCTGTAATAAGCCCCTGCTAGAGGGTTTAGAATGTGATCTGACTCGCTGTACATGTCAAACCGAAATGCTATGTGCTTGTCTATCAGAGTCTCTCTCTCTCTCTCTCTCTCTCTCTCTCTCTCTCTCTCTCTCTGTGGCAGGACGTGTAACATATACTAGTGGACCATGCAGAGTTGAGGAATTCCTGTACCGTGGTGGTGTTTGTGTTAACAGCAGATTAAAGGAAAACACTGAGACGTATTGTTTAATGACATGTTGGTCTTGTTTTCTTTTGTGCCCATACAGAGGTTACAGAAAGGTGAGAGCGCTACTGTGAGGTATAGATTTTACTCAGGAGATTCAGGTACCACATTCACCTACAGTAGAGCTGGCGTACCATTGATATGGCCATTAGCCTTCCGTGCAGGATCTCAGAATACTCATGACTTAAGTATCGATCATAAATCCAACACACTTTGACCAAACACAGAGAACAGCAAAGACATTAGTTCATTATTAATTCATCATTAGTTCTTTTTTTTCTTCTCTTTTTCTTTCTTTATATAACTTCATATCAGTGTCTTTTCAAGGTGCATCAGACTCCATATATTCTACATTCTTGCTGTGACTGTCTAAACTGCCAAAACTACATTACCTTGGTCAAACCATTAAATAAACAAACATGAAAACAGTTATTTCATATCGCAGCCTGTGAATTAAATGCAACTCATTAGCTATTCTTCTTTCATAAGAAGTCTCGTTAGCTAAAAACTCGTTAGCTATTCTTCTCTCATACTTATTCGTCTGTATGGAGCCGCTATCTATGCAAAGCTACAAACACGCTTGGCATTGTGGGTAACAGTGCTGAATTCCTGTGATATGTCAGTGAAAGCAGCTATATATCTGTGTTCATAGTGTACGTCCATGAAGCATCACAGAGGAGCACTGTTCTCAAATCAGTCTCACCGTGACGCACGTGATAATCGCAACTAGGGTGAGAATATTCTTAGAGTAAGTTCAGTTTGTCCTCTGCAAGGGTTCACGGGAACCGTTTCATTTGTGTCGCGGCTTCCCCCACACTAATACTGCACTCAAAGCCATAGAGGAGAGCCAGGCTGTTTAGAGGGCTGTCTGCTGGGGTTTTGGGCTTCAGGGAAAGTGACCATGTTGAAGACTCATTAGCTACACACAACTATGTGAGAGTGTGTGTGTCTTTCTGTCTGTCTATCTATCTGTGTGTGTGTGAAGTTTGCCCTCAGTGTCTTTACGCAGATCTCACACTGCCACTGATGCTGGTTAACTCATAAATCAACTCTGGAAGCTGGTAATTATCTTTCTGCCATGTCACACACCCGCACACACTGAACAGGAGCTGGCAGGCTCACTCACAAACTCACACACACACACACACACAGGTGCCCAGCTGCAGGGCGTGAGATGGGCGTTTAATGTGCTGACAGATCCTGGCTCCTAAGAGTGTGGGTGCGGCACTGCAGGTGTGTGTGTGTGTGTGTGTGAAATAGACTGTGTGTGTGTGTGCATCTGAGCTGGGCCGCAGGGTGATGCCAGAGCCAGCCCATCTGTAGCGCCATCACAGAGGTGCAGCGCGCCCATTCATCAGTATCCCACAATCCCCTGGGGTTGCGGTTTTGAGCATCGCAGCGTGGTACTATCGGGGCTGTTGGCAGAGGATGTGATGACACAGGAAATGGTGGGGGAAAACGATCATCACAATCAGGCCTCCCATAGACCACCAAACTATACGAGCCCTGGTCAGACACTGGCTCTGTCTAGTTAGTGTGGGGAAAGCATACTACGGCTAAAGTATACTACTACTGATGCATACTACTCAGTGCTACACTCACGTAGTGTACTTTCTTCATAGTGTTCTTCTGCTTCATGTTTTGCAAAGGCTTAACTCAGTGCTCTGTCTTACATGCGCGCACAGCATACGCTAATGCTAGTTAGTGACATGATAATATGACATAATATCATCCATTACTTATCATAATATATATATATATATATATAAGATATGCCGAGCAACATAAATAGAGTCTGTACAATTTTTTTTTTCATATAGCTTGTAAACATGAGTTGACTGCATATGGCTGAGACAGAGAAAAGTGAGTGACGGACAGACGGACAACCAGGTGACAGCCGACTGTGGGCCAGAACTGAGCCGAGACTAAGCCGCATCTCAGCCCGATGTGTCCCACAATCGGCTGCCATGTGGGAGTCGATCGACGCAACGAGTTATGGTCTCTGAATATTTCCTCATCATCCTATAGTGAGTCTCTCCTCTCCTCACCTCTCCTCTCTGTTGCTTATTCACATGAAGTGCAAATGCAATGGTGGAGTGAAAAACACACAGCGTCATATGTTCAAAACAAGTCAACGGTACAAAGCATTGAAAAGAGATGCATAATGTCAAACTGACATAGTTACCAAGACAGGTCCTGGTTACATGGTGCTGAAGTTGCATAATGAGTAAAGGTTTGTACACACCGTTCATTTCCATAGTGTTGATTTAACCACCCAAGACAGCGAGGAGGGGGGGGGCTGTCATCATATTAACTTTGGTTCGATTATTTTCCTAAATCAATATAAGACTTAAATTATTATCGTGGTCGAAGGCACTAAATAGTTTTCAAACATTACAATGTAAAGGAATTCCCTTTGTTTTAAGTTAGACATGTTAAGGTAAGAAAAAATAGTGTTTGTGATTCTCTAAATAAAAAAAGAAACGTTTAAATTTCTATCTCTGGCGAGCCAGCATGGCTGCAAAGTAATGCGAGTGCAAAAGATGACGCACAACTCTAATAAAGGCGGAGAACTAGCATTGTCCATTTTGGCTCTTGTCCAAACATGCCTGCCATGCTTCAAGTGACCCAACTTTTTGGGACCATGGAGAAGTGACACAGAGGAACACATCACTATTTTAGGTCAGTTCAGCGAGGTAATAATGTTAATCAGTTTATCCTCGTAATCATTCGGGAGTAACCAAGGAGACAAACTATTCCAGTTGAACAGCTGACACGAGCATGCATGTAAACAAGGAGCTTTTAGGACTCAGCTCGAGGATAATGGCTCCAAGAAAGAAAACATCAGCTGTTACCATGCCAACAGAGGTATGGCTTACCCAACACAACAAACGTTTGTATATGATGATCCCACTCTTAAAAAACAAAACAAAATAAAACATTACGTATGCCAAGGCATTAGTGTGTGCAGTTGGAATCTGGCTGCTTACACAAAACACAAAATAAACAATGTGGAGGAGGGAACACCACCTCATACCTCACTGAAGCCGACAAGGAGAGCCTTACCCAGAGACAAGTCATGGAAGTAACGCTTGCGTCTGCAACCCCAGATGAAGACCACTCTGTGTAGCTCCATCTCCAACAGCAAGGTCTCTCATCTGAGATGGGTAGGTGCTACTTCACTCTGGGACGGGGGAGCGGGTCATTCCAGCTGTAAGGTGACTGGGGGATTTGGGGTTAGGGGTCACAGGGGTTGGTCAGGTATAATGTCGGACGCCTCGGGGGACGTGAGGAGACCTCTCACAGGCTGTACTCCTGGCTGGAGGTCTCCGTGCCTTTGCGGTGGCGCGGGGAGGTGGCCATCTTGGTGGGGGAGGGCGATGCAGTGCTGGAGGACGAGTCGCTGCCCCCACCAGCCTCCGAGGCGCCCCCAGGGGGCAGAGAGGACAGATGGGGCACCGGGGGTGCCCTCTTCCGCCCCAGAAACCCCCCATCAAACGCCCCCCTCTTCTTGCCCTCCGCCCGGCTCTCCGACCCCCCTGCCCCGGCTGACGCCGAAGCGCCCTCCTCCTCCACCTGCACCTTCCTCCGGACGTCTCCCAGCCCGGGGCTGTCCGGAGCCGACCTCCCCCCCTCCGCCTGGCCCTCACTGGCCCTCCCCCACCAGCTCTCCAGACCTCCGCCTGCTCCTCCACTCCTGCGGTCGGAGGCGCCCTCCTCCCCGCTGCTCTCGGAGGTGGAGTGTCTGGGCTCGTCGGCCTGTCCGTCAGGCTCCAGCAGGCTGCGTCCCAGGCTGAAGCTCTGGAAGTCTCGGTAGCCGTGGAAGCTCTCGGTGCGGCGCGCTCTGGCCAGCAGGGGGCTCTCTCGGTACGGACGCAGTGCCCCGTAGGTGGCCGTCTCTGGGATGGGCTCCTGCAGCTGGAGGCTATAGGGCACACACACACACACACACACACACACACACACACACACAGACACAAACACACACACACACACACACACACACACACACACACACACACACACACACACACATAAACAAACTAGAATGTAATGCCAGAGGAATCACAATAGTGGATGGGAAGCTGCTGGCTTAATGTTGGTGGGGAAATTCCTGGAAAAAAAACCAATAAATCTCTTAATCTTTGAGTTCATACAAACCCTCGTGCCAAAAGACCTTGTCGTCAAAGTTCTTGAGATATAACACTCAAGGTGTTTTTTTGACCTTGACATTTGACCTCCAACATCAATTCACTTCATCTTTGAATCCATACAAATACTCATACCAAATTTCAGGCATGTATGTCAAGGCATTCTTGAGATATCGCACTTAGAGTGTTCATTGACTTGACCTTTGACCTCCAACATCAACTCACTTCATCTTTGAGTCCATACAAACACTTGTACAAATTTGAAGCATATGTGTCAAACCGTTCTGGAGATATAATGCGCAAAGCATGAGATATGGCTGTGACTTTTATTGACACAACGGAAACACTTAAACAGGATGTGTAGTTTTAGGGAGCACCAGATTGTATGCATTAGAAGCTGAGACAGTTTGATTCACAGGTGACACCTGTGCCAGTGTTCTAATTTGCCCGGGAACTACTCTGGGAGCTTAACGAGCGCAGCTGGCTTTAGGCCATTATGACATCACAGCCATTCAAGTCTATGGGGGGGAAATGAGCTTTTTACCATTTTTAATCCCCTATGAACTCAAAGATCAAGTGATTTAATGGGGTTTTTTTTCCAGGAATTTCCCCACCAACTTTAGCAGCTTTCCATCCACTATTGCAATTCCTCTGGCATTACATTCTAGTTTTAACATGGGTTTCCTCCGTAAAAGAGACCTGCATGTAACTTCACAGCATGCGGTTAAATCTTTAAATTCACGGACGTGTTTTGGCTTTATTTTTTTTGGCAAAAAACGTCACTCTTAACAGCCGCCAGTCTTTGAGAAGACGTGAAATATCCGCTGGAATTTTGTTTCTTACTATTACACCTGCCAGGGAATCCGTGTTATGTGGCTAAGCTGCTGCCTAGCAGGTGAAACAAGTTTAAATGGCTATAGCCTACATCTAAAACAATGTATTAGCTAGAAATGATGCCATATGTCTACATTCAATGCTAATTAAGCCACTTCGAAAGTTTGTTTAGATCCAGTGATTCTGCCGTCATGGAAACGCTACGTGACACTTCCGGACTCTTACGGAATAGAGTGGTGAAGTCCCGCCCCTTCCGTTTGCCTCCATGGGACCCATCTTTCAAAAAAATTTGAACGGCAGTCTATGGCGAAAAAGAAATTATTTTCTGGTCCCGGTTGACTTGTGCCTTGAATTACCCATATGATGTTTGTCAATTTTAAAGACAATTTTTCATGTAAAGACATTTGCAGTTTGTTTCGTAACTATTGAATTACAACATTGTGAAAGATCGTAATTCCAACGACTACAAACCCATCAGTCGCGCTAGTGACGTTAGCTCATTCACAGCCACACTAGATTGTACAAGCATACCAGCAACAGGTCTTAATTGGGCTTTCCTTGCCGAAGAAAATACCATGAGTCAGAGGATTAAACACATCAGGTAAGTTGTATTCCTCCATAGACTTTACATTACTGTTAAGTGACATAGCAGGCAGCAAGATGCAACCGTTAACTAGCTCTTATCGTTTCATTATGTTGGTGACGTACATCATTCGAGACGAGAGATGTAGTCCACTGAGTGGATTCGCACAAAACCAACATAACTTTTGAAGTCTATCGAACAACAGTACTTTCTTGACGTGAAAAATTATCTTTTAAATTCACACACATCATATGTGAAATTTGTGGCACAATTCAAACTGGACCAAAAAATAATTGTTATCTCTCCATTAACTCCCGTTCATAATTTTTTGAAAGATAGGTCCCATGGACCGGAAGTAGAAGGGGCGGGACTTCACCACTCTATACTTCCGTGAAGACATCACACTCTTCACCCTTAAAGGTGTGGGTGTTTCAACATTCTAACTTAAGATTCCGTTCCGCAACAATTGAAGGTTCTAAAATTCTATGTTGAATTCAATGAACCCTGATACTCTTTACAACGTTCATTTTCCAACATTCCCATCACACCGGTGTGACAGTACAACTTTAAGCGTTAATGCTAATCTCATCTGAGAGTGCAGTCTGCACTATAAGGCCACTAGGGACCCCAAGTGCGGTTCCTCAGCAGCACTTAAACAGCGCCAGAGACGGTACACCTTTAAGCGTTAATGCTAATCTCATCCCAAGTGCAGTTCCTCAGCAGCACTTAAACAGCGCCAGAGGAGTCGGAGCATCTCGCCATTTCAGCATGGTCAGCAAAGCCAGTTGCAAGTGCCCAGGTCAGACTGCAGCTCTTTATCAGGCAACAGCTTCTCTCTACAGAGGCTAGTAGTGAGACATTCTAAATGTTTGTCTGGGCACTAATAATTACACACACACACACACACAGAGAGAGAGGCTCTTCACCAGGGCATTCTAAAGGGCCATTCACACCAGGAACGATAACGGCAAAAATATACCGCTCTTGGTAAGTGTGGATGCTAATATCTTTATAGTTATCTTTCCTGGTGTGAACGGCCCTTAAATGTGTGAGCACTAAGAATCATACACACACACACACACACACACTCTTCACCAGTGCAATCTAACCCAGAGATGTAGAAATGCACATTCATATTTATCTTCTTAAACAAATATGATAAAGCCCAATTACGTGAATGTAAACACAGAGTTCAGGCAATACTGAGTCATTGTCGATATTTTCCTATTGTGCGATAAGTCAACAACATAATTATTGAGACAGGCTTACATCGAACACATTCAAAGTCATTTACACATATTTATACAAGTCACATGATTTTCTGTTTAGTTGTCATCACTCATAGGATTGACCTTAGTTAGAAAGCCAGGTTCTCTCCCTGTAGCTGACTGTAGCTGTCCTAGCTGAGCTGTGATTGGCCCGTGTGGTGGGGCAGAGCTCTCACCTGGAGCAGGACTCTCGAAGCCGATTGGGCTGCAGCACGGAGGGGGCGGGGCTTATGTTGGGTGTGGCACAGCGAGATGTGCTGAGGTCACATTGGTCCAGCAGCTTCAGAAGCTCCTCCTCTGTCGGACCTCCCACTTCTGTCCATCATGAAAAAAGGAGGAAGGAATAAGATTTCAGAGAATGAAACGCAGACCTGCTGCATTAGCTGGATTACAGAATGAGAGTTTATCAACTCTGGTATTGGAACGCAGACCTGCTGCATTAGCTGGATTACAGAATGAGAGTTTATCAACTCTGGTAATGGAACGCAGACCTGCTGAATTAGCTGGATTACAGAATGAGAGTTGATCAACTCTGGTAATGGAATTCAGTAATTTCCCACATTGTGTGTAAACCGCTGGACAGTGTTTTATGCAAATTAAAAAATGTGCGTGTGTGACTGACCAGTATCTCTCCTGACTGTCATAGCCCTTGTCAACAATGTCCATGGCAGCAGTGGTGTGTGTGTGTGTGTGTGTGTATGTGACTGACCTCTCTCTCTCCTGGCTGTCATAGCCCTTGTCAACAATGTCTACGGCAGCAGTGGTGTGTGTGTGTGTGTGACTGACCGGTCTCTCTCTGGGCCCTGTCGTCGGCCTTGTTGACCATGTCCATAGCGGTGGTGAGATCCCACATCTGGATGCTGCCGTTGGCTTGTCCGGTGAAGAGGTAGCGGCGCGGCCGCGAGCCCATGCGGCTGGAGCCTTCACACTCTCGCACCGTGAAGCAGGTGATGGTGGTGCCATCAACCGACTGCACCTCACAGATCCTGACCCACACACACACACACACACACACGTGTATATACACACATGCACATACACACACATACACAAACGCAGAAACACAGACAGACCAGATCAGTACATATAGGGACATAGGTCCACATATGATGCACAGGGGATCAATAAAGTATCTATCTATCTAGATAAATGTCAACACACACACACTCACTAAACGCTCCTTTGTGTATGTGTGTGTTTGCGTTCATTTAACAGTACAAGTAGCCCACAAAAGTATCCTCATAAATGATGCAAACTAGAAAGGATGGGATAGATATTGGATACTGTTAGAACGTGTACACACACACACAGTGTACCTTTTTCCAGTGGAGGAGAGGCGCACAAAGAGTTTGTTGGTGATGGGGATGACCTTCTGGATAAAGACCTGCTGGTCATCTCTCTCTCCAAACGGGCCTGTGGGAGTAACAGCAGTTCCATCACACACTATACCAAAATACCACTGTGCACACAATCACAAACTGTACAACTATACACACCATCACACACTATACTACTGTACTACTGTACACACAATCACACACTTTACTACTGTACACATTCACACCATCACACACTATACTACTGTACTACTGTACACACCATCACACACTATACTACTGTACACACCATCACACACTATACTCCATGTTTGGATACTGTCTGTCCACATTAGCACATATGCATAACCCCTCCCTCCATGCCACAGCCGAACTGTGGCCACACTTATACCTTTTCTTAAAATACAGTGTAGCTTCTCTGGCTAATTTGATCTTTGCTGCCGTCCCCTTATCTGTCCCCCTCTCATTGTAATGCCTTAACGGTCATGCCCCATCTGCGTCTTCCCTCGCCCCTTCCTGCTTACCGACGTCATTTCCTGCGGAGTAGCTGTTGTGGCTCTCAGCCTCCTCCAGGGAGAGGATCTTAAAGGAGGCCAGAGGTGTGGAGCCCGGCTGGGTGGAGATCATCCCCCGGAAGCGCGTCACCGTCCAGGTGCGCACGTGGTTGTTGTCAGCACACACTGATCACACACACACCCAACACACAAACCCAACACACACACACACACACGCATTTATAAACAGTGTTTAAAGAATGATTTAGATTTTTTTTTTTTTTTTTACTCATTTAGAATTTTGAGCAATATTGTATAAGTCAAGTTCATTGTCATTGTTCATTGGTTTTACGTTTATGGTCCTGTATTAAAAATGTATGAAATAATTGTTTTCTGGCTCTCTCTGCCTTACATAAAAAAAAAACATATCCTCACAAGAACCAACATTCTGGCACGTAATCACATCGCCAAAGGAAATCTAGCATCATTGTTACGTTACATGAAAAAAAGTAGCCTTTACTAAAACAAGTTTTAGTCTCACTAATAAAAACACATCCATGACCCAGGTCTAGCACTGGTCATCTTAGATTTTCCCATCAGCACCTTGGCCAGCGGGGCTCACCTGACACCAGGTGTTTCTCGGAGAGCATGATCTTGGTGACGGGGCTGCGATGGACAGTGAAGGTTTGGAAGAGTTGGGGCCCCGAGCCCACCGTCTCGGGGTGCTGGACGATCACACGCACCGCTCCAGAGCTGGTCCCGTACGCAATCTCAATCCAGTTACCGCTCACACCTGCACAACACACACACACACACACACACACACAGGGAGAGAGATGTGCTATATCAATCCAGTTACCACTCAAAACTACAGCACACAAATACACACACACACACACACAGGAGAGAGATGCGCTATATCAATCCAGTTACCACTCAAAACTACAGCACACAAATACACACACACACACACAGGAGAGAGATGCGCTATATCAATCCAGTTACCACTCAAAACTACAGCACACAAATACACACACACACACACACAGGAGAGAGATGCGCTATATCAATCCAGTTACCACTCACAACTACAGCACACAAATACACACACACACACAGGAGAGAGATGTGCTATATCAATCCAGTTACCACTCAAAACTACAGCACACAAATACACACACACACACACAGGAGAGAGATGTGCTATATCAATCCAGTTACCACTCAAAACTACAGCACACAAGTATACACACACACACACATATCTCAATCTAGTTCCCCTTAACAGAGATGGATGGATGAGGTGAGGAGAAGAATGAGGAGAGGAGAGCTGGGAGGATGAGGAAAGGAGAGATGAATTGAGGAGAGGAGAGATGGGTGGATGAGGAAAGGAGAGATGAATTGAGGAGAGGAGAGATGGGTGGATGAAAGGAGAAGGAGAGGAGAGGTGGGTGAGGGGAGGAGGAGAGGAGGAGATGGGGGGAGGAGGAGAGGAGAGATGGGTGGGTGAGGAGAGGAGGAGATGGGTGGATGAGGGGAGGAGAGATGGGTAGATGAGGAGAGGAGGAGATGGGGGGAGGAGGAGAGGAGAGATGGGTGGATGAGGGGAGGAGAGATGGATGAGGGGAGGAGGAGGAGGAGGAGACGGGTAGAGCCACTCACTGGTCTTTGGGGTGAGGTAGACACTGAGGGCAGTGATGGCGTCGTTCGAGGGGTCGTGGTAGAGCTCCGTCACCAGCAGATCATTATCCTTCATCCGCAGAGGAAACTTCTGCATGTCTAACACACACAAACACACACACACACACACACACAGACTCAGGACAGGCAGCTGTGACAAAACACATCCCATAGAAACCTACACTCACAGCAGTAGTGTTAATAAATCTAAGCTGAATATAACTGTTAAATGTAGAAATCAGTTATTAAGACTCTGAAGACCTTATTAAGACTCTGAAGGCCTTATTAAGATTTTAAAGACCTTAATAAGACTTCCACCCACTCCATGAAGGGCAGAGACCACAGGTGATAGAGACCAGATGGGACAAAGAGTACCGGTACTTTAAATTGATCTGTACTTCTGTAACGTCCAGCCAATTTACTCCTAAGCCACCTGGGGGTGTGCTGCATTATTCATTCAGTATGATTAGCTCATTAGCAGAGAATCACGTGGCAGCTGGACATTTCCCAGCCTTAGTTCTTTCTTAATACCAGTTCTAGGCACAACACATCCTCACATACCTATGCTACTAGTCTTGAAGGCACAACACATCCTCACATAGCTGCCCTACTAGTCTTGAAGGCACAACACAGGGTCAAAGGTCATATATAACAGGGCCGAGACATGGTGACCCTCTACCTTGTCTGACCATTTGAAGTAAATCAGTTGTATGAGCAAATACATTCACATAGACAAACAGACTCTGATGACAATAGTGAGGGTAAAAATACAGCGCTAATAGCTGTTTATAACTGCCCAAGGCAATTTAATCCCCCCCCCCCCCTTGATCAAACCGAGACAGCTGGGTTATATAAATCTTACAGCTGTCCTGTCATTAGGTTGCATGATCAGAGGGTCAGTTCCCAGCATTGCTTCTTGTCTACACAATGACTTCATGTTATTCAATGCAAATGATGTTTGTGGCTAGCCAAAGTTTACATACTGTAGATAGCCAACTCCGCCTCTAATAGTTCCCTCTGCTTTATCTCTAAGGTCAAGGTCTGGACACTTTGTATATACACACACACACACACACACACACACACACACACACACACACACACACACACACATTAAACATACCAGAGCTTTGTTTAAAGAAACAGTGCACTTTCTACAGCCTGCAGAAGACTTGTTCCTCCAAGATGTTCCTAATATTCCTGACTACGGTATGTTCATCTATGCATGAATTTTTTTTACGTTTTCCACTGTTTTTCCACTCCTGCCTATCTTCTCTTTTGTTGTACTCCCTGCTGGACTGGAGGCAGCTATGGGGGAGATCTGAGAGACTGCTATGGGAACAGAGGGGGGAGATCTCAGAGCTGAGCTCTCACCGATGTAGTAGATGGAGCCGTTATTGCAGCCCAGCAGCAGGAAGGAGCCGGCCGTGTCACAGCTGGTGATGGGCACCACGTCCTGCACCTGAGACACACACACACAGAGACATATGCACACATACGCACACACACACACAAACAGACACATACAACATACACACACACACACACAGAGACACATGCACGCATACGCACACACACATACAAACAGACACATACAACATACACACACACACAGAGACACATGCACACATACACACACATATACAAACATACACATACAACACACACACACACACAGGAACAGGGATCAGAGGTCATCTGGGAGGCACACAGAGGTCAATGTCCTTGCCACAGATCACCAGACCACCTGTGACTGTAGCTCACTGACCCATTCAGTCAGCTGTGTCTGCCGCTCACAGAGCTCACCATCCAGCTGTCAGTGTCTGTGGTCAGGAGAAATACCAAGCAGCAAGCAAGCTTGCGGACATGCTCACTGCCCAGTGCCTTTCTTAACGACACTACGTACTTCCATCCCACTCTTATTGCAACGTTTTAACATGAGTTTACAATTTAATTTAAAGGGGAACTTGGCAGGATTTCCCCATCTGCTGGAGAAATTGTGCATTATGCTATTTCAAACTGCGGGAAAAGGTAACGATAAAGCACATGGATTTGTTTACAAGCTAGCGAACGGTTAGCATAAGTTTGGCAGAACTATGTGGATGTTACAAGGTAAGAAACACGATTTAAAACAAGTTTCTTGTTTCTCACTTCTCTTCCGGACGGTAGTCTCAATGTTGCAAGGTTGGTTTTCCGCCTGGGGACGCTAGGGCGAAATGGAGAAAGTCGCCATTTTCACCGGAACAGGTCATTTAACCATCCAAATGATTTCTAAATGGGTTTATTACGTTGAAATAGTTGCCAAGTTCCCCTTTAACAAGTTTACATTTTAACAATGAGTTTAACATCATTTCGCACTATTCAGTTCACTTAAATATATAATCAGTTTGATTTACATTAGATCAGATTTTACCTCACAGTCCTACATGCGGAAAACACTAAAGGGCTGTACACACCAGGACCGATATGAAAGAGATGACCGCAACTATAACAATATGAGCATCCACACTGACCAGCATAAAAGAAAGTCCCCCCTCGCGTTAATGAATGTGATGTCTAAACTTTGATGGATTCTCATTGGCTGTCGGCTTGTTATCGTTCTCACTTGTGATTCCTAATAATAATGTTTTTCATGTTGTTATTGTTATAGTTAATGTATGGACGTTTATATTAGCTAGAGTGATACTTTTTTTCCATTATTGTTATAGATATCGTTAGCATTCTTGGTGTGAATGGCCTTTAAAGTTGAAGTATCTAAAGCCTTGTCTTTTAATAGCATATTGCTTCAACCAAATAAGCTCCAATTTCAACAGCATCTCCAGTCTAAATGTATTGTAGTGCATTTTAGTCCAAATCTAATCCCTGCTGATGGTTCAGACGTAGTCCTCTGATTGGTGGAGAGGTTGGGGGCGTACCTGCCAGTGCTGAGTGACGGCGTTCCACACCCCGACTTTCCCCGTGTGGCTGGTGGCCACCAGCTGACTCCCAATGAAGAAGAGAGAGTCCACAGGTACCCCCAGACTGAACACACCTAAACACACCCCAAAACACACAGCACGGATTACATACACCCCAAAACACACAGCATGTGTTACATACACCCCAAAACACACAGCACAGATTATATACACCCCAAAACACACAGCACAGATTATATACACCCCAAAATGTTTGCTCAACACTCCCCACCCCCCCTTCACCTACCACCACAAATACAATTACATTTTGTGGGAAACACTGAGCACGCATTAGTCCATGGGTACCCCCAGACTCAACACACCTGAACGCACCCCAAAAACACATAGCACACACTTACACACAACATGGGTTAGAGCCAGAAGCAAACACTCTCAGGCTACTGGTTTTTCTACAAGCACAGCAGTAACATGTGTAGAGATGTGTGAGTAGTCCATCCAGGATTATCAACACAAAACCGAGGGATTAGCTGATTAGCTGTGGGGTTTCTTATGCCTGTGCAATGCACACAGTAAGGCAGACCATGTAAGGTATTAGATTAGCACTATAATGATGTAATTCAATTCCTGGCTATGGTGACTGTTGAAGTCAGGACCAGTGATGTGAAACTGCTAAGATCTATTCACACATTGCAGCTTGTTTTACCCTAGGAGTGTACAACTGCACTGTAAGTATGCAATTGAAACGGTTGACAAGTTCCCGGTCAACTGATAGCCAGCTAGAGCTTATGCAGTGCTTTTTATATGATATTTGATACATCATAAAATAGACTGCATTTCACACAGACACAAGCAATAATGCAGCTGTCTGAAGCATGTTTTTCAATTTCAAATGAATTTCCATATGAAGGACAGATAAGCCCACGTGTCCCAACAAACCGCCTTGGCTATGCACACTACACACACTTCTGTGCTCTGGCCCAGACCACTTCATTTAAGTGTGAAAAACACACACACACAACTTTCACAGTCCAATATCACCAACTGTATTGCCAAGACACCAGTTGGCGTGCTAGAAAGCCTTCCATAAGTGGCAGCTGTGTTAAATCTCAACTAAAAGGCATTGTGATTCACACACAACCGTTGTAAAAGACACACAAACACACACACAGACACAGACACACAGACACACAGACACACACACACCTATCTCATTCCCGTTCCCCCCATCCTGGATGCTCCATAGAATGATGCTGCTCTCTGAAGCAGCTGCTACCATCTTGTCTTTGTCGCCATGGGGACCACCCACCACCTTAGCATTCAAAGCCACACGCTCGATTGGCCAGTCCAGGTACGGGCTTGAGAACACCTGCTGCCAACCTGACGACTCCTTGATCCTAAATACACACACACACACACACACACACACACACATACATACACATACATAAACACATTTCACAGATAAACAAAAGCCACATGCATTTACACAAACTAACATATCTACTGAACTCATTTCTAATGAATCAGATGTAGAACTAAATGGGGTGACCAAACCTGTAACATATGACGAAATGTGCGTAGGCAACAACGATCCAGTTATGGTGGCCAGCAACAATCAGCACCTTTCTCGGATCAACGGGAGAGCCTGACAAAACAAAACAGTCACACGCAAACTCAGTCTGTCCATTTGGTCATTTCCATAAACTGTATGTACATATATGCTGCTGTTCCCTGGAAATGTATTGGATGAGACTTTAAACATGACTCCCATGAAACCTAAAAGGTTGTGAAATGAATCAGTGTGTAGCATGAACATTGCTTCTGTTTTGGTGCAATACACATGCAGTCTACATGCAGTACTCATCAGTCTGAAACATTTGACTCCGAAATGCACCACATCCGTTCTGATGACTAACAGAAATTATATCAAAGAGACATCAAGGACTCTAATTGGTTGTTATTTCATTTAGCCAACTAAATGAAGATTTAGATTGGCTATTTTTTCCATTCTCTCATTTCTCATTGGCTGCTGTGTGCTTCCCTCATCTCCATCCTCACATGACTTGAGTAATGCATCTCTGTAGGCCTCACAAAGAGAGCATCTCAGTTCCACATAAAAGGCCTTTCACTGGTCACTTATACACTCACACACATGCACACACACTCACTCATATACACACAAACACATACACACACACACACACACACACTCATATACACACACTCACTCATATACACACAAACACACACACACACACACACACTCATATACACACAAACACATACACACACACACACACACACACACACACACACACTCATACACACACACACACAGTCACTCATACACACACACACACACACACACACACACACACAAACACAAACCCTCCCTCTCCTCTTTTCCCACAATCCCTTGCTGCAGCTCTGCTGCTGCCCTAACAAAGCCAAGTGACTAACACAGTGGACATGTCTGGTCCCTGATAGCCTCATGAACTGACCATAGTAACAGCACTCACTCTCAGCACTTCACTATGCAAAATAAGTAAGTAGTATAAGTATATATACTCTTTTGATCCCAATCTGTGAATTACTGAAACAAACACAGCACACAGTGTACACACAGTGAGGTGAAGCACACACTAATCCCAGCGCAGTGAGCTGCCTGCAACAACAGCGGCGCTCAGGGAGCAGTGAGGGGTTAGGTGTCTTGCTCAAGGGCACTTCAGCCTACTGGTCGGGGTTCGAACCGGCAACCCGGTTACAGGTTCGAAGCGCTAACCAGTAGGCCACGGCTGCCCCAACATGCTGCCTCCAACATGCCCTCCAGCAAATGGATTCTGATTTACAGTCAGCGTTTTATCAATCTCAAAATCATATCAGCTAGAGCGATACTTTTTTGTTGTTATTCTTGTAGTTATCGTTCTTGGTGTGAACGGCCCTATAGTCTGAATGCCAATTCAGTAGTACAGACCCTAAAAGCCTAAAACTACTGAATGTGTTGTTCAGAAGCCTATCTCATTTTCATCTGCACGAAACGGAGTCGAGTGTTGTGTGTTAGTGTGTGTGTGTGTCCCTCCCTATACACACCTCACATAGTTACTGTGGTGCTTGTGTACGTCCTCTCACCTAAAGTTGCTGTGACACTTGTGTGTGTCTGTGTCTGTGTCTGTGTCTGTGTCTGTGTCTGTGTCTGTGTCTGTGTGTGTGTGTGTGTGTGTGTGTGTCTGTGTGTGTGCGTGTCCTCACCTAGTCGCTGGGTTGCGTCTGCCCCTGAGGGTCCCGGCAGGCCTGGATGTCTGGTGGGTCTGGGGGGGAACCCTCCCTCCGCCCCCCCGGGCCCCGACCGCTCCTCTGGGGCCCCTACAGCTGCTGCCGATGCCCCAACACTGCTGCTCTTACGCGCCGGGATTGCTACACACACACACACACACACACACACACACACACACACACACACACACACACACACACACACACAGGGGATATACCATACCCCACTCAACAGCTGCTGGCAGGTGTGGTGTGTGTGTGTGTGTGTGTACTCAGAACATTTAAAGGACAGGGACAGGTGTGTATGTGGTGACAGCACAGAGTACTGAGTAAGTGAATAATAGTAACAGACAGTGAGTAATCGTGTGAGCTCACTTGGCTAAATAGACTCGGAGTCTGTGTGCATGTGTGTGCTCACAAGACTGAATCTTTGGCAGAGAGGTGCATTATGGGGTGTACCTGGAGGCGGCAGGTATCCGTGAAACAGAACACTGCCACACGACGACCGCTCCAGTTCCTCACACAGCAACAGTCGCCGCACTGCGCCATGGCAACAAGGAAACAACAACATCAACAACAAACCACGTGCCAACTAATAAACTCCTAGCTTGGCATAATTAAACTGGAAGCGGGTTACACCAGTTAGCATATAGCTAAGAGGGAGCTATCGGCTAACTGGTGTAATTCACTTCCAGTGAATTATGCTAAGCTAGGCTAACGGTTTCAAACTGGGTTATTGCAAGCACAGAGAAGAGAAGGGTATGTATCCTCTTATCTAATGCGGTAAATAAGCTAATTTCCCAAAAGGTTCTTTTAAGGTTGTATCAGCGATGGCGGGGTAACGTCACTTCTGTTGACGTTCAAACAAAACAGAGAGCTAGCTCGCTACTCCCTCCCCCTCCCTCCCGTGCAATTGAAACTCTCCTTAACGCGCATCTCGTCGGTTATTGGTTGGAACACTTTATTTTGCCTTTGAGTGGGTGCCAACCCTTGTTGGTAGCAACTGTTTTTGTGTACAGATCTCAGAGTGTAGGCTGCCTACAGAGACGTGTTTTTTTGACGGCCTGCTTATGGGGTGGGCAGCTAGCGGATCGTTAGGAAAGATTAGATGAACATGATCATTTATGCTTGGGCCTTTTTTGGGCCTGTAATCGCTGATACAACCAAAGTGAAAGTCGTTACACCATGTCTGCAGTCAGGCTGAGAGAGTCAGACAGAGTGAAGTCTCGAGAGGTGCCCTTACCTAACGGGGTTATCCCGTAAAACTCAGCTTCATGCCGTAGGACGTTTATATTCACCCCCCTATGAGAGAACATCAAGAGCTCAACTGAGTTACACTAATCTAATGTAGTGAAAGTGAATGTAAAAAAAGACATATGAAGAAGTGAACCTATTTAAAAATATATATTAAAATGCAACAGTGGTTACTCTACCGCAAGTCCAATTCCTTCGTCCGCAGAAAGTTCAGAATCGGTGCAAACACTGTTGGGTCCCTGTCAATAAATATCTGCAAGAGAAAATTTAGTTGTTTTTTTTATATTATATACTTTTTTATATTATTTTTTTATATTATATACTTTTAATTACTTTCTGCTGTTAGTGAATGTGTGTGTGTGTGTTGTCTGTATGCTACTGTGACCTTGAATTGCCCCTGGGGATCAATAAAGTATCTAACACCAATACGAATGCTGATCAGACAAACGTAAAGTATGAGGGGGTGTGTAAGTCGTTGTATCAGAGAACGTGACGTTAGGTAGATGGGTGTCCATATTGGATCAGTACTCACAGCTCCAGTTTCGTCCCTCAGAGTTGAGATTCGCCCACTGAGCAAACTGCAAGACAACAACACAACACACAGTTAGAACAACAACAACAACAACTTTATACAGCGCATGATCAAGACATCCATAGTGCTTTTACAGTGAAGTGGGGAACCTCATTAACCACCACCAATGTGTAGAACCCACCTGGGTGATGCATGGCAGCCATTATGCGCCAGAACGCTTACCACACACCAGCTTGAGGTGGAGAGTGAAGGAATGAACAAATGACAATCACATTGCGGGATGATCAGGAGGCCAGATTAAACGAGCCAGGTTAGGAATTTAGCCAGGACACTGGGGGGAACCCCCTACTCTTTGCGATAAGTGCCATGGGATCTTTAATGACCAATGAGTCAGGACCTCGGTTTAACGTCTCATCCGAAGGAGGATTTAGTGCGGGAGAGTGGAGGCTAAACATGTGGCAGCATTGGTCTTGTGCCACTTCCTCTGAGCCATTCTTTACAGTACAAACATGTCACATTACAGAGAAAAATACACAAAGACACTACCATGTTAATGACACCTGTGTGTGTGTGTGTGTGTGAGAGAGAGAGAGTGTGGTGAGGGGTACCTTGAGAAGAAAGAGTCTGGAATCCACATAAGGGTCTGTCTGGAGGTGCTAAACCTGGAGATGACAGGAATGTGTGTAAGTTGTCATGGTAAATGACAAACAGTTGTTGTTTTTTTCTCACACATTAGATTATTTCTTCATGTGTGTCTTCTTCAGTGCAGTGTACAATCCTGGTCAACCACAACTATGCTTTTAGGACATATGTGGTTAAGGTTAAGGAGAGTGGATGACATAACCATCCATCACAGCGTATTATTACAGTGATGCAATAAAAATGTGGTCTCCTCCCTCTCTCATACAGTTAAGCTGGGTTAACCCAATCTCTTTGCATGGGGTTGTATGTCAACATTTCTACAGCGGTCATTATGACCACAGAGCATGTGAGCTGAGGCGCTGGCAGCAGACAGACAGATCATTCATGTTTATGGTGATGTATCGTGTGGGATCCATTCTCTGTGGTTTAATCCGAGTAAGAGAATGGTCATCCGACGCGGCTTCTGGTAGGCTACACAGGAGGGCCGGGCAGCGGGTTATCTCTGCTCCGCATGCAGCAATGGCATTACCTCATCCCTGTCATAAATTTACTTTCGATTGCCCTTTTCATCGCTGGATGGTTGCCATGCAGGTTTAAGAGAAACTTCAAAACGGAGCCGAGCTAAACTGTCAGCATATTAATACTGACCAGACTATTTAGTTCACAACGGTCAACGTGACATTTGGTGAACTTGTTTGTGAAATGCTGATGAATGTTTCCATTGTGAACCCAGCTAAGTATCCATGAGGATTTTTGCATAAGGAGAGTGCTGAACAGGACAGGGTTTAAAACATTTGACAGTAACGTTATCTCTTGTCATAGGGGTCATAGGCTGTCCGAAAGCTAGCTATGTGGGCCCTGAGTTAAATCCGCATTTGACGCTAATCCTGCATATTTTGACGCATTTGTGATTAAACTGAGGGAATAATACCAAGCTGTTATTTGCAGCCAAACACGCCTAAAGTAGCCTAGGTTATAGCCTAGGCTACTTGTTTGAGGGGAACAGTCATGAATTGCATGTTATGTCAATAACAAAACCACGTGTCAGAAGAAAATGTAAAGCCATGAGTTATTGGTGTTGAAGGCTACACATTTCTTCAAATATGACCACCACTGTTATCTTAAATCCCAAATAGTTTCAGAAATTCAGGTGACTTGGTAAACTTGCGACAAATGGTAACATGTTTTCCCTGAACGGGACAGGGACAGGGAGGGAGTCCGTAGCCTACAGTCCCGACACAGACCAGACCAGTTCAGTAAGCTACATTTGTAAGGGCCTGTGGCTATGTCCATCGTGTGGTCAAGGACTTCCATACGCAAGGATAATGTAGGCTAGCAACCAGCTTCATTACACTGTAAGAAAACACGAGAATTGCGCACAACACTCACCTCGTTCCGCCGACGTTAAGTTGAATAATTTCTCCCATCCCAGGTGTAACACTGTTGCAAACCCCTGCCATGTTGTTTATCTCCTCATCGAGTGACACGGTCGATTCTGTCAATTAGTATCCAGTTTGTTTATGTATCCAGCTTCTCGGACGTTACTTACTCGGATTTTTCTTCTCGACCCACCACCGCCGCCCCCATGAAAACACTACGCCTCACTCCTGCATCGAAACACCGCTGTCTCGCAACGGCGGGCTATGAGTACACAGCTTGTAAACACTCTCTCGTCATATCTGGAATCTGTCCCTATTGATGTTAACTAAAGACCGGATAGATATACGTGGGTAATGAGAGGGTCTTGAGAATCCCCTTCGCTGTTTCTTGGCGTTGGGGTGGAGGCTGCTAGCCTTGTGAGCAGCGATGCTAAGGTCTGGAGTAGCAGCCAATCCGGCAACGTCATTCCTTTCTCATGGCCGTAGCCCCGCCTTGCATTTCGAGTAGGCTAGACAGCTCTCCCGTCTCGCGTCTCGTCTCTTCCCTGGAATCCAACTGGGAAGTCGGCTTAATCCGAGGGTAACAGTATGGTGATTCATTGTAAACAATGGCATCGGATTGATTGGAAGAGATTAAAGAAATGTGTAACTGTTTACTGTTAAAACAAAGAAACTGTGTTCTTCCTGCAAGCGTTTTATTTACTGTTTTGATTCAGGTGGCCTATCTTGAATCAGACATTTGTATGTTGTGTTGTGTTTGCCTGCAATCATAGTGGTAAACAATTAGATTACTGAAGTAGGCTAAATTGTGTCTTTGGCTTGTTTTAGTTTAAAAGGAGCCAAACACCACTTCACCATACTTACACAGCAATGCCCCCCTACATACACAGCACATTATTTCATCAGGAAGCTTCTCCAACACACATCCCCAACATACAGCACACTGTCCCCCAATACACAGCACATTGTCTCATGAGGAAGCTTCTCCAACACACATTTTGCACACTGCCCTCTCCCCACATACACAGCACACTATCCCATCTCCCCTGTCATCCCCCAACACACACACAAGACCCTGGCAGTTGGGTTAGCCCCTTGAGCCGTGGATCTGCCCAAGGTTTCTTCCTTGGTAAGGGAGTTTTTCCTTGCCCCTTGGGTGCTCCTTGTTGGTGCCCCAATTCCAATCCTCCCTCACCTTTCTTATGCAGCCCTTGCCACTTAATCTACTAAACCCTTCTTCTACTGCACTTTTTACCCCCCCCCCCAACATAATTTCACTGCATTTCTTACTTCCAGTAACTATATGCATGTGACAATAAACTTCCTTGTATCCTTGAATCCTTGTAAGTGCTCCCATTAGGCTATTCTGTCCCATCACTCCATCACGATGTGATTAGAGACCTAGATCATTTACCATTTACAAAAGAGTAGCCTAATTTATTTGTTGATGTTTATGGTAAATATATTTAAACTGATAAATGATACATATATTTAACTGCAATCAAATTTACATCAACTTTGTTTTGCATTATAGGCTAGGCTACTCCCTCATATGTTGTGTAGCCTATAGCTGTACTCTTTGTTGATTTTTCTTGAGTTGAAATATCAAACGTAAATGTTAATCTTTTAACTTTGTTGCTCTGTCATGCCTAAACCACTTTGTTTTTTTTTATGTATTTATTTATTCAGACACTTTTAATCCAAAGTGATTTACATATGTTAACTATATTATAAGGGATTGCATTGTCCCCAGAGCAACTTGGGGTTAAGTGCCTTGCTCAAGGGCACAACAGTGGAAGCCAGGAATTGAACCCACAACTTTTCCAGCTACTGTGTGCTAGCCCAGCTCCTTAGCCACTATGCTACGCTGCAAATGCATTTTCTCAGCCATGCCTTGCCATGCTCTATCTGTCAATGTCAGAGTAAAAGGCCAGAATGTGCTCTCGATGCTAAGTGGTTCAGATGATTCGCTGCGGTGGATGGCGGCGGGGCGGGCCGTAACGATGAGCAGACCCAGCTGACCACACTGAGTCAGAATCCTGCTGGAGCATCCGGTCTTACCCAACTCCCCAGCCTCGCTCAGCCCTATATCATGGCAGACTGCCTCAACCGTGGTACTACATTTAAGACTCTGTCCTTGAATTAAGATACATTTACTTAATCCACTGGCAGATAAATGTACTTGTTTTTATGTCTTAATTTAATAAGATTTTTAATTATTTTAAGTCAAATAATCTTATTAGAAAGCTCAAAGTAAGTATTTAAGTATACTAAATAACTTTTTATCTTCATATAAGAACACTTGGTAAGATATAATTTTTTGTAGTGTAGGTACAGAGGACAATCTGGGTTCATCTCATCTGTGGCTGTAGGGAAATATATTTTTTTTATATTATTATTATTTTTCTGTGGCAAGACTATAAAGGCTCTGTGGAATTTACAAATACTTCCTTGTTTTGTGCTGCACACACAGTCCCTCTAACAGCTCATCCCCAATTCGGAACCCGGTTACAAAAACTATCGGTTACAGTCTCCTAAACTGCCGGCGTCGTGTACACGCAAGGCGCAACCGGTAAAAAAATTCACCGGTTTTAAAAAAAACAGCGTTGTGTAGACAGCCCCTCAGTCAGGGGTGCAGAGTCAACAGTCTGGGGTGCTGAGTGGGTGGGTGGTGGGGGGGGTTTCTAGGGTGATTCCAAGAGCCTGTGGTAGTGTAATGGCTTAGGAAATTGGCTAGTCACAAAAGGCCAGGCGTTCGATTCCTGGCTGCCACTCTGTCCCTGAGCAAGGCACTAAACCCCAAGAGCTGCTCTCCAGGGAAACTGGCCCCAGCAATTGGTATCTGTGTGTCACTTTATAAAAATGTCAGCTAAATGCATAAGTAAGAGTCCTGCACTAATTGAGTCCTGCACTAATTGAGAATGCCCCTACAGACTTTAATGACCACACCTTAATGACAAAACATTATTACCAACATCATTATTTCTAAGTTGGGCTAATAGCTTAATTTTCCAGCTTGCTGTAGCCCAAATGATTTGATTGGCCCGAACACAGCTTGTTCGAGCATAGAGACTTCTCAATGGAGCGACTCCAAGGGGGTATTCCAAGTACATGGTTTAGTGACAAACCTGGGTAAGTTAAATCAGAGTAGGTGGTAAACGTCCTTATAGAAGAGCTAACAAAACAATGCCATATGGCTCTTGTTGTAGGAGGTTTGGCCACTTACTCTGAGTTAACTTACCCAGGTTTATAACTAAACCACATACTTGGAATACCCCCCAGACTGAATTCCCAAACTCAAATTTTGTGTGCGGGCTTGTGACGGCTCGCTAGGCCAGTTCTTTGTTTCTTGTTTGTCTCCCCTGTTCAGGTGCGCTTGTGGGAGTGGCCGGCTCCTTAGGACTGCTGCGGTATGCCGGCACGCAGGTGTGCACGCCACAGGCTTTTAAAGGCGGCTGCTCCGTGACATCATGAGACTTTTTTGCCTTCTGAACATGCAACACACACACAGCAGATCTCCCTCATTACAACACATACAGCAGATCTCCCTCATTTACAACACACCAACAACACCACTGACTACTGACCTGCTCCTGTCCAACCCACTTTTGAATCTAAGTAAATAAACCTTCATAAACCTGTATGCTACGCACGCCTCACTTCCATTATCTTTGTTGTGGCTTAATTGAGGCCTTAACAGGGGGTAAATTCAGCCTGGCTCCCATGGCTAATACATTTCTCCTAAAATTTCTAACAGCACCTTGCAGAGACCAGCTGATTCTGGCGCAGTTCTGGTTCTGCTTCGGATACGGACCTCATCTACTCCTGCTCTGGGCCAGAACCGTCTCAGAGTCGGATTGTGTCGGGACGGTGTGTGAGGTCCATGGCATGTGCTCATTCAGTCAGAGCTGATATTTCAACTCAAACTAAGAGGGACATCTGAGAGCTCTGAGAGAGAGAGAGAGAGGCACTTACACAAAGACGGGCGCTGTTTCATAACAATAAATCCTCCAGCCTTCTGAAGGAAAGTCATCACTCATGCACCGCAGCAAATGCAATTTTTTACTGCCACTCCACTGAATAAATTACCGTTGTGCTGCCGTTCCGAATCTTTAAATGTCCATGTCTCTAAGTGTTGCTACAGCTGCACAACATTGTTTAAATTTGTCACACTACTTGCAATAATGTGACAGTACTATAGTACTGTCAGTACTATACTACAGGCCTATACCACAGACCATTTTTACTTATTTAAGCAAGTCACAAGTTTGTTCCATCATATATGCAGTTTAAACAATCAACATCTATTTTTAATGTATAAAATCAGCTGTAAAGCTACATTTTTGAAAAAAAAAAAAACCTACAATATTCAGCCTTAACACTATTCAACAGTGACTAGTCTACTTCTTGGTCAAGAGAGAATAATTGAGGAGACTCTGCTGTGTAGTAATATCACCACCAGAGGGCGCCCATTCACCACCCTATACCCAGTGAACCTGAGCGAGGCAGCTGAGATTAGCAACTCTCCTCCCAAGCTGTTGGGTGTGACAATTTGTGTTCCTCACGGTAGTGTGTGTGTGTGTGCGTGTGCGTGTGAGTGTGTGTGTTCATCACAGCTGTTTCTGGAGGAGTGAAACTCCATGCATGCAGGAATGAGCTGTTGAGTGTTGAGCAAGCAGAACACATGATCCTGATTATGTGTCAGTAGGAGCGAGCTGTCAATATCCGTCGATAACTATAGAGTTCCAGCAGCACTGAGCAGCGCTGACGACTCCACTCTGACTCACTTACCAGGCAAACCAAAGAGCAAACACGATGACACAGAGCTGCAGTATTCCCAACACACGGAGGATGAGTTACACACGGATGGTAATGGGAGATGTGTTGGCCAGTCAGACAATACTGCAAACTCGCAGTCTTTCTAACATTACATTATGTATTGTGTGTGTGTGTGTGTGTGTGTGTGTGTAGAGAGAGCGGTATAACTGTAAGCACCCATTGACCCTGACAAAAATGTAGGTGCAGAATTTCTCCTCCCCCCAGCCCAACACACATGCGGCAGATATAAAACACCCCCACACACACATACACACACAAACCATCACTTCTATACCACCCACCCCCTTCGTGTGGTGAACACATCAGTGGGTAAATCTGCTGAGCTGGACAGCAGAGCCAGGCTTCACCTAATTAGTGCCATTTGACTTCCTGCTTACGTGTCCCTTCCTTGTCAGAGGCCATCACCACAGTGCAGCTGTCGGACTGTTGGACTCAAGTGATACTCTTGACCATCGCCTCAGAGTTCAGATCTATTCGACTCAAGTGCTACCTCAAGTGCTACTTTTGACCATCACCTGCAGTGTTCAGAGCTATCCGACTCAAGTGATACTCTTGACCATCCCCTGCAGTGTTCAGATCTATCCTCTTGCCCATCCCCTGCAGTGTTCAGATCTATCCTCTTGCCCATCGCCTCAGTGTTCAGATCTATCCAACTCAAGTGATACTCTTGACCATCTCCTCAGTGTTCAGATCTATCCAACTCAAGTGATACTCTTGACCATCTCCTCAGTGTTCAGATCTATCCGACTCAAGTGATACTCTTGACCATCGCCTGCAGTGTTCAGATCTATCATCTTGCCCATCGCCTCAGTGTTAAGATCTATCCTCTTGACCATCGCCTCAGTGTTCAGATCTATCTGACGCAGATCACTCCGTGTTCAGATCTATCTGACGCAGATCACTCCGTGTGTGCAGATCACTCTGTGAAGAAACAAAATGGAGGCCAGAGGAGGTCTGGTTCTGGTTCTGGGCTGGATGCGTTTCAGAAGCTGCTGCCATTATGTCTTAGGGAAGGGATGTTAATCACACACACACACACACACACACACACACACAAATGTGACTTATATATTGGTGTGCTCAGCGCAAGGGACATTAAATCATGTTCAAACTTTGCTGGGGTGGTGATGACTATGAACACTCTGTATAGTAATGTCTATGTGATGAGTCATTTGAGCAGTGACAGTGAACACATGTGACCCTTAGACTTAATGTTAAAAATAAGGAATAAAAAACAAACAAAAAGAGTGTTATAAAAACACTGCACCAGAAGAAAAAAAGACCAAACTCCCATCAAAGGAGTTTATAATTCATAGTGTTGCTGCTCCTAAATAATTCAGTCGTTGCACTCTGTGACCTATACTGTGTCTCCTCACTGCCGTTCCAAGTCCGAGATGATAGGCCTACATACTGCTGTTTGTTTGTCAGTAGCTCTTATCATCTCGATTCTCACATGGACTTGTGGCTGTCTAAAGACCCCAAAAAACGTTAATTTACTGTATTTTGGTTTTGTGTTATCTTAAGTTGCATGAATCTTCATTTGTGATATGGCTCATGGTTTGGTGATTGCATCTGCTGTTGTTGTTTTAGTTTGTCTGTGCCTTGCCCAAACTGTTTGACTTCCATTTCCACTTCGGTCTGACTGGAGACTCCTACACCAATCTATTGTTTGAAGATATTGCGCAATATCTTTAGTCTGTCAGATAGCCTCTCTCTATCACTTGAGGCATGGACTTTTGGCTGACCGTTAGTAATGTTTGCATATGTATATATTGGAACCTCGCCTGTTCTTCAATTGTTCCTCTATCTGTTTCACTTTCATGCGTGTTGTGAGTGTGTGTGTGTGTGTGTGTGCTTTTGGGACTTTGGATGCCTCAACCCCTCCCTCATACACCTCTTATCTATGTAAAGATTAGCTCTGGACAAACACTGGACCTCTGCTCAACCCACAGTAACCAACAGCTAACCATGCCTGCAGACAGGATCTCACAGACAAACAGCAGTTGGCGGCGGTCTATTGGTAATCTAAACGGGCATCTCCGCTATGTTCATGGCAGGGAATGATCCATCTCCCTTCTCCATACAGGACATATTACTTTACCAGTGAGAGGGAGGGCCAGGGAGTGTCAGCCATGGACAGGGAACGCAGTGTAATTTAACCATCCCCAGATGTAGGCATGCGTGTGTGTGTGTGTGTGTGTGTGTGTGTGTGTGTGAGAGAGAGACATAGAGAGAAAGAGAGTGGACGAGAGATAGGGAATCTGTGTGTGTGTATGAGAAAGAGAGAGACAGGGAAAGAATCTGTGTGTGTGAGAGATAGTGTGTGTGTGTGTGTCAGACCTAGTCTTATGTCAAGCACGAAGAGGAGGTACCACAGAAAGACAGCTGTCCTCAGGATTTTACACACATGTACAAAAACAGACCCACAGGCAGGTGTACATGCATACACACACACACATATATACATGAAAACAGGCACACATAGACATGCATGCATATGCATACTTACACATGCATGCAGAAACAGACTAATATGCAAAGTGCATTTTCTGCACAAACACACACACACACACACTTAAGATTGATATTTATGAGCACATGCTTGTCCTCACATAAAGAGACATGCACACTCACATGAAAAAAGCAACAAAACAGCACTTATACACACACACACAGTTTCATACACACATAAGCATGCAAACATGTGTGCAACTTTACACTGGGGGAATGGCAGTCTGCTTATTCATGAACATCTCTGTTTTCAGCAGATTTATGCCACTTACTGCATATTCATCTTCTCATTAGCTGGTGTTAACCTCTACTGGGGAGAAAAGCGGAGAAGCCAAACAATGAGGAATGTAAAGCTGCTGGGATTTACGCTGTCAAAGTTCAAAGTCACGCTCAGTGAGCATGTCAGCACTTTGGAATTAATTATGCAAAACAAGCAAGAAATAATACTGAAGTTTCACTTTTTTCCCCATTTTCTGGTGTGCAAGATGCGTGGTGTTTACAGTTACTTGAGAAAGTCGGCTGAAAGGATTCACTCTGTCTGTGCTTGTGTGTTTGCCACTAAAATACACATGAATCTCTCAGGGTTTCAGGTATACAGTTGACTGTGCAAATCTGGTCCTCATCTGGCTTTGCTCTGGCCCAATGCTGGTCCGGATATGGCCCAATGCTGGTCCTGATATGGCCCAATGCTGGCCTTGCTCTGGTCGAATGCTGGTCCTGATATGGCCCAATGCTGGCCCTCATTTAGTCCATGACCGGTCCTAATCTTGCACAAATCCATTCCTGGGTGTTTGCTCCAAGTCAGGTAGCAACAGTATCACTAACAGACACAGGCTGTCCTATCCTTCTCTTTATGGCCATAGTAGCCTACTCTTTCCAGTTCATCACCAGGAACATGCACCAACTAGGCTATAATAACATGCTTTTAAGAAATCTATTAATTGTTGCTCTTCCTGTTTTTCTCAAAAGCAATCTCTGCATGGTTTGGTGAGGCTGTACTCTGATCTCTTTACATAGCCTAATAGTCTGGTAATATCCCTTTTGATCGGTGTCATCAGATAAATCACACATAATTACTGCAATTAATGGAAGTTTCACTGTAAAATTGGCTAAAAGCTTGTGAATGCTGATGAATGAGAAACACTTGGTTGTAGCCTATGAAGGCTAGGACCAGACCGAAAACGAGGGTATGTATTAAACATAGAATGACCTTTGTTTCGATGCTACCGCCCACTTCCGGCTCACAGGTAAAAAAATGACGTCACACGGATGGTAACTCTAGGAAGGAGGCAAACACGTACAGATTTTAATGAAGGTTTTTTTATGGGATTACAAGTTACACCCAACACATTGAACAGCCCTGCGGTGATTTAAGTACGTTTTAGGCATGTGTGGCTTTGGTAAGTGTTAAACCGGACTGGATGATTTGCATTGAGGTTTATTTTGCAGTGTAAAAGTATCTTGCCCTAGCCTACGTTTCTTTCTTCATTCAACTACGGCCTTTCGCCTTGGCAGATACTCTGATTAATTATTCTGAGCTCTATTATTAAATAGTTCTTATTAATATGTAACATTAGATCTGCTTAAATTATTTTAAAAAATGCCTAAAATAGCCTTGATTTCAACATCTTTTTTATTCTAAAGATGCTGAAATCAACATTTGTAGCAGGCCTCTATAACACCTAACCGCTATAAACAACACTATGTAGGCTTGGTTTGGCTTGGCTTGGCCTACACGTTGGCTAGGTATCCGTAAAGGGGAATACGTTTTTCTTAATCCTGGGGCAGATAAAGAGAAGGGGCCGGGTTGGCTCATGAAGAAGGGGCTCATTCTCATCCTGGTCGGCCACATCAACTTCATCCTGGGAGCCATCGTGCATGGCAGCGTCCTGCGGCACATTTCCAAACCCAACAACGAGATCACCACAGAATTCACGGCAGCCAACATCATATCCGTGACCTCAGCACTGCTGGTGAGTGAAGTTATTATAGCCCACATCGCTAACACCACCGTTACACCTGTGAGATTGGCATCAGATCTAGTTATGAGTTTGATGAGAGAAACAAGGGGACCGTTTATGTTTTTGAATGGATAGTAGGACTTTTGTCAATTAAACTAAAAACAACCATGGAAAGAATAATTTCCCCCATATCGTTGCCTTCTCCCTGTTCTAGAGCATCGCCTCTGGAATCATCGCGATATTGGTGTCAAGAAATGTGCCAGTTCGGAAACTGGTAAGCCCTTTTGATATTTCCTGATTGAGTGGCGTTGTTGGTGTTACTGAACTTTTGCTCTGTTATTGTTTCAGAGCAATGAAGAGTAAGGAATGCAATAATTGATTTGGGTGTCAGTGTAATAAATAAGGGCCGTAGATATCGGTAGTCTTTAGAATGAGTCTGATACGAATATAGAATACATAAGTAAATGTCATCCCATACAAAAAGGAGTGTGTGTGTGTGTGTGTGTGTGTGTGTGTGTGTGTGTGTGTAGTTGTTTTAAGGTGGTTGCTGACCTCTACTGCCTCCTCTAGCACATAGGTCTGGTGGTGAGCTCTGCTGAACGCGCTGCTGTCTTGCGGCTTGCTGTGTGTGTGTGTGTCTGTGTGTGTGTGTGTGTGTGTGTGTGTGTGTGTGTGGTCATTGAAGTCTGCTGCGTCCTGTAGCACATAGGTTTTGTGGTCAGCTCTCTGTTGAAGGTGCTGCTGTATGTGATGTGTGCGTGCGTGCGGTCATTGATGTCTGCTGCGTCTTGTAGCACATAGGTCTGGTGGTCAGCTCTCTGCTGAATGCGCTGCTGTCTGCGGCGTGTTGCGTGGGGCTGCTGATAGCCATCAGTGTGACTGTGTCAGGAGACGGAGCTGGACTGATGAAGGGCTGCAAGAACGCCAGCGAGGTGCCAATCAACGCCCGCACACCCATCTTTGTGGAATGCCCCTTCGACACCACACGCATCTATGTGAGTCTCTCAAAACACACACACACACACACACACACACACACACACACACGCACACACTATGTCAGTCTCCAGAGCCGGACAGTAACGGGGTACATTTACTTGAGTACAGTACTTGAGTACAGTTTTGAGGGATCTGTACTTTACACGAGTATCATTTTTGGGGAGTACTCATGACTTTACTCAAGTACATTTGAGAGGCAAATATTGTACTCTTTACTCCACTACATTTCTATCCATAACCGTGACTACCCGTTACTACTTCTAAAAAAAAAAAAAAAAAAAAGAAAAATCTCGAAACCCTCAATTTGTTGTTTCCCTCTCAAAAGTGATTGGATTGTGCAGGCGCCACTGATTGGGACAGCCTATCAGCAATCACCTTCAGCTTTCCGCCAAAGTCAACTCCATGGTTAGATTTAGATAAGAGACGAAACCATGGACGAAACAATGGCTGAAGACGCAGCAGGTCCATCCCGGGAATGTGCCAACCTGTGGCCCCACCTCGCCAGACTATTTCAATTTTCTGAACAAGTTAATGATAGTTTTTGCTTCAAGTGTTTCCATTACAAAATAGTATTTTGTATTTGAAATACGTATTTGAAATACATGTATTAGAAATACTGCCCATCCCTGGCAACATGGTAAAAAAATGAAAATTACTTGATTTTACTTTCAATTCCTTTTACATTCTCCAAGGTATTAACATTAAATTGTTTCATAACTCCATGTAGGATGTTTCTGTACATAAATGTAAGCACTGTAGGCAGTAGTAATGCAATATTTAGAAAATGTACTCTTGATACTCAAGTACTTTTAAAAACAAGTACTTTAGTATTTTTACTTAAGTAGACATCTGACTGTTGTACTTTTACTTGTACTTGAGTAAAATTTAGCAAAGGGTATCTGTACTTTTACTCAAGGAATGAAGCTGTGTACTTTGTCCGCCTATGTCAGTCTCTCACTCACATACACACCCACACATCTCTGTGGACTGTACCTTCAACTGTGCCTTCGACACGCACACATGTCTATGTCAGTCTCTCACTCACATACACACCCACACATCTCTGTGGACTGTACCTTCAACTGTGCCTTCGACACGCACACATGTCTATGTCAGTCTCTCACTCACATACACACCCACCTTCCACATACACCCACCTTCGACTGTACCTTCAACACACACACACACACACACACACACACACACACACACACACACATACATGCACATCTGTGGTTAAAGGTTTTGGCACAAGCAGAGGTAATGACCTCAGTCCCAGACTAAACAAGCACTATTGAGATGCACAGTGCGTCTTCAAGCGTTATTAGCTTGGTTTGTTGCAATTAGCATTTGATTGATCACTCAAGGATGGCTGTTAGTACAAATTGATATCCTGTGTGTGTGAGAGAGAGCGAGGAGGAGGGAGAGGGAAAGACAGAAGCACAGAAAGAAAGAGGGATAGAGGGAGTGGAGAAAAGAGAGATAGAAGAGGACACCAGAGGAGAGCAGAAGGTCAAACCCAGAGATTGTGTGTGTGTGTGTGTGTGTGTGTGTGTGTGTGCTCCTTGAGTTCAGGTGATAATCCGTGTGTGTAATGGTTTTGATGAATGGCTTGTCTTGCTGCCTCGCCTGTGCTCATCCGTCCTCGTCTCCTGTTGCAGGACACCACGATGGCCCTCTGGTTTCCCATGCTGTTCCTGGCGGCCCTGGAGGTCGCCTTGTCCGTCTGGTGTTTCGTCATCGGACTGACCCTCGGAGGCATTGGGCCCTGCGCTCGCATATACAGACTACAGGTATGGTGTGTATACACACACACACACACACACACACACACACACACACACACACACACACACACGTCTATGTCAGTCTCTCACTCACATATACACCCACATCTCTGTGGAATGTATCTTCGCCTGTACCTTCAACACACACACACACACACACACACACACGCCTATGTCAGTCTCTCACTCACATATACACCCACATCTCTGTGGAATGTATCTTCGCCTGTACCTTCAACACACACACACACACACACACACACACACACACTATGTCAGTCTCTCACTCACATATACACCCACATCTCTGTGGAATGTATCTTCGCCTGTACCTTCAACACACACACGCCAGAGTTTTCAAATGAATATGGGGCCGACAGCGTTTTTAAATCATCCCGTTTCAGCAGCTCAGAAACACCTTAGTAGTGTAGATGAGACTAAATTGTAACAAATGTCAGATTACACATACATACATACAAGACCTATATGGCTGGATGGAATGGTGTCCACACACACACACACACACATACATACAAGACCTATATGGCTGGATGGAATGGTGTCCTCCACACACACACACACACACAAGGCCTTAATGGATTGGCGGAATAATGTCCACACACACACATGCACTCACACTCACACACCAGGTGGAATGGTGTACTCAGACATACACGCGCACACGCACTCATACACACACACACACACACAAGGCCTTGATGGCTGGGTGGAATAGCATCCTCACGCACACACACACACACACCTTAATGGCTGAGCGGAATAGTGTCCTAATGTAATCTCTTCCTCCTGACCAGTATGGGGATGAGGCGGAGGCTTTCACACCCAGCAGAAGGCCAGAAGGGACCACCGCCCAGGCATAGACAACGACCCTGGACAATGGGGTGAGACTCGTGTGTTATTTAGCACAAACACACACAATTAGTACTAACCTTTAACACCTGCTTGATAGTTTCAGTGTGTTAGGAACCACTATGTGTTGGTCACTGAGGCCAGTGTCAGAGCATGTGTACAAAGCTTGATGTATCTGATTATGCAATCATGGATGCTTGAAGAGGCAGAGGTCAAATAAAATGGTCCCATAGTATCTATGTGTGCAGACCTTCAATTTATAGCATACTCTATTAAAAAAAATCTGGTATGCCTATAACACATTTTAGATTAGATTAGATTGAACTTTATTGCCATTGTAGAGTACAAGTACAGAGACAACAAAATGCAGTTAGCATCTAACCAGAAGTGCAAGAAATCAGAAAAAAAAGTAAACAGTTTGGTAGTGACAGGTAGTGCAGTGTAAACAGTATATGACATATAGTGCCATGTAGACAGTAGTATACAGTTAAGCAAGTGGTATGGTTTAGAATAAGGATATGTGCAGTGTATTAACAGTTAAGAGCAGAATAAATACAGTATATACAGTGTAGTAACAGCAACATTGTAAGAGCAGCAAAACATTTTTTATTTTGTCTCTCACAGCAGGAGTGGGATGATGATGATGAGCACACTAATCCTGACTGCTCCACACCATCCTGGACTACCATCCTTGTATGAGGTGTTTATAATCTCAGTGCTGAGGCAGGTTCTCCCACTGTCTCAGAAGTGCCATCATGTGTCCCGTCACATTTTAAACATTTTATGAAATATTTTTTATCTGTAGAAGAAATGTTTATTATAACAGCAGTTTTGTATTAATATGCTTAATATGCTGGGACAAGATGTCATATTACACAGCAGAAGCATACCTGCCTCTCAGTAAAGGGGTAAAGTATTATGCAGTACCCAGAGCTCAAGATTCCATAAACTACCCAATTTACTGTTGATGTGAAAACCCTCCACTGTTCTGAAACATTTCTTAAGTTAATGGACAGCTGTTTGTCTGACAGCTCTCCACATGGCCAGCCTTGCCTCCTGAGGTCTAAAGTGCATTAAATCAGCCCTGCACATCAGTGGTGATGTGGGGAAGAGAGAGGGGGGCGGGGGGGGGTCGCGGACCAGCTTTGGGGGTTGGAGGTTGGAGGTGGAGGGTTTTAGGCAAGCTTTTCCAATCTAGCCCTCCCATGTTAATCCTTAAGCGCTGAAAGGCCAAAATAAATATTGACATAAGGATGCGACTGACTGTCAAAACAAAGGGATTTCTCCAGGCCAGGGAACTTAATGCCCTCCCATACACTCCACGCCCTACCATACACTGTCTGCGCAAGGCCACCCGAGAGCCTTTTGGGTGCCCTCTGGACATCACTGAAGGAAATCAACATAATTAAATGTGTATTTTATGAAGACTGTGCATTTCATTTAAGTTTTTGTATTGTGATTTTATATGTTAAATATCTGAAAATTAAGTACTGTATTCTGAAATCTGATTTTGCTTCAGTGGGCAAGAAAAAAAGTGCCCATATTTTAAAATAAAGAATACAAAATAGTTTATTTGGTAATGTTTTGTTGCAAATATATACATTTATTTAGGCACTTCATTTCCAGACAGAATTGTGGTAATGAAATACTACTTTTCTGTATAGGGGTATTTCATCTTCTACTGTATGATGGGAATGCTTTAGTGATTAGTGTATGGTTCAGTGTTGATGTTTTTTTGTGTGTGTAAATTGTGTCAAATCTAACTCGATTATAAAATTGTGGTAGCACAATTCAGGCACAATTCAGCACTTCAGGCAACTCTCGCACTGAGCCAAGGAAAATAAGTTAAAAACCCTTTATTTAAAGCTGGGGCATATAGTAAACGCCTTTTCTTCTAACTCAATTATATTTCAGTGCATGGTTTAGTCATTGTCTTTGCTGTTCCTGCCTCCTGACTGATTTTGCGCCTCTCTAGTCTGGTCCTGTGTGTGTGTGATAAAGCCAGCTGTAACGCCGCACTAACTCTACCGTTAGCGGTCGATAGCTATGCTATAATGCCACACATTATGCCAGCGCAGTGCTGGGGTTGAGTTTGGTGTGGTGTCAGTCTGGTCCGTTCCACTCTGGTTCCGGCCCTATTCTTTCCTCTGGCATTGTCACGCTGACCTGTTTCACTTCATTAGTCCTGGCCCATTGTCTCCCCCATCCTTCCAGTCTGGACTTATAAAGGCTTCCTATCTCTGCTGCTGTTTTATGAATTATATACATTTGTCTGTGTTTTCTGTCACTGTGTGTGTATGTATGGTAATAGGCAACTAATACTGTATTGTATTAGTGCCTGCCCTAGTGCCCATACAGTGAAATATACAGTTTTTTTCTAATTCCTTATTTGAAATGTGGAGCAACCTTGGCATATTCATGAATCCTGTCATGTGTTTGGCATATTTTGGATGGTAACGGATAGTAACTTGTGTCTAGGAATAATTTGTTTCTATTTGATCATACTGTACTTGTTAACTTGGTGAACAATCATCATCAAAAGAAAATTATGATAAACACAGTTGTTACAAGTTAAAGTTTTGGAAATGGAAATTCACTATAATGTGAAATTGTATTAAATAAAACAAATTGTTGACGTTTCATTATAATACTAACGTAAACAATCTTACAAATCAAATTGTAGCCTACAAATGCGAGTTAATGTATCTGTTTGTTCAAGACGCCCGCGTTCTGCGTATTACTTAACAGTTCCAATAATAACAAGCACACAGCTGTCAGTCAGATCCTATGGCAAGTAGGCTTCAAATTGATTTTATTTTACATATGGAATATAACGCACAAATCGCGGTGCGCATCCTTTCTCTCCCACAGACATGCGCCGTGGGCAGAAGGTGGGGCGTATCAGAACGGGAGGGGGAGTTTCGGTTGGGAATATGCAAAGCAACTACCTCCTCCACTCGGCTGTTACCGTTCATGTGCGTCTGTTCCTGCCTGGGTCGGGTGGGCACTTGGCTCTTCGTATCTCCGTAAACCAACGTGTAGAGTTGTTTTTAATGCGTTTAATGCATTTGGAAGGCTTGCAGGGACCAGCAGACTTGCACTGAGCGATCGTATGCGAAGGAAAAATAAACGGGACCTGCAGAAAGGAATCAGACAAGGGGACTGGGCTTATTTTTCCAGAGCAACAGCGACAAACACAGTAGCAGAGTGAGTAAGTCACGTCTCCAGCACACCAGCCAGTAAAAGGTGAAGTTTCCTTCTTTTTTGTATTTCAAATAACATTTTAAGTGTTGCTGCAAGGTGTGCGCATGATATTGATCTATCAACACTTTCCCAAATTAAAAAGAACAGATTTGGTTTTATGAAATCAATTAAGTTTGCTACCTTATGGCACTCGTTAGGTCAACAGCGACTTTACGTCTGAATGGTGTCATTCGTGGAAATTGTGAGATTGCCGGTTTTAGTAACGCTACATCAGCGAGGTTTATGGCAACATTGTAATTAGCAATTTCCTGTTGGTTAAGGTAGCCTAATATAAATGTATATTTTCAATTAGTATAACTGAAGAAGTAGTGTAATTTTAAAATGTACCCCCACCTTTGTTGATGCAGCCTAATCCCGTTGTATAATGTTCTACACTGCACCGGCGTCTCCAAGGAAGCGTGTACTTAGGTTACATTTCAGTCAATTTGCTGCGAGTGGTGTTCTGCTGCAGGAGCGGTGTGAGAAATTCCGGCTGCACGTTAGATGGTCCATCAAGCTCACACAGACGTGTGGCGAGGGGGGATGGGATATGGTTTTGCGTTACTTGGGATTATTTGATTGAAAACTCATTAAACATAGCCTATTAGACATAAGAAAGACTCATAAAAGGATGGGATTGTAAGAAGGGCGTGTTCGGTTTAATGCTGATCTCGGAGAGAAGGTAGTAGCCTATCCCCGGCGATTTCATTTTATGCGGTGTAACAACCTGGGCTGTCGTGCATGACAGAAGCAAATAGCTGATGAAAAGAAAGAAAAGTGAAAACCTTCGGATTTTATCGCTTCATGTTTGCCCGTAGGTGCGATGTCTCATGTAGGCTAATATGTGTTCTGAGAAGATAGGCGTCTAGTTTACTCATGGAAACTACTGACACATCTTTTTGTCACATCTTTTCCTTTGCGTTAGTATTTACCCAGGTGCCTTAAATGTGGGTGCATCCATGCTTATCCAGGACTCCGAATATCCAGGAGTGCTCTCAGACTTTAGTCTTAACAACCCCTTACTGTTGTAGAACATATAATTCATGCATATATTAATTGGCAGTTGAGGATGCATGCTACTTATCCTGAAGCTGAAGTAGTAGAGAAAGGTTTTGTGCAAGGAATATGCATAGTACTAAAATGTCTTGCGTCTCCTGTAGTGTGTAGGCTCCTTTATGGTTTTGCTTGGAAAGATTTGCTAAATAAATGAATACATGTAAATAAGAAACATTCTGGAGTTGTACTACTGAAACTATACTGAAGTTGTTACTACACAGACCCATTTGAGTGGCAGGGTAAGTGATTTACTTAATGTTTTAATCTGGTGTGTTCACAGGGACGGGTGAATGCACCTGTGCTACAGTTACCTTGTCAGACCAGTAGCCGTCTGCGCGGGTTTGCCTACGTCTGACGGAGGAGAGGAGGCGTAGCGTGAATGTGAGGAGAGGCCGCCGGGTGGTTTGGCCGGCTGATCAAAGCTCTGCAGTGGGCACTGACCCAAGAGAGCGACGGGTCTGCCAGCAGGGAGCGGAGGGAGGGGGAGGGAACGCCAGCCAGCCAGCCAGACTTCCATCCACCCGGGGCCCCGTCGGGCTCCCTGGAGACCCCATGAGCTGGAGGCAGGGCCCCCTGAGGGGGCTGGCAGCCTCGCGTCCCACCCCAGAGAGTCTAAGCTCCCTGCCCCGCCAGTATACTGGTGACACTGGATGTCGAGAGGATTAACCCCGCCCCCACCCCATCACCACAACAACACGTCCGACACCTCTGCAGTAGCTGACCTCTTGTTACCTGGTTACCCAGGTCGTGACCCAGAGATGCCCCCCTGGCAAGCTGTGCCCTGTAGCCCCGCGTGGGGACATGGCACCAGCCGTGAATGGGTGCCCATGCACGTGCCCGCACCGACACCTCCACGCCTGCTGGGTGCGCTGGTGCTTGGCGTCCTGCTGTTGAGCACCAGCTGTGGTGCCATCCACTTAGACGCGGCGCAGAGCCACAGCACCTTCACCTGCGAGCCCATCGGCCTGCGCATGTGCCAGGACCTGCCCTACAACACCACCTTCATGCCCAACCTGCTCAACCACTACGACCAGCAGACTGCCGCTCTGGCCATGGAGGTAAGGAAGGGGGGGTATCAGTGTGTATAAGTGTAAGTATAATTGGGGGCAGTCGTGGCCTACTGGTTAGCACTTCGGACTTGTAACCGGAAGGGTTGCCAGTTCGAACCCCGACCAGTAGGCACGGCTGAAGTGCCCTTGAGCAAGGCACCTAACCCCTCACTGTTCCCCGAGCGCCGCTGTTGATGCAGGCAGCTCACTGCGCCAGGATTAGTGTGTGCTTCACCTCACTGTGTGTACACTGTGTGCTGTGTGTGTTTCACTAATTCACGGATTGGGATAAATGCAGAGACCAAATTTCCCTCACGGGATCAAAAGAGTATATATACTTATACTTATACTTATACAACTTGTATAAGTATATATACTCTTTTGATACCGTGAGGGAAATTTGGTCTCTGCATTTATCCCAATCTGTGAATTACTGAAACACACTCAGCAAACAGTGAGGTGAAGCACACACTAATCCCGGCGCAGTGAGCTGGCTGCTACAACAGCGGCGCTTGGGGAGCAGTGAGGGGTTCAAGGCACCTAACCCAAGGCTTTAGCCGTTCCTACTGGTCGGGGTTTGAACCGGCAACAAGTTGCCGGTTGCAAGTCCGAAGCGCTAACCAGCAGGCCACGGCTGCCCCAATGGCTGTGGTGGTTGGTTTGAAGAATTAACTTGAATGCAACCGTTTTTAACAAATTAGCACAGCGTGGTTATGATGCTAACCAGATTTAAGCACAATTTAGTACAACCTGGAAAATCATTGTGTGGTGGTCAATGTTGATATTGTGGTGGGCTGCCACAAATAAGTCAATGTACGGGAAGCACTGGGATGGGAGATGCCTCTTCGCTCTTTCGTCCGGGAACATGTCTGGCAGTAATATGTTCTCTGTGGTCTAATAGTGACCGCCTAAAACAGTAGATTTCAGAAAATAGTCACTGTGTGTTTGGGATCCTACAGACATGCCTGTGTGCTCTGACATCTGCTTGTGTGTGTGTGTGTGTGTGTGTGTGTGTGTGTGTGTGTGTGTGTGTGTGCAACCATCAGTTCTGTTTTTCTGGTGGTGGTCTTTGCTTGGTGTGTCATCATCAGACATTTTGCAGAGTGTCCTCTTTATAGTATCTCTAGAATGGAATGGGGGCAGTCAACTCAACATCAGAAAATACAAATGTAAACAGAACAGCTTCTCCAACTCAAATTCCATTTTGGTACACAGCCAGCACTACTGATAGCCAGTGTTGGGAATGTTACTTTAAAAAAGTAATTAGTTATAGTTACTCACTACTTGTTCCAAAAAGTAACTGAGTTACTGAACTGAATTACTCTATGATAAGAGTAACTCGTTACCAGGGAAAGTAACTATTTGCGTTACTGTTAAAAAACCAAAGTTGCTATATGTCAAAGAATTTGGATTTTTTTAGCAGTTCTGAGCAGCCAGTTGAAATGAGTAGAACAGACAGGTGTTTGTAGGCTACATAACTTTCAATATTTATTAGATAGATAGATAGATAGATAGATAGATAGATAGATAGATAGATAGATAGATAGATAGATAGATAGATAACTATAGATACTTTATTGATCCCCAAGGGGAAATTCAAGATTGCATTCAAGATTCTTGTGCCTATTGCACATCGACAGACCTACTGTCATAGGTTTTTGTTGTGAGGCAGAAAGATCTAGCTTTTGCTGCTTGTAGGACTTTGCTCCGAGTCTTTCTTTGCTAGTGGATGGTGAGCTATCATCTGTGGTGGAGGTATCAGTGTTTTTGGCCACTAGCTTTAGATGCGTGTGTGAGATGCTTCATTAAAGTAGAGTTGCTTACAACGGATGTCGACTAAGTCTTCGCTCCTGGACATAATGTACACATTACATGCACGTTCTTGCCTTTGACCACAATGAATTTTAAGTAGTGCTTATATCTCCACCTTGAAAATGCCAACTTTTCATCGGATTGCTCCAAACCTCTAGCCTGGAAAATCCAGACCCTGATAATCTAGAAAGATTAAGGAACTGGCAAAGAGCAATGTACTGGCCCAACTCGAGGGGCGGCAACAAGCATGCATTTAAAAATCTCACTGCACGCAATTGGATAAAACTAGACCATGTTTACTCTGAATGATTTCGGACTTTGACGCAATTGGATAACAAAACGACCAATGTGTACTGTCCACCAACGTTGCAGCACTGTCTTCATCAGTTTAGCTGGTTCCCCGGAATGTTGGGGTAAAAGTAACATGCATCATTGCTCTTTGCCAGAGTGTCTCGCAGAGACCATTGTGCTCTCGCGAGAACTCTGGATTTCGAGGGTACCAGACCTCTGCTGTTTCGTCGAATCTCTATTTTAGCTGTTGCGGTGTGTGTGTGTGTGTGTGTGTGTGTGTGTGTGTGTGTGTGTGTGTGTGTAAAAACACTGGCGTAATTAGCTTAATTACGTCGTTATTAACCCACCTCCTCACTAGCTGTGAGCCAGGGGTGTGTTCGGAATACACAGTTTATTCAATCAATGCATAGTAACGCACCGCATGTAACGTCCAGGAACGTTAACGGCGTTGTAACGGCAGGAAAAGTTATTAGTTAGATTACCCCGTTACTGAAACGATAACGTCGTTACCTAACGCCGTTCTTTTAAACGGCGTTATTCCAAACACTGCTGATAGCAGAACGTGTTTTGGAGAGTTTGACATTTTCATTCTGCCTCAGGTAATGATGAACATTAGCCTGTGTACATAACACACAGATACAACCCACATATCAGGGCCGGATCAGTGCCGGATCAGGGCCACATTATGGCCGCATCAGGGCCACAGCAGGCTGGTTTTTCTCCAGATTAAGCGGCCATCTGAGTCTGTCATCTGTCTCCTCTCTAGCATCCCCTCTCAAACACCCAGATTGACCTTGACGCAACCACAACTGTGATGGCTTGTGTGTGTGTATGTGTGTGAGTGTGTTGACTGACATCTGTGTGTGTGTGTGTGTCAGTGTGTGTCCGTATTCTTGTCCTACATCATGTACATGTCCACATGTGAACCACCCACCAATCTCCACAAGCTCTCTCTGACCTGTAATATGGGTGGATGGAGGAGTGTAGGCGATTGCTTTCACTGACTTGTGGCGTGGGTGGGTGGGAGGGCAGGTGGGTGACTCCTCTCACCGACCTGTGCATGGGTGGGTGGGTGGGTGAGTGAGTGCTCTCTCTGCATTACAGTGTGGGTGCATGTATGCATGGGGGAACAGCACATCTCCACCCTCATAGCTCCACCCTCATAGCTCCAGCCAGACTTGCTCCCTTGTGAATTCTGTAGACAGCATTTTTTATTTCCATGTTTGCTTCATAGACTGTAAAAAATATGCTTCTTCATACCATATGTATTATTCACATGGATAATTGGTGAAATCTGCTTCTTGTTTTTGATCAAAGCTACATCGAGATCTAGTTTTTAGCCTACCCGTTTATTTGAAGCGTAAACAGAGAGAGGGATTGAGTGAGCATGTTGGTAATTGTGGCCATGGGAATAGTTAAGTTGAAGTTCAGTTGATTTAAACTTGGACTATTTTAGACCTAATTACATTTAAATCCCCCGAGATTCACAAACATAATCCATGTAATCAGTAGCCATGGAAGATCCAGCCAAACGGCACAGAACTGGCTAAAATAGCAGGAGAGAGTCAAAATAAATCGCAGCGCATAAAATAAGATGTCTCCGTAATCGCTAAACACAAGAGACGCCAGTAATTCAGTGATGTGTTAACTATCCTCCAGGGACTGACCCCACTTTCAGATGGAACAAATCTACTGAGGAGTGGGAGTCGACATGTCGCTGTTTTAATCTCCACGGCAACCCAACCAGAGCTTGGCGGGAGTTGAAACTGACTGCGCCTAATGTAGTTTATGATGTGAATATCACACCACTACATTTTTCCCATGGGATGATTTTAATTGAATAAATAAGTTAGCCTTGGTGATGCTTGTGCAAAACAGAATAATTAATGCTTTAGGGACTTTTTTTTCAGCCAGATGTGTGTGTGTGTGTGTGTGTGTGTGCCATATATAGTAACAGCGGGCAACTCTAGATTGGCTTTGGCTCTGAACTGGCCAGCATCTCCTGCTAGTGTCTGGGCAAATGCCACAGTAACTATGGGGAGTGTGTGAAGCATGTTATCATATACCCTGTAGCACTGTGTGTTAGCATCACTGATGCACTAGCAGAGGAGGAGGACTAACATGTTTACATGCATTTAAAAAGTTCAGTTTTGGTCGGTCTAACACAACAACGACGCGTCATAGTAAATGTACTGATAGAGGCCCTGTAGCTCTGTGTGCTAGCATCGCTATGTAAACGTACTGATAGAGGCCCTGTAGCACTGTGTGCTAGCATTGCTATGTAAACGTACTGATGGAGGCCCTCTAGCTCTGTGTACTAGCACTAGCTGATGCACTAGCTGACCTCTGTGGAGGAGGACCAGGCTGGACTGGACTGGACTGAAGCCCTGGCAGTCTGTGCTGGCAGAGATGGAGATCTGTTAAAAGCCCATTTCTCCCCCTCATACAGCACTGGCAGGCAGGCAGGAGGATGGATGGGTGGGTGGTTGGGGGGGTGTAGGTGAGGAGCGGGTGGGTGCGTGTGTGGATGAGGGAGCGGGCAAGCGAGTGGGTGAGCAGGCGGGCAGGCAGACGGATGGACTGACAGACAGGCGCTAATGGTGCCAGCTGGTTATTCAGCACCACTAACTGGCTCCTAATCTGCTGTGTGGCCTACAATGGGGGGATTGATCAGCACGGAGAAAGGGAGAGAGAAAAGGGAGGAGAGAGAGGGAGCGAGAGAGGGTAAGGAGGAAAGAAAGGATGAGACAGAGGGGTTCCCATTCTCCCACTTTCCCTCCCTCCCTCTCTGTCTCCTTTCTTCCCTCTTTCTCCTCTCTCTCTCCCTCTCCCTCTTCTCCCTCTTTCCCTCTCTTTCTGCTGCAGTCAATTAAGTCTCAGTGGAGGGCAATAGCACCCAACCCACGCTCTCTGATCTCTCTCTGTGTGTGTGTGTGTGTGTGTGTGTCAGTGTCAGGTCTCTGTGGGTTGGAACAACATCCTAGGTCACGTGAGGTGGGAGGGGGGGCGGTGTGTGTGTGTGTGTGTTGCAGAGGTGGTAGGCTCCACCTCCCAATCTCTTCTGTTCCAACTGTGGTGTGTGTGTGTCCTCACCCCTCCCTTTCCCCATGGATGTATGTAACATCACTCCAGGGACGTGTGTGTGTGTGTGTGTGAAACCAGAGATAGGAACGGGGACCAGCACTTCTTGTCTTACCCCTCCCCCTACCCTGTGCTCGCAGAGAAGTGACAGAAGCGTGTGTGTGTGTGTGTGTCGCGCGTGTGTGTGTGTGAGGCGTGTGTGTGTGTGTGTGTGTGTGTGTGTGTGTGTGTGTGTGTGTGTGTGTGTGTGTGTGTGTGTGTGTGTGTGTGTGTGTGTGTGTGTGTGTGTGTGTGTGTGTGTGTGTGTGTGGCTGTACCACGCCTTTTCCATCCTTACCGAATAGGGAAGAACAGGTTCACCGCTCCGGTCACAATGTGTTTTTGTCTGACATCCGTACGCACGTCTCAGGCTTGCTGGAGAGAGCAGTGTGTGTCCGTTCAGTGTGTGTGTCCGTTCAGTGTGTGTGTCCGTTCAGTGTGTGTGTCCGTTCAGGGGAGGAAAAGAAGGAAGCTTGTGTCCAGTCCCACTGACCGTCTCTGCAGGCTGTCCTGCACATCGCTCTCCTCTTCAGCGTCTCTGCAGGCTGTCCTGCACATCGCTCTCCTCTTCAGCGTCTTGGCAGCGATGTGCGGGGGCGATTATGTGAAGAGCTCGCGGCACATAACTGTGGGAAACGCTTGGCTTCATTGGTATTTTTGACGCGGCTGTTTACAAAAGAATGTTGCTTTTCTGCTTCATCTCCAGGCTGGACTGTTTGCCTTGTGAAGAAGACACAGCTGCCGTCTCAACTCCATTTAAAATAAATAAATAAATACAAATATTACCTCCAGCATTTTGTGGAGATGTATGAGAAATACAAAGTTCGTAAGCACAAGCTCGGCTGAGCTGAGCGAACAGGGATACTGAGCGACGTTGGTGAATAACTAAAGTCAAGGTCGTTATTGGGGGTCTTTAGATTTGTGTGGATCTGAAATGTATGAGCGGGAGATTAGCGGAATCTCCGCTGAAGGAATAAAATGCGTAAATATAGGTTATCCGTGTCTTATGTTCTTAGGCTGAGCTGGACTCATGACCTGCGGGTTTCGGGAGGGAAGAAAGAGGTCATTTTCTTGGCCCTGATCTGCTTGTTCACACGCAAAGCCGCAAAGCTGCAAACCCCCGAGAGCCCTTTGCTCCCGACTGCCCCATGCAATCGCCGCAGATAGTGTCAACAAAAGGAGAGATCAGGGAGAGTGGACAAAAGAAAATATCAGCACATTGAAAATGCCTTGAATTAGACAACCATTCATTTGTCCAGCAGCCCCTACAAACTCTCTCTCTCTCTCTCTCTCTCTCTCGTTCGTTCTCATAGTGCTATCAGCAGCACGTGGCGAACATTCATTTCCTCTCGTGGAAATATTATCCCCAAACTAAACCTGCTTAAGCCTGATGTTGCGACAGATTCTCCGCTGCTTTCAAACTCCCTCTCGGCAGCCTGGCCTCTCTCCATCGGCCGAGATGTGTGTCTCTCTGTGAGTGTGTGTGTGTCTAAGTGTTTGTGTGTGTGTAAGTGTGTGTAAGTGTAATGGGTGTGTGTGTGTTGGCGTGACCCGTGCATAACCTCCTGGTCGCAGACGCCTTGGGGTGCTGCGCTGGCTGTCTGCGCTGGGTAGTGCGTGGCCCTGGCGTGGGCAGAGAGTGGCACAGACGAAGGGTGGCGTGGCGTGGCGTGGCGTGACTGATGGCCAGGGTGACGGTGCTGGTCTGGGGCTGCCAGTGAACCCCAGTTAACCCCACAGCACAGAAAGCACAGCATTCACACACAGTCTCTCTCTCACACACACACACACACACACACACACACACACACACACACACACACACACACACACACACACACACACTCTCTCTCTCTCTCTCTCTCTCTCTCTCTCTCTCTCTCTCTCTCTCTCTCTCTCTCACACACACACACTCACACTCACACACTGTCTCTCTCTCTCGCATGCATACATGCACCGCAGACACACACACACACACACACTGTCTCTCTCTCACACACACACACAAACACAGTCTCTCACACACACACACAGACAGTCTCTCTCTCTCACACACACACACACAGTCTCTCTCTCTCTCTCACACTCACTCTCAGACTCACACTCACACTCACACTCTCACACACACACACACACACAGTCTCTCTCTCACACACACACACACTGTCTCTCTCTCTCACACACACACACACTCTCACACACACACACTGTCTCTCTCTCGCATGCATACATGCACCGCACACACACACACACACACACACACATACACACTGTGCTCTCTCTTGCACGCACACATGCATACACACACACACACAGACACAGAGACACAGACACACAGATCACGTTCGCCCAACAGTACAGCAAAATAGCATAGCTGATCAAAGAGGAAAGGCTACACTGCATACAACAGTCACACACAGAATCACACACGTGCACACACAGGCAAGCATCCAGAAACATAAGCGGCACCATTAATAGAGACGAGCGGAAGAGACGCCTCATGGGCCGGATGGGAGGAGGAGAGCAGCAGGCAGAGTTTGGTTTGAAGGAAAAGAACAAGTGATGAACATTGAAGTAGAAAGGATGGACACAAGCACTGGTGGTGAATCCCTAATGATGACGAGTGCTCCCGGAGTTAGCGCTAGTTTTGTTCAAAAGACCCCTGTGGCGTGTGTGTGTGTGTGTGTGTGTGTGTGTGTGTGTGTGTGTGTGTGTGTGTGTGTGTGTGTGTGTGTAGAACAGCTTTGGGTGAGATGGCCTCTACTAACCCTCTCCTCCTCTATAGTTCCTTTATTTTTCTCTTCCTGCTGCCTCTCTCTCTTTCTTTCTTTCTTTCTTTCTTTCTTTCTTTCTCTCTCTCTCTCTCACTCCATTTCTCCATCTCACTGCCTCACCCTCCTTAACTGGGTACAGGAGTAGCCATGGCAACAGTCCTTAATTGTGTCGCCTCAAAAGGACATGCATTACTGCCTGCGTGTGTGTGTGTGTGTGTGTGTGTGTGTGAGCAAGCGAGTGGGAGAGTCGTTCCCAGAGACCCCTGACCCTAGAGGATGAGGACTCCTCAAAAAGGAAAAAGGAAAAACAACTCCCTCGTTCATGAAGTAGAAAAGGGGGGAAAAGAACTGCTCCTCCCTGACTGAGGTCGCTCTGTATTTGGCATCAGTGGTTGTCATGGCAGCAAGGACTGGAAGCAGAGTGCTGGAACAGGAAGAGTGAGAGGAGAGGAGGAGAATGAGGAGGAGAAGGAGGAGGAGGAGGAGGAGAAGAAGAGAGGAAAGCAGACAGGAGGGGAAGAGAGGAAAGCAGACAGGAGGAGGAGAGGAGGGAATAGGCGAGACAGAGAAGAGATGAAGTCAAGGACGGGTGAATGACGAGAGAGAGAGAGAGAGAGAGAGAGAAAGAAAAAGAAAAAGAAGAGGGAAGCAGCACATTCTTTTCCTCTGCCTTTTCCAAAGACTGAGAAAAGAGCGAAGATTAAGGAAATAACTCCACATTTGTCCGATCACACACTCCTCCTCCTGACCCCCCCCACACACACACACACACACACCCTCCTCTACCGGGGCATGTCTCCATTGTGCAGAGCCGTGCTGGTGGGTTGCCCGCAGCCAATTGGTTTGTGCAGCGCGCCGTTTATCTTCGCTCGCCCCGCGGTCACTAAAGGGCTGGCTTTCATCCCCTCGTGTCGACGCACGATACTCTCCCATTCAGGCTCATTCAGAGCCACCCACAGACTGGCCGGCCGTGCCTACCCATCCTCCACGCTGTTGCTCTCATTCACACACACACACACACACTCACACACACACTTACGCACGGCCTCACACACACACACACACACACACACACACACACGTGTGCACCCGTCACGCTCATGCCGATGTCTACACCAACATCCCATCTGACCTCTGCTTGTCTGGAGGTTAAACTCGCCCATGCATCCTGAGAGAGAGAGAGAGAGAGAGAGAGAGACACAGACAGACACAGAGACAGACAGAGACAGAGACCACACACACATTTACATGTACACCATCCCTAAAAAAGCTAGAGCACAAACTCAACAGCCCAATGACACATTCAATCTCTTTCTCCCTCCCTCACACACACACACACACACACACACACACAGAGAGAGAGCTGAAGTAATTAAGCCTGGAGTGCAGACTGAGATGTCTGATGAACTCTGACGCTTTGGGTCTCTGTGCCCTCTAAGATAGATAGATGGAGTGAGGGAGGGAGAAATATAAAGGAAGAGAGGGAAGAAGAGAGGGATAGACATTGAGTGAGGGAGGGAGAGATAGGACTGAGACAGAGGAAGAAAGATGGAGTAAGGGTAAGGGAAAGGGAGAGAGAGAGGAAGAGAGAGAGTGATGAAGTTTGATCCAGAATGACCTGACAGTGTTTGGCAGTGTTTTGGGATGGGGGCAGTAGACATGTTATATAAGAGCACTCTGACACATCAACAGCACTTTGGGCAGCAGCAGGCTGTGTGTGTGTGTGTGTGTGTGTGTGTGTGTGATGGTGGTGGTGGTGGTGGTGGAGGGGGCACCACTGGAAGACAGTGGTGCCCACACAGGGCTATTTTTAGCCAGACTCACATCCCCAGTCTCAGACAACACAACACAACCCAGCACAGGACAGGACATCACAGTGGCATTCTGGGAATGAGGAGGACCCCCACACCCTTGCCCTGTCCTTCACACTAGCTTTGGGCAGGATGGCTGTTGCCATGGGTACCATTTAATATTAGTTAGAGAAAGCTGTTATATAGGCTAGATGAAGTAGGTCGTCTTTAAGTAGCAGACGCTTCTCTGGGTCGTCCCTGTCATGTGCGGGGCTCCTCTGAGAGGGTGAACCCATCATCATCTTCATCATAATCATCATCGTCGTCGTCGTCGTCGCCGCCGCCTGCTTTCTCGTGGTATTAAATTTGTGAATAGATTTTGCGTAGTCTATGCGTAATGTGTGTACACACACACACACACACACACACACACACACACACGCATATATATATATATATATATATATTTCTATTTCTATTTTTTTTGCATAGCTCTTTCCTGGGCTGAGCGGAACTAATAACAGTCCTCCTCTCTGAGCACCACATGTTAAGGAGTGGGGATACAGAGTACAGACATATCACCCCTGTGTGTGTGTGTGTGTGTGTGCATATGTGTGTGTGTATGTGTGCGGCGTGACACTGGCCTAGAGAGAGAAAACGGGTGAAAGGAATCTGGGATTCTAAAGACTCCCCTCCCTTTTGAGTGACTAATCTGCTGGGAAAAGATGGCGGCTTTATCCATGTGCCATGAATATCGTGCAAGGAGCTTTTTCCTTCCTTCCTCTTCCGCAGTTGGCACCAGAAGGTGTAAAACAAGCTAGAGAGCTCTCCACCTGCTCAAGTAGAGAGAGAGAGAGAGAGAGAGAGAGAGAGAGAGAGAGACTGTCATGTGTGCCAAGATCCTATGTCAGACAGAATGAAAGGAGAGGAAGGAAATATTAGAGAAGAAGGGAAGATAAATGGAGACATGAGAGAGAGAGAGAGAGAGAGGGGCGAGCTACAAGGTGCAGTAATGAGGAGAGGAAGAAGGAGAGGTGTGTGTGTGTGTGTGTCTGTCTGTCTCTGTGTGTGTGTGTGTGTGTGTGTGTGTGTGTGTGTTCAGCCAAGTCTCTCCCCACCAGCCGTCACTCTCCTGCCGCCAGCCCAGAGAGCCATTACAGGGAGCTGCCCACCAAATCCTCCTCCTCCTCCTCTCTTTAGACACCTGGGTCACTCCAGACTTGGCATCACACTTCCAGCCTTTCTCTCTGTCTCTCTCACTCTCTCTCTCTCTCTCTCTCTCACTCACTCACTCACACACACACACACACACACACACACACACACTCTCTCTCTCTCTCCTGTCAATATGTCGTCCCCACAGTCTAGTTAGAGAGCTAGCATTATTTCGTTTTTCTCACACTCTAACACAAAGCCTCTTAAGCAGTCAGGGCTCCTCAGCCTGCGCCCTGACACATACACACCCACACCCACCCACACACACACACACACACACACACACACACACACACACACACACACACACACACACACAGAGTCCTTTCAAAGGTAACCTTCATTCACAGATTTGTTTAAATGAAGCCTTCGTTAGACTGACAGACAGACAGAGAGAGAAAAAAAAGGAGAAAGAGGAAAAAGGAAAAAGGAGAAAGAGAGAGAGAGGGAAAAAAGAGAGAGAGAGAGAGAGAGAGAGAAAAAGGAGAGAGAGAGGAGAGAGAGAGGGAAAAAAGGAGAGAGAGAGAGAGAAAAAAAAGGGAAAAAGAGAGAGAAAAAAAAAAAGGAGAGAGCGGAGAACAACAATCCATTGATGTGTGTTTTTTTAGGGAGGAGTGTCTGCTGAAGGCGGTGTGTGTGTGTGTGTGTGTGTGTGTGTGTCTGAAAGAGAGAGAGGCGCGTTCGTTCCTTTGCCCCGCTGCCAAAATCACCCTCGCTGTCTCCAACCCCGCTGGCCCTCTCACGCCCCTCTCATGCCCCCCTTGCTTTCTGCCCCGCCGCTGGGGTGAGGGGAATTTAACCCCGCGGGGCTTTAATGAACCTCCCGTCCATCAGCCCTCTCTGCAGCGCAGCGCAGCGCAGTGCCGGGGGTAAAGGAACGCAGCGCAGAGTCCTCCTCTGTAGAAGATGCCCTGTGAGGGAATGCTCTGTGGTTTATTACGCGTCTGTCGGCGCACTGATATGAGAGATATGAGGCTCTGTGGTTTATTACGCCCGGCCACCGTACCACGCCGCTGTGAGGTGAGGTCATCCCTGTTTAATAAATGGAGCAGCAGAAGCACTTTATTCTGGACGTTTCCCCTGCAGAAAGGGCTCCAGTAAGGGTCGATTTGGCTCACTTAATGGCCTACTCTGAGTCAGCCCTGTGAGGAACAGCGATGTCTGCTTACATGCAATGCGATACCATTCTCTACCTCTCATATCTTTTGGAGAAGTGTGTGTGTGTGTGAGCGGTATTGTAGTACAGTCAGATTGAAATGGAGGTGTGTGTGTGCATATGTTTGTGTGTGAGGGGTAGTGGTGTTGCAGTGCACCCAGATTGAAACGGGTGTGTGTGTGGTAGTGACGTAGTGCAGCCAGGTTGAAATGTGTGTGTGGGATGTTGGAGTGCAGTCATGCTGAAGGGGAGCAGTGTGTTGGACACTGATGTGATAAGTGTGCCCTTGAGTTTCAGGAGGCAGGATCCTGAGAGAGAGAGAGGATGAGATTTTTGGATGAGATGGAGAGGGGAGGGCAAAGGGGTAAGTGAGGATGAGCTTTTGGCGTCTGTACCCCCAGATCCCCTGCTGTGTGTGTCCCAAAACACTCTCGGCTGGGGACGCGCTCCTTCACGCTCCAACACACACACCCCTGTCGCTCGAGAATCAGCAACGGCCCACAGCATTAAATATTGAGGCTTCCTGTGTGTAGGTGTGTGTGTGTGTGTATGTGTGTGTGGGTATTGTGTGTGTGTGTGGGTATTGTGTTGTAAACCAGGGACATGAGATTTGCTATTATACTTGAATGAATATAAATGCTTTTGCCAGATATGTGACGATTCAGGATCTTATCAACCATCTCCTGCTCCAGTTCCTCTGACGAACGCTGGAGATGCAGACTGAATTATAGAGGCTGTTTTTAGACGGGCTGTTTTCGTCTAGTGGCCGCCTAGTGCTTGAGTTTTGACTGTCTGGCTTTTGAACTTGTTTACTTTGTTGTGTCTGAGAAGTGTTGAAGTTTATTCGTCTGCAGGTCCTTATGTAAAATGGAAGAGGTATCATGAGCTATTCTTAATGGCTTGTCCCTGTAGTGAAAGTGAGAGAGACACAGAACTCTATTTCAGGCGGGGGCTTAAATTTAGCTGCCCTCTCTAGTGCCTGTCCAAATAGACAGGTGTACCTGCTGCCCTAAGCCTGCCAGTGCTTCTCTCACAGCCAAGTCTTTTAATGAAGTCATCTTGTGTTTTCATTTCTTCCCAGCCTTTCCCCACAGGAGTGTGTGTCTGAATACTGATTAGGTGTGTGTGTGTGTGCGTCTGTGTGTGTGCGTCTGTGTGTCTGTGTGTGCGTGCGTCTGTGTGTGCGTGGGTGTGCATATGTGTGTATATGTGTGCATCTGTGTGTGTGTGTGTGTTCACTTCCACTATGCTCCCTGTCTGTTGACTCCCTGTGTCGGCTCATCTCATCTATGCACTGCGAGTGTGTGTGTGTGTGTGTGTGTGTGTGTGTGTGTGTGTGTAACCAGACTGGATCATCTCTCTCACGGAGGACGTGTCGGGACTGGAAGCGGAGTCTGATGTCTTAATGCCGAGAGAGACGTGTCATGCATTCAGGAGACAGAAGCGTTAATATCTCTCTCTCATTCAGTTCCGCACACACAGCCTTTGGTTCCAACAATCAGCATGACAGGAACCCGAACCCCCCCCCCCTCCACCCCACCCCCAATGCTCTAAAGCTCATATTCGCCATTCAGCTCGTCTTCACAGGGAGATGTTATTTACCAAACAAGGGAAGGATTTGGCTGCTTTGTGTCGAGATCAAGGGACGCAAAGATGAGCGATAATCTGTTTTCACAGAGGGTGGCACAGTGTTGGCACAGACGATGCCAGCGGTTTGATGTCGTTGGCACCAGTGGTTTGGTGTTTGGAGTCAGCAGGAGACATCTTCACCGTCTCAGGAAAACAGTGACAGAGCCCCACCCTGGAGGGGAGCTTAACTCTCCCTTTGTGTGTGTGTTTGAATATGTGTGTATGTTTGAGTGAGTGTGTGTGTGTGTATGTGTCTGTGAGAGTGTGTGTGTGTGTGAAACACCCCATTCTGTTCCCACAGCTGTGGAGTTACCTTGCGGGCTCATCATAAGCTTCTGTATATCAATAATGAAAGCGTAAGCCGTTGTTATCCTCTATTAACACGCACACACGCGCACGCACACACACACACACACGCGCGCACACACACACACACCAGAAAGATGAGCTCTTTGTAGTATGTAACAAAGTAGGGGAGTATGAACACACACACACACACACACACACACAAATTCCACAACCCTAGTGAGTTGCTTTGGACAGAGAGTGTGTTAGTGTAGTAGATGTTCTGGTCCGCACAGTCTCTCGTGTTTGAGTGTGTGTAAGTTCTGAACCGTGAGAGTGTGTGTAAGTTCTGAACCGTGAGAGAGTGTGTTAGTTCTGAACCGTGAGAGTGTGTGTGTAGTTCTGAACCGTGAAAGTGTGTGTTAGTTCAGAGGACGCTGTGCTGTAGCAGTGGTCAGCACAACACAGTCCAGTCCAGCTGTACACTTCACACACACACACACACAGGGGGTCTTGTAGGCTGTCTGACTGGGGGTCTCTCTCTCTCTCTCTCACTCTCACACACTCACACACACACACACACACACACACACACACACACACACTGGGGGTCTCTCTCTCACTCACACACACACACAGGGGGTCTGTAGGCTGTCTGACTGGGGGTCTCTCTCTCACTCTCACACACACACACACACTGGGGGTCTGTAGGCTGTCTGACTGGGGGTAACTAACCATTAGCCCGCTGTGCTCCTGATCTCCATCTCCACGTGCAGAGTAAATATTTAATGAGTCAGCCTAAATATTGATGGGAATGTTATATTATTGACTGCGGTGCGGACTGAATTTCTGAGCTTTAAAAAAAAAAAAAAAGAAAGAAATGATAACAATCTGATGGAGCCAAGTATGCTTCCCGCTCACGCTCACACACACTCAAACTTCAGAGCTATGAGAAGCGTTTAATAAGTCTGGTGCCACTATTCACCAATCTCACACACACACACACACACACACACACACTCAAACTTCAGAGCTATGAGAAGCGTTTAATAAGTCTGACTCTGGTGCCACTATTCACCAAACACACACACACACTCCAGAGCTATGAGAAGCGTTTAATAAGTCTGGTGCCACTATTCACCAATCACACACACACACACACACACACACACACTCACACTCAAACTTCAGAACCATGAGAAGCGTTTAATAAGTCTGGGAGAGGGAGCACAGTGTGAGACTCTGCATCAGGCTGACCTTTTAACAGACTTCCAGAACGTTCTCTATCCACAGTGGAATCGAGTGGTCGGCCGGGAGGGAGGTTCGATCAATTAAATCTTGTATAAACTCTCCTTTATTACAGCAGACTAATGGTGACTGTAACTTTAACTGTAACTGGAGAGCTTCTGTTGCAGCAGCCACAGGCTAACACTGAAACATGACTACTGCAGCCAACAACCACACAACAGCAATGCCAATAATTATGTTTTTATTTGTGCATCATCTATCTCGTCATAACAATAATTATGTTTACAACTAACATCCACAGCAAGTCAAGTCAAATCTAGCAGGTAAGACAGAAGAGCGCAACAGGACACAATGACGTAACAGGACAGAATAATGAGACAGGATAGTCTTAACAAGACAGAATAATGTGACAGGATAGTCTTAACAGGACAGAATAATGTGACAAAAGAGAATTGCTTTAACATGAGAGAATAATGTGATGAGATAAAGTAGCATTAACATGAAAAATAACCTAACAGGAGAAAATAATGTGACAGGAGAGAATAGTGTTAACAGGGCCGAGTAGCAGTAACAGGAGAGAAGTGCCCATCAGGAGAGAGTAGCAGTAACAGGAGAGAAGTGCCCATCAGGAGAGAGTAGCATTAACAGGAGAGAAGTGCCCATCAGGAGAGAGTAGCAGTAACAGGAGAGAAGTGCCCATCAGGAGAGAGGAGAGAAGTGCCCATCAGGAGAGAGTAGCATTAAGTGGAGAGAAGTGCCCATCAGGAGAGAGTAGCATTAAGAGGAGAGAAGTGCCCATCAGGAGAGAGTAGCAGTAACAGGAGAGAAGTGCCCATCAGGAGAGAGTAGCATTAAGAGGAGAGAAGTGCCCATCATGGCGGACTGCTGTGTCCCAGCTGGAGTGGCTAGTTGCAGCAGTGCCTGAGGGGAGTAGCTGTCCGGTGATCAGTAACAGAACATGAGCTGAGGGAGGACAGACTCTAATGACAGGAGACAGGGAAGGTGTGTGTGTGTTTGTGTTTGTGTTTCTGTAAGTCAGACTGTGACAAGACATTGGGTTTTGCGTTGACACTTGAAAGAGCAGTGAAGAATTTAAGAAAGTGTGTGTGTGTGTGCTTGCTTGAGTGTAGCTTGTACCATATTTTTCCCAGCCTTCCTCAGCAGTGTTTTCTGTAAAACCAGTCCCCAGCAGGAAGTGTGTTTTGTGTGTGAGTGTAGGGCCCAGGTGGGGGTGGGGTGTGTATGTGTGTGGTGGGCATTGTTACCCCCTCCCCAGGGATTTGCATGTTAATGCCCCTGCTCTGCAGCTGCCCCCATTTCCCAGCATGCCTTGCGTCTCCTCCCGCGGGACACAAAAGGTCTGTCCAGGAGCCGCCCATGGCCCAGTGAACCTGCGCTCGGCTGTGCTCGCCGGGCGTCGGGTTTCGCCTGCTGGACCACTTCCTGTGCCGTTGTGCTGCTAGCCGCTCGCTGTCAGCGTTAGACGAGACCCGAGCGCTCTGTCGCTCTCTCTGCTAGCAGTCGTTAAAAAGACAACAACGCAAATGAAGTAAGAGGAAAGCTAGTGGCGAAGAACACACATTTCTACTAATACTACTCTGGCTGCTTTCTGCGTTGAATACAGAATTGGGCATCGTTAGCTCCACGGCTCTCTTAGCGGCTGGTCATCACGGGCTAATCCTCAATGCAAACAAGGAGCAGGGGGGAAACACAGAGCTGCTGTGTCCATGTCTGCCCTCAGCTGCCAGTCATCAGGTCCCTGTAGAGTCTGGGCCATGCAGGTCATTATCTGTGTGTGTGTGTGTGAGAGGGTGTTTTCCTGGTTCTCATGTCAAAAGGTGAAAGTCATCTGGGTTGTTTACATGGCATTTAGACTGTAAGGTCAGCCACCTGCTGCTGCTTGATCTCTACAGCTGTGTGTGTGTGTGTGTGTGTGGGAATCAAGTCGTCTGTGTCCTCATCATCTGATTAGTAGCTGGCTCTGACATGCTCTCTGCTTTCATTCCCTTCCCTTCTCTATTCAATCTTTTCCTTCCTTCATCTCTCTCTCTCCCTCCATCTCCCTTTCTCATCTTTCACTCTTATCACCTCTCCCTCTCTCCATCCCTCCTTGGCTCCTCCTTATCCCTCATTCCACTCCCTCTCTTTAACACTCCCTTCTTCCTGCTTTCCCCCCTTTCTTCCTCTCCTTCTCTGCCTTCCTGTCTTTTTCCCCTTTTTCTTCTTTTCCTCTTTCTCCCTTCTTCCCCCTCTCCTGCCCTCTTCTCTTACTGTGGTTGATCTGTGTGATGGTTGAATAAAGGCTATAAAAACTCACCTCTCACTCTCTCTCAATTTAATTGGCTTTATTAGCATGACTGTTCTTTTATAGTGTTGCCAAAGCAGTATAAAAATAATAACATGGTAATTGTGATAATAACAGTAGTGATAATATTCTCTCTGTCTCTGTGTTCCGTAGCCGTTCCACCCCATGGTGAACCTGCAGTGTTCTGCGGACCTGCGTCCGTTCCTGTGTGCGCTGTACGCTCCCGTGTGTATGGAGTACGGCCGAGTGTCCCTGCCCTGCCGCAGCCTGTGTGTCCACGCCAAGCGCGACTGCCACAAGCTCATGGACATGTTCGGGGTGGCCTGGCCCGACGAGATGGACTGCTCCAGGTCACTGTCACACCACACTACTCTCTCTGTGTGTGTGTGTGTGTGTGTGTGTGTGTGTGTGTGTGTGTGTGTGAGGGGGCAGGGTTGTCCACAGGGGATTTATTGATTGAATTGTGGTCACCAGGCTCCATATATGTCAGTATGCATTTCCTCATCTAGTGGATATATATACCCATTATACACCAGTCAGGACTGAGACATTAGAGTGTGTGTGTGTATGTGTGTGTGTGTGTGTGTGCGTCTGCGTGTGCGTCTGCGTGTGTGCGTGTATGTCTGCGTGTATGTCTGTGGTCAAGCAAAATATGTCTGCATGTAGGAAAATCTAAACATTTAGACATTTTTATTATTAAAATACTGTCTCGTATTTTATCATAGTCCCAGCCCTAGACCATCATTTCAGCTGAATATTATATTCATTACGCATACGGTCTTATTATATTATATTATATATATATTATATTCATTACGCATATGGTCTCATTGTATTATATATATATATTTTCATTATGCATATGGTCTTATTTATTGGCTGAGACTTTTTAACTACACTTAGTCTTTGACTTATTCATTACCCAACTGCTATAAATAAATGTATAAATAAATATTTAAAATAAATCCCAGGAGTATATGTGATCATATCAGATATCTCTGTACATGGGCAGCCAGTGTTAGCCTGAGCGGACATGTGCAGTCTGCTCCACTTTTAGACGTGTGTGCGTGTGTGTGTGCGTGTGCGCTGATGGTATATTTCTCCATCTCTCGACTCGCTCAGGTTCCCGGACTGTGACGAGTCGTACCCGCGCGCCGTGGTCCACTTTTGTGCGTGTGCGGTGTGTGTGTGCGCTGATGGTATATTTCTCCATCTCTCGACCCGCTCAGGTTCCCGGACTGTGACGAGTCGTACCCGCGCGCCGTGGACCTGCTGACCACAGAGACCGTGACGGCGGAGCCGCCCGTGTCGGTGCAGCGGGACTACGGCTTCTGGTGCCCGCGCGAGCTCAAGGTGGACCCCGAGCTGGGCTACTCTTTCCTGGGCGCGCGCGACTGCTCGGCCCCCTGCCCCAGCATGTACTTCCGCCGCCACGAGCTGGCCTTCGCCCGCTACTTCATCGGCGTGGTGTCCATCGTGTGCCTGTCGGCCACGCTCTTCACCTTCCTGACCTTCCTCATCGACATGACACGCTTCCGCTACCCGGAGCGGCCCATCATCTTCTACGCCGTCTGCTACATGATGGTGTCGCTGGTCTTCTTCCTGGGCTTCCTCCTGGAGGACCGCGTGGCCTGCAACGCCGCTAGCCCCGCGACCTTCCGCGCCGCCACGGTCACCCAGGGCTCGCACAACAAGGCCTGCACGCTCCTCTTCATGACTCTCTACTTCTTCACCATGGCGGGCAGCGTGTGGTGGGTGGTGCTGACCGTCACCTGGTTCCTGGCGGCCGTACCCAAGTGGGGCAGCGAGGCCATCGAGAAGAAGGCGCTGCTGTTCCACGCCACCGCCTGGGGCGTCCCGGGCCTGCTGACCATCACGCTGCTGGCGCTCAACAAGATCGAGGGAGACGGGGTCAGCGTGCAGCCATCGGGGCTCTCTGACGTGACCCGCATGCGCTGGTTCGTGCTGGCGCCGCTCGGGGTGGACGTGGTGCTGGGGGTCGGGCTGCTGCTGGCCGGCATCGTGGCGCTGAACCGCGTGCGCATGGAGATTCCGCTGGAGAAGGAGAACCAGGACAAGCTGGTCAAGTTCATGATCCGCATCGGCGTCTTCTCCGTGCTCTACCTGGTGCCGCTGCTGACCGTCATCGGCTGCCTCTTCTACGAGCAGAGCCACCGCCAGGTGTGGGAGACCACGTGGGTCAAGGAGCGCTGCAGGGACTACCACATACCCTGCCCATACCAGGTACGCACACACACACACTCTCTGGGTCAAGGAGGAGCACTGCATAGACCACATACCCTGCCCATACCAGGTACGAACGCACGCACACAAACACACACACACAATCTGGGAGCACTGCAGAGTATACCCTGCCCTTACTAGATACCAGGTACGAACACACACACACACACAGTGGAATAGCAGTCCCCAACAGGTGCACCGCACACCTGCAGTCAGCTCCAGTGTCGTGTGAACATCAAATGAGCCAGTTTGGACATCTCTCCATCAGTCCCCTTTCATCCCTACCGCCCCCCCCCTCCCCAATCAGATCTCTCTGTAGAGGAGCCACCCCCCAATCAAATGACTCTTTAAAAGCTGCTCCAGTTTGGTCGGGGACAGTAGAGCTCCTCTCTCTCGCGCTCGGCCCCTCTCACGCTCTCAGGGTTATGTGTCAAGTGGAGTCAAGTGTGTACACACACACACACACACACACACACACAGCTCTCAACACTAATAGGAGAGAGAGGGGGACCGCAGGAGAGAGAGAGAGAGAGAGAGAGAGGGGACCGCAGGAGAGAGAGAGAACGGCACAAGAGAGTAAAAGAGAAGTTTATTGTTCTAATTTAATGTGATGTCATACTGTTCTTTATTCTTTAGAGAGAGAGAGAGAGAGAGAGGTAGAATGAGTGAGAGAGAGAGAGAGAAAGAGAGAATGAGTGAGAGAGAGAGAATGAGTGAGAGAGAGAGAGAGAATGAGAATGAGTGAGAGAGAGAGAAAGAGAGAATGAGTGAGAGAGAGAGAGTGAGTAGAGAGAAACCAGTGATGAAGGGTCTGAGAGAAAGAGTGGAGGTTTCTGAAGCTGGAGAGACACTGGTGGAAGCTCTTTTCTCTCTCTCTCTCTCTCTCTGTGTGTGTGTGTGTGTGTGTGTGTGTGGAGTGTAGTGCTTCTCTGACTGAAAGCTCTTAGTAGAGGGAGCCTGAGGGGTAAACGTAGCCTAGAGGAGATACACTGACATTGCACAGAATCATTACACACACACACACACACACACACACACAGACACACACACCAGAGCTGTGTTCCTTTGTGCAACACCCTCAAAAGGGTTTGTGAAAAGGGCTAAGCAGGGTTGCACTCACTGTCATGGAACATACATCATACACATGCAGCATATCCACTCTGTCATACACTGGTGCAGGGGAGAAGGTGGGAGTAATATAGTGACACACACACACACACACACACCTCTGGGCACGCTCTTCTGTACGTGCTCCCGCGTACTCTGCCCACTCTCCCTATGGTTAGCTCACTTAATTATTCAGCACCTGAACATGAGAATCTGGATGTGTGGGTTTAGGAATGAGAAGTGTGTGTGTGTGTGAGAGAGAGAGAGAGAGAGAGAGAGAGAGAGCAAGGAGGCACATATCAGTGAGTGTTTCAGTGAGTTTAGGAATGGTGTATGTGTGTGAGAGAGCGAGAGAGCATATCGGTGTGTTTGTGAGTGGGTATAGTGAGAGGTGGTTCGAGTTCATCTAAGTGGTGGGTGGAATGAGTGTGTGTGTGTGTGTGTGTGTTTGTGCATTTGAGCGTGCGTATAACTGAGTGGTGAGGTGTGTGTGTGGATGATTGCCTGCAGATCCTCTCTCGGTATCTCTTTCTGTGTGTTCATTTGAGGGCTTGTTAAGTCACGCTCTGCTGATTGCATTGTGTGTGTGTGTGTGTGTGTCTGCTTCAGTGGTATATTTGAGTCAAGGGACAAGCGCTGAAGGATGAGTTTGTTTTGTAACGCTGGAGATGGTGGAGGGGGCCTGGTGTGTGTATGTTTGTGTGTGTGTGTGTGTGTGCCCTCAAAGACCCTGCTGAAAGCTGATGAAAAGCTATCAGCACCTCCCAATCACCTCCAGCTAATCCGTCGACAGCGAGAGAAAGTGATTCCTTCAGCCGAGATTCAGTCAGTTCCTTCCAGTTACACACACTTTTCTTTCACGCGCAGTCCTCGTACACACACACACATACACACACACACACACACACACACCTGCACACACACACACACACACATTTCCACACGCCGCTGTTACACACACACATTTCGCACACACACGCCAGACACACACACACACACGCCTTCTGCACAGGGCTGCAGACACACACACACACACACACACACACACACGCTAGACACACACACACACACACACACACATCACACACACACACACACAGGAACCCTCCTGGCTTATGAGATTTTCTCTGTCTAGGGAGGGAAAGATGCTGTGGCCTATCAAAATAAATAAACAATTCTTAATGTTAAATTCAGTTCTTTATAAACATACATTTGTATGCTATGAATTCCCGTGTGTGTGTGTGTTGTAGTGTGACACACACTCCACTGATCCCCTGTGGCACGTGTCTGTTCAAGACTGACGTGTGTGTCTGGGCATCATTGTTAAAAAAGGGTGTTGAGATGCCACAAGAGCAAATATACACACTGGTATGTGTGTGGCAATGTATGTGGATGAGTTTGTGCACACATGGGTCAGTAGCTGTGTGTGTGTGTGTGTGTGTGTAAGCTCATAGAGATTGTGTAACCCACCTGCTGGATGAGCTCAGACACTGGCTATTGTTTTAGACTAAAATCATCATGGACTGACCCTGTAAGTGAGAATGTGAGAAATCGTTGCACACACACACACACACACACACTTTTCAACAGCTAATAACTGTGGAATTCATATTGGAAATGATGGAGGTGTGAAGATGGCAGAGTATCAAATTCAGAAGAGTAAATGAATGAGGTTTTGTTTGAGTGTGTGTGTGTGTGTGTGTGTGTCCCATCCTGGTCCCTCTTTCTGTCCCACTGGGAGCATGTCTGGTCTCAGGAATTCCAATTTTGCTTGGTGTCATCTGATAGCTCCTGTGAGGTTCCTGTTCTTTCTGTCTGTGTGTGTGTGTGTGGTAGACATGGCACAAATTTGTGTTTGTGTATGTGTGCATGAGGGTTGGACTTCCAAGTCTTCAATATTACTCTGTGGGGGTGAAACTGCCAGTCCTTATTTCAAGTGTGTGTGTGTTTTGTGTTTTTGGATGTGTCACTTATTTGACTGCATCGCTGGAATCAACTTTGTGTGTGTGTGTGTGTGTGTGTGGAGTGTAGTGCTTCTCTGACTGAAAGCTCTTAGTAGAGGGAGCCTGAGGGGTAAACGTAGCCTAGAGGAGATACACTGACATTGCACAGAATCATTACACACACACACACACACACACACACACACACAGACACACACACCAGAGCTGTGTTCCTTTGTGCAACACCCTCAAAAGGGTTTGTGAAAAGGGCTAAGCAGGGTTGCACTCACTGTCATGGAACATACATCATACACATGCAGCATATCCACTCTGTCATACACTGGTGCAGGGGAGAAGGTGGGAGTAATATAGTGACACACACACACACACACACACCTCTGGGCACGCTCTTCTGTACGTGCTCCCGCGTACTCTGCCCACTCTCCCTATGGTTAGCTCACTTAATTATTCAGCACCTGAACATGAGAATCTGGATGTGTGGGTTTAGGAATGAGAAGTGTGTGTGTGTGTGAGAGAGAGAGAGAGAGAGAGAGAGAGAGCAAGGAGGCACATATCAGTGAGTGTTTCAGTGAGTTTAGGAATGGTGTATGTGTGTGAGAGAGCGAGAGAGCATATCGGTGTGTTTGTGAGTGGGTATAGTGAGAGGTGGTTCGAGTTCATCTAAGTGGTGGGTGGAATGAGTGTGTGTGTGTGTGTGTGTGTGTTGTGCATTTGAGCGTGTAACTGAGTGGTGAGGTGTGTGTGTGGATGATTGCCTGCAGATCCTCTCTCGGTATCTCTTTCTGTGTGTTCATTTGAGGGCTTGTTAAGTCACGCTCTGCTGATTGCATTGTGTGTGTGTGTGTGTGTCTGCTTCAGTGGTATATTTGAGTCAAGGGACAAGCGCTGAAGGATGAGTTTGTTTTGTAACGCTGGAGATGGTGGAGGGGGCCTGGTGTGTGTATGTTTGTGTGTGTGTGTGTGTGTGCCCTCAAAGACCCTGCTGAAAGCTGATGAAAAGCTATCAGCACCTCCCAATCACCTCCAGCTAATCCGTCGACAGCGAGAGAAAGTGATTCCTTCAGCCGAGATTCAGTCAGTTCCTTCCAGTTACACACACTTTTCTTTACGCAGCAGTCCTCATGTACACACACACATACACACACACACACACACACACTCGCGCACACACACACACACACACGCACACACGCTCGCACACACACACACACGCTCGCACACACACGCTCGCACACACACACACACGCTCGCGCACACACACACACACACACACACACACGCTCGCACACACACACACACACACACACACACACGCTCGCACACACACACACACAGGAACCCTCCTGGCTTATGAGATTTTCTCTGTCTAGGGAGGGAAAGATGCTGTGGCTATCAAAGTAAATAAACAATTCTTAATGTTAAATTCAGTTCTTTATAAACATACATTTGTATGCTATGAATTTCCCAGTGTGTGTGTGTGTGTGTTGTAGTGTGACACACACTCCACTGATCCCTGTGGCACGTGTCTGTTCAAGACTGACGTGTGTGTCTGGGCATCATTGTTAAGGGTGTTGAGATGCCACAGAGCAAATATACACACTGGTATGTGTGTGGCAATGTATGTGGATGAGTTTGTGCACACATGGGTCAGTAGCTGTGTGTGTGTGTGTGTGTGTGTGTAAGCTCATAGAGATTGTGTAACCCACCTGCTGGATGAGCTCAGACACTGGCTATTGTTTTAGACTAAAATCATCATGGACTGACCCTGTAAGTGAGAATGTGAGAAATCGTTGCACACACACACACACACACACACACTTTTCAACAGCTAATAACTGTGGAATTCATATTGGAAATGATGGAGGTGTGAAGATGGCAGAGTATCAAATTCAGAAGAGTAAATGAATGAGGTTTTGTTTGAGTGTGTGTGTGTGTGTGTGTGTGTCCATCCTGGTCCCTCTTTCTGTCCCACTGGAGCATGTCTGGTCTCAGGAATTCCAATTTTGCTTGGTGTCATCTGATAGCTCCCTGTGAGGTTCCTGTTCTTTCTGTCTGTGTGTGTGTGTGTGTGGTAGACATGGCACAAATTTGTGTTTGTGTATGTGTGTGCATGAGGGTTGGACTTCCAAGTCTTCAATATTACTCTGTGGGGTGAAACTGCCAGTCCTTATTTCAAGTGTGTGTGTGTTTTGTGTTTTGGATGTGTCACTTATTTGACTGCATCGCTGGAATCAACTTTGTGTGTCTTTGTGAAGAACATCCCGGGCCTTCAACTGTGTGTGTGTGCAAGACTGGTGAAGAGCCTACAGTATATTGCCAGTTTGTTAGTCTCACATGACTAGTTTAAGTGCCCAGGTGGTGAGGCCATGGAGACAGCAAGAGGTGTGTGTGTGTGAGAGTGTGAGAGAGAGAGTGTGTGTGTGTGTGTGGGAGAGAGAGAGAGAGAAGTAGAGAGAGAAGTAGCCTTTGTGTGTGCTGCTCTACTATTTGTGCTCGGAGGAGAAGGCTGGATTGTCCGAGAGCAATGAGCTGTGCAGTCTGAAGGAGTGAAACACACACACACACACACTCCAAAGCTTGCACAAACTTCTACTTAAAATGGACTCCCTCTCAAGAAAATATCTACAATATGCAGTTATACTCCTACACACACACACACACAAACTCTCTCTATCAGTGTGTGTGTTCATGTTGAAGAAGGCTAGTCGTGCTTTAGCAATATTTTTTGGTGCGTGTTTGCAACTTAAGTGTGTGTGTTTACCTCTAATATATGTATGTGTGTTTGCCTCTAATATCTGTGTGCGTGCGTGCGTGCGCATGTGTGTGTGTGTGTGTGCGTGCATCTAATGTAAGTATGTATGTGTGTGTGTGTGTCCATCCATCTAATGTATGTATGTGTGCATGTGTGTGTTTGCCTCTAACGTGTGTATGTTTTGCAGGTGGAGGAGACGGGTAGGCCCGCCCTGGTGCTCTTGCTGATGAAGTACCTGATGGGGCTGGTGGTGGGCATCCCCTCCGTCTTCTGGGTCGGCAGCAAGAAGACCTGCTTTGAGTGGGCCAGCTTCCTGCAAGGCCGCCGACGCAAGGAGTAAGTTCTGTGTGTGTGTGTTTGAGTGAGAGGTTTAGTCATGTACAGTGTGCTCTTTTAAACCTTGACAAAGTTACTGTGCATTAGGGAGGGGCTGTTGCTGAGTGTGTGTGTGTGTGTGTGTGTGTGTGTGTGTGTGTGTGTGTGTGTGTGTGTGTGTGTGTGTGTGTGTGTGTGGGTCACAGCTGCAAAGGCAGTATGATTGGTATGGACGATTGATCTGTAACACTATGTGTGGAATGGGGTAAAGCTTGCACCCCAAACCCCCTGCAGTAAAGTGTGTGTGTGTGTGTGGTGCGCCTGGCCAGTCTGCTGGTTCTGCTTGAGTGGTTCTTTGGGAATGTGGGCTGTGGGGACAGAGAGGCTTAAGAGGGCGCAAGTCCCCCATCCCCAGCCTCAGGCAGTGCCTATGGTAGTAAACCCTGCTTTATTCCTATGGTAGTAAACCCTGCTTTATTCCTATGGTAGTAAACCCTGCTTTATTCCTATGGTAGTAAACTGTGCTCTATTCTTATTCTTCATCCGTGCTCGTGATCCTCCTGCCCCTATTAACAGTCTTAACTTCTCCCTCGGTGACCTTCCCGGTGTGGCCACCATCTCCCCCCCCCCTTGTCCCTCTCCCTGCCCCACACACCTCCACCTTCCCCCTCTCCCTCGGCTCCTCGTTCCGACAAACTCTTCCCGGCGGTCCCGTCCCGGCTGTCCCCCTCTCCCGCTCCCTTCCCTCCCCCTCGCCCAGCAGCAGCGCCGTGAACGAGAGCCGCCAGGTCCTCCAGGAGCCGGACTTCGCTCAGTCCCTGCTGCTGCGTGACCCCGCGACCCCCGTCGTCAGGAAGTCGAGGGGGACGTCGACGCAGGGCACCTCCACTCACGCCTCCTCCACCCACCTGGCCATGGCCGACGAGGAGCGCAGCCGAGCGGGGAGCATCCACAGCCGCATCAGCAGCTACCACGGCAGCCTGCACCGCTCCAGAGACGGCAGGTAAGGCACCAACCAACCCACTCACCGTGCTAACCGCTAATGCTACAGCACCAACACCAAACAAAACCAACCCACTCCGCTAATAACCGCTAATGCTCCAGCACCAATACCAAACAAAACCAACCCACTTCACCGTGCTAACCGCTAACACTACAGCATCAATACCAAACAAAACCACCCCACTCTCCGTGCTAACCGCTAATGCTCCAGCACCAATGCTAAACAAAAAAAAACCATCACGCTAACTGCTAATGCAACAGCACCAATACTAAACAAAACCAATTGGCTTTGCCAACGTCTGACGCAAATGCACCAAACTGTGATGCTAAATACCCCATTCCTAAAAAGCACCAATCCACCACGATAACTGCTAATGCTACAGCAACAACCTTAAAGAGCTACACCAACTCCTGATACAACCACACCAATCCTAAAAGGAACCAATCCAGCATGTTAACCACTAATGCTACAGCAACACCAACTCTAAACAAAACTAACACCAACCTACCATGCTAACCACTAATGTCAGTGGTTACAACTAATGCTACAGCACTAACCCTCAACAACACTTAACACTAACCACTAATGGTAAAGTTCCAATCTGGTGAGTGGCTAGAGTGACGCCTCAGCATATTGTACATCTTTCTGGAGATGAAAAAGGAGAATGTAAAGACTTTGTCATAAAGAAAGGAATCTTAACAGACTGAGCAGCTTAAGTTAAAATGCTATTTGCAAGTTAAGTTTATAGCTCTCATATCAATTATGAAGTTTTTAGGATCTCACTATACTGTGCTATAATAAGGTACTGTAGTAGAACTGAACACGAATCCTTGTTTTTGGCTGCTGGATGGATACATAGCAAACAAGAAGCAAACAGTTGATGTGAGATTGACAGACTCACTGAGACTATTTATTTGGCTTTAGATGCATTGAAGTTGATGGATTTTTTTCCCTCTCTTTAGAATGAGACGGAACATAAAAGCATGAGTCTCACCCAAATACATGTAAGTTGGCTACCTTGGCAAATAGTTTGATCTCAAGTTAAAATGCTGTGTGCTAAATCTAGCCAAGCTCTAATTTTCAGTTAGAGTGCAGAGGGGTGGAAGGCCCTTGAGATAAAGTGCCTTTCACAGATGCATTCCTGAATGGCTCGCCAGCCTGAGCCGTCGCACGGATAGCAGGTTAAGCAGCCACGCTTCTCAGATGAGTCAAAAGATTAAATTCAAAATGGCCTCAAGCGAGAGTGATTTTAATACTCCTCTCCTCACCACGACTCGATGGCAGAAAGTAACGGAGGCGGCTAGCTTCAGTGGGTCTCTACTGAATGAGGGAATAGGATATGTTTGGCTTGCTCTAGCTTCCTCTTATTTGGCTCAGGGACGGGAAAGCACTGAAAAGCTTAACTTTGGCATTTATTTGTTTACACAGGTTTGACACTAATTAATGTCTAAGGTCTTCAAAGCTAAAATGATAAATATAGTTGCAGTAATGATTTTGATTAAGTTTTATTTAGTATAATTTGTATTTTGTATATTTAGTATATTCTTTATCTTCTACTGTCCTTATTGCTTAGTTGTGTTTTTATATTATATACTTTTATTACTTTTTCTGCTGTTATTGAATGTGTGTGTGTGTGTTGTCTGTATGCTACTGTGACCTTGAATTTCCCCTAGGGATCAATAAAGTATATCTATCTATCTATCTATCTATCAACTCCCTTTCATTTCAAAATGGCATCAGCAGTATCCCCGTAGTTGTAAAGAACCTAAAGCTAGATAGCTAAGAAAGAAAACTTCAAATAAGAAGCAATACTGTACATTTATTAATGTCCCCAAGCTAAACCCCTAAACACTTTGATACTCCAGACATCAGAACAGACTTCTTAGATAGTTTCAGATGGCCTTAAGCTACACTGGAGTTTCATCTGAAAACTGGTCCAGTTGTGTAAGGCACTGATGAGAAAAAAATGACAAGGTGCAGTGAATGTTGCACAAGAGAGAATAAACAGGAATAACCTCCAGTCAGTAGAGAGGAGGTGAGCTCAACTTTCTTTCCATCTCTCTTCTCTCAAGGTACACCCCCTGTACGTACCGTGGCGCTGAAGAGCGAGCACCCTATGGCAGCATGCCCCGCCTTAACGAGCAAGTCCCCTCTCGTCACGGAAGCGTTCAAGACCTGGACAGCCGACCGCGGCACGGCAGCCTGAGCCTCAGCCACGCCTCTGCCTCTGTGGCCGGTGCCCCCATCTCCTCCCCCCTCCATGCCCCCGCCACCCCCACGAGCGTCACGCACGGCTCCGGCATCAGCCGCGTCGAAGAGGAGGACGGGGCCAGCGCGTAACCCGCGGAAACGGGAGCGGGAACCTCCTGACGGACAGACTGGTGATTTTTTTTATTTGGCTCAGACTGCATGAGCGTGTGTGTGTGTCAAGAAGTGTCTGTGTGTGGTGCAGAACTGCGGACAGTTGATCTGACGTCTTGTGAGACACCGTGCGGACTCGTCTCGTCAGAAGTGGGGAAGGCGCTAACTTGACCACTACGCACCTCTCGCCCCTCAGGTCGTCCGCTTTGAACAGAGGCCACGCCACGACAGCTGGGTGTGTAAGTGTGTGTGTCACTCAGACCTATGGTGGTCCCCCTGGTGACGCACAAAGACGCGCACACACACACACACACACACACACACACACACACACACACACACACACACACACACACACACACACACACACACACACACACACACACACACATGACACTGCTGTGTACTGACTGCTAATCCAATAAGACTTGATGTGTTTTCTACTGTGAATATAACAAGGGGAAGCTGGGAAGGCAGTAATGTATGTATCCGAATTGTCAAAGTTCCACATGTGGAATTTTTATTGCTACTGTTTGCCTATGGGCTGGACAGGCCTACTGTCTGTTCCTACTGTTTATGAGTTCAACTGACCTGCTGTCGGTGCTGTACTGTGATCGGAGATTAGAGGGGAAGAACCAGAGAAGTTGGGGAGAAAGCAAAGAGGAAGAGGATGAGGAGGAGGAGGAGGGGGAGAACAGAAGTCAAGAGGAGAAGAAAGAAAACGAAAGAACAGAAAGAGAGGGAAGGAGGGGAAGACGAGCTAGAGTAGAGGAGAAAACGGGATGGGGATCGGGAACGGGATCAGGATGGGGATGGGGGATGGGGGAGGGGGATCGGGAGGTGAGGGGGTTGTTAGTAGGCAGCTGTCTGGAGATCAGACCAGGAATTTCTCACCTGCTGCTGAAGGGTCCTCTTCCCCTCCAGATTAGCACGTTACCACTGAACCCGAGTCAGCATCAAAGCAGATCTGTGCTCCCCTCTGGTGCAACATCACACCATGCAAGACCTCTCTCTCTCTCTCTCTCTCTCAACCCCCCGCAGACTCCGTCAGGAGCTCAAAGGTTTTGACAGAGAGGAGCGAGAAAGAGAAGGAGAGAGCGAGAAGAGAGAAATGTGTGTGTAGGTTTGGGAGCGGTTGCTGCATATGTTCCAGGCTCAGGGCCAGTGCTTGTGTTCAAATGTCAGAAGATTATGGATTGACTGGGTTACGAACTTTGATGGTGTGTGTGTGAAGATGTGGCTTGCATGCGAGTGTGTCTGTGCTCACTCTCTATAGTGCTTTATCTGTGTGTGCCGTGGCACTTTTCCTCAGCGATTTCTGCTCCACAAACCTCAACGCCGGATATGCTCAGTCATTTACCCCCTTGCCCCCCACTCTCCCTCCCTCTCTCTCTCCCTCTCTTACCCCCACTCTCCCTCGCTCTCTTGCCCCCAGACCACCCTCCATCTCTCACTCCCCTGGACCATTCCTCTGAGCCTACCTCATGAGTTTGGGGCTGGGGGTGGGTGGGGGTATTTACCCACACAAAGGCAGAGGGGCCTCTTGGCGTACTCCCGTCCAAGTACACACACACCTGAACCACCTGGTACCCTAGAATTGAACCCACAACTTTTTGGGCTAGCGTGTAATAGTCTGAAAAGCTGTGAGTTCAAAACCCCGCGTTGCTCCAGGGAGAATGGACCCATGTAATATAATTGGCATAGTAATTCTAAGTCATAGTAAGTGGCTTTGGATAAATGAATCTAATGAATCCAAAATGAATAAAGGTAATTAATGTAATAAAAAAATCCTTGAATTTCCCCTTGGGGATCAATAAAGTATCTATCTATCTAAAAATCTAAAAGTAGTGGTAAAAAAGAGATAATAAAAGTACTCAAATCTTTACTGTTAAGTTATTTTTTTAGTATTTTTTTTTTATCAAACATAATTAGATTAAAACTTTTAGACTATTTGATTAAAATCCATCAGTTGTGGGCAGTTGTAGAATTTTTAAGGACTCTCCTCCATTAAGGGCTCCTCTCTTTATAGACTTTAAATATTACGAGTAACAGCCAGATTATTTCATTAGCCAGGTGGAATCTGGTGTGTACTAGCTTGGCTGGAATGAAACTCTGGGGCGTCCTCTGGCCTGTGTGTGGAGACCACATCGCTCCCCAGACCCAGCCTCCGCCCTCGCCTTCTCCACCCGCCCCTCTCCATGGTGTGGACGTACAGGTCCACAGACACAGAATCCAAGCCACGTTTTGGCTCCAACCGGTGGTGTAGTCTACGTGATAAGCAGGACTACGCAGTATACCCACTTAAAATAGGCAAGGATACGTATTAACATTTGGGGTTGATCACAGTATATCCACTACAGCTAACTTCTACATTACAGTACATACACTACAGCTAACTAGACTACACCACTGGCTCCAACCATGCATTGATCCTGCAGGTTTTGCCTGCCGTGCCATGCTTAGGCTACCTGTTTGGAGTACTACTAGGCGTCATCCTTGAAACCACGGACTCGTCTGAACCGGACCTCCACACCTAACCCTATAGTGAACAAGTGCTCTACTGTCTGTGTGCTACTGTGACTATTATGCAAACCTTCAGAAGAACCACGGAAAGCTCTGGAAGCGCCGCAGTGTTCTACGCTGCACCGGCTCCAGGGCGTCCCTCCTAACCACTCCCCAAGTGCTCATGTCCATATGCAGCTTGTGGCGCCCGCTCAGTGTCTTCAACGCGGCTCCAACCGCCAGGAACAACACACGTCACGTCACTACACCCAGAATGCAACTGTCGCTTGTGCCAAATGTGATAGAGACTGATCAGAACCAAAAAACATCATGGAGACGTCATGAAGACATAAGCAGCTGTGCTTCCTGATGAGGGTGTGTGAAATCTATGTGTAATTTAATTAAAGATGTACAGTAAAGCGCTAAATGACCTAATTGTGCTTAGTGGTGTATAAATGTGGGTGGAGGAAAGAAACCTAAACCGATGGGTTTGCTTGTCTGTTCAAAGGATGAAAGAGTGTGTGTGTGTGTGTGTGTGTGTATGGTTCCATCATTTCAGTGCCTGCTATTGTGTGTGTGTGTGTGTGTGCTGTGGTGTTCAATTCATCTCGGATATGTAAGAATGGTTCTAACCTGGGAATGGATGTTGTTTTGAAGTGATGTGCATCTGGCAGTCGGAGTTAAAGCTGGTGTGGATCCTTGGTGCTGCAGGTTTGAACAATATCCTCTTCATGGCACACAGAAAACCTCGACCAAATCGCTCTGGCAGATTGGTACTGAACTGTCCACATGTGGCGCGTCTGTACCAGATCCGGAAGCATCTGTGAACTATGATCATCAAGATACCTGTGCTGACTGCTGGTTGTCCAGTATAAATAATTAAATATATAAAATAATAAATGTTGCAGTCAACCTAAAAGCCCTTCAGTTGTCTAATGAGTATCTAGATGAATAAATCTGAATGTTGGACGAGTTGGAATTAATTCTACAGACAGCTGTGATTGCATATACTGCAAGACCATACCTGGATATATCCCTCTCAAAATTGTTCCACAATCAACTGACAGCCAATTAATCAGTTAACTGTCTGCGTTGTTTCAAACAAACTGTTCACCGAATTCTGCCCAGGTGGTACCCTGTCTAGAAATCAGTTACTCTCACTGGGGGTTGGTCTCCATGGAGACGGGTTAGTGTTCCACTCTTCTGTTCCATCCCCAGACCCTCTTCCTGCCTTTTCCAAAGTAATGGAATACTAATATCCTTCATGCATTTTCTGTTTCCACATAAAGCAAAATATGGATTTTTTTCTGTTATTGTACAGAAAATGTTGTTTATAACCGGTTTTAGCACTTTAACTTTGTGGCTAGCTGTTGAATGTGTACAGTATAGATGTTCAGTCATAGGGCGATGCAAGATTTCATTAAAAATGCTTTTTAAGAAATTCTTTACAGATGTGAAGTTTTTTGTTTATAAACAGTCTTGCCAAAAATGTGATCAAATTAAAAGCCTCCAAGGCTAACTGTTATCCAGAATTACCCCAAAGAAATTATTTTCACTCCTATTACATTTTGAGTTGAATCTCAAAATTAGTGAAAAGGTGTCCAGTTTTCCAAGCCATTCAAAACTGCTAACGGAGAGTATTCATTAAGTCCACCATTCAGTCAGACCTAACTGAACACTACTACTGTTCAAAAGCCTGGAATCACAATGTCTTTGCTTTTAAATGAAAAACAAATGGAGGATTATTTTGACGAAAGAAGTTTGAAAAACACTTCCAATTTAAAATCATTATTTCAAATCTTGTCAATGACTTTCCTTTACATTTAGCTGCATGTCCTATTCAAGCTCACTTCATGTAGGCTTTCATTGACAACAATGACATTTCTAAGTGACCCCAGACTGTTAAAAAAAGGTAGCGCATCATCAAAACCCGATCAGCACTGTGGTAACTACGCTAACAGGCATGCTCTCTTAACATCTTTACTTCAATATATATATGAACAATCAATCGATACTTTATTTATCCTGATGGAAATTGAAACATCAGCCTATGCAGTAAGAAAATGAAGAGGCATCTGCAACAGTTCCCCATTTTATTGAAATATGCCAAAGTCAGGTTATTATGCTTTTTTTTTCCACATGAAAGAATGGAGGTGGTCTGTCCCATACACCAAAGTCTTAGAACATTCCACCTTAAACATTCCACCTTAAATATTTCTGTGCAAAGGAAAACAAAAGAATCTACATCATTGTAGTGGGCTGTCCGCTTCCACTTGCCAACCATTCAAAACACAATCAAATCAACTCAATATAATAATAATAATAATAATAATATTATTATTAATAATAATAATAAACATAAGGTGGAAAATCCAGCTTTTTGTCCTAAAAACAAGTGATTACACCTATGACATGCAAAACTGTACATATTCTCACATACAAAAACAAACAAAACAACAAACAAAAGAAAAACCTAGAAAAAAAATTTGATATGAAATAGCATGTCACCCAAAGGCAAATTAAACACCTCGCTGAAATGCTAATGTGTGTGTTGTCTGTCTGAAACCCTTTACTGCCACCTAGTGGCTCAGCCCATAATCCAGCGTGCAGCTGAGACTCTTAACGGATTTGGCGCAGCCCTGGGCCTGACCTGTTCCGGAGTCCACAGTCATCTGGGGACTGTCTTCTACTTACATACTTTTCATTCCCCTCAGAAATCATCCCAACTCACTTTAACCCAAAAGCGCTAGTCGCTGCTATTTAATAGCCCGACCGACAACGGTCGAGACATCGCTAGTCCGTACACTCATCCTCTCCTCTCACTCTTCGCTTTAAAAATAAATCATTGGTTTTCACATACCTGAGTTTATAAATCAATCATCATCATCATCATCATCATCAACATCACTATTAGCTGTTTCATAACTTCGGCTAAAACCCAAACCAAATGGGTCAGTCGTCCCTAGAGGAGCCAATCACACGGAGCTTATCTCAACACAAGAGGGAGAGAGTGGTCAGTGGAGAAGGGGAGGAAGTAACACCTCTCTTATGCCATCCAGATCAATATGAGTGGCATATATCGAGATTTAATAACACCATGCTAGTTCAACGTTAAGACAACGTTTCTGACAAAACGTTAAAGGAAACCTTTAGGGGTGACCTTCAGACTGTAAGATATGAAATGTTCAGAAACGCGAGGGTTTTTTTTTTTTTTTTTTTTTTTTTTCATAGTGTCTTTGAAATGCTTCTCATACAGCTCTAGTGTAAAACATCAGTGCATTGAAAACACTAGGAGGAACCCAGGCACTCAAGCAAAACACACATGCACCATGGGGTTTTGGACTGGAGACAGAAGACACAGTCACCGTAGAGCACAAGATGAGCCAACACAAGAGAAACTGCTGCCTGCCATACAGCAGGCTAATGTGTTTCCACCCACGTTTCACCTGTCTGAACTCTTGACCTTGGTCTCCGCTAGCGAGGACTCCTACAGCTCTTGCATTAGACCACAGGACACAGCTCGAGAAGGCTGAGCACGATCTGAGGCTGTGCTGTTTGAAATGTTGGCATCACTGCTGGAAAAATAGGCAGCGATGCGCAACAGTACACATGGATAACATACTCCATGTTGGTTTTTTTTTTTTTTTTTTTAAATGAGTTCTTCACAACCTGTTTACTGAACATGGCCAAACTGGTCCACTTACACAACCTTGTGCTTTTCAGGCCCCAACACGTCTAAGGATACAAAGTTGCATTTGGAAACTGCCAAGCTCAGCTTCACCAATAGAGTCAGAATGTGATTTCAGGTCATACAAAATATGGAATAACTAGTTGCCATGGTGAGTCCCTTACCATTCCAGAATGTAGTGAAAAATGGAATGACAACGAAAAGTACGGAAGGTCAGCCAATCAGCTGCAGTGGTGTGTAGTTAAATGCTGTGGTCAAAATAATAGTGGTGTGTCTCTCTAAGTGCTAGTATCCAGGGAGACGGATACAGGGCTTGTGAATGGCCCGACGGCAGCCGAACTCAGAGTGGACCTGCCCTGGTTCCGCTCTAGAACCGGCTGCCGTCTCCTCAATCCCTGGCCCAGCTCCTCTCAGACCACTTTTAGTCCCAAAGTGATCAGCTGATCTGCCACATAAGGCAAAATAACACTGAAATATTATAATGCAGCTTTATGCACATTGTAGGTACGCATACTCGGTGCGGCACACCTTTGTGGTAAACTAGTATACTCTAGAAAGAGTGTGTGTGTGTGGGCGGTGTGTACTGAAGTGGCTAGGTGGATCTTGGAAATCGTTGTGACCCATGCAGTCAAATGAATAGCAAATCAAGTGTTCAGAGACAAATGAAACAATCCACAGGGTTAAATTATTCATAACATGAATATAAATCATATCAAACATGTTTGGTATTTGTTTTTATGACTTGTGGGGTGCTCAAAAACAAACAATCATAGTAAACACACTTAATGTAATAACAAAACAAAAAATGTAGCACTGAAACATGTAAATAAAATAGTTTAAAAATAAGTAGTGATCTCACTTAACTTCTTTGGAGATAGCGTTATTGCTTCAGAGAGGGCCAACCAAAGCAAGGGGAAAAGGCTGCAAAATACATTCTGCACAGGACAAGTGATTGTGTGTGTGTGTGTGTGTGTGTGTGTGTGTGTGTGTGTGTGTGTGTGTGTGAGAATCAGCATACATGTGCCAAATTGGTTAAAATAGCGTATTCTTTTTTTTTTTCTCAATGCTGTGCCAAATCCTGTTTAACTGATCCAGCTTTAGCTAATGGGTTGTGTACTCGAGCTTGAAGATTAACAACCTATAATAAAATTAAAGAATAAAAATAATAATAACAATAATTAAAAAAAAAAACAACACTCATTACACCAGGTGTTGATGGAACTTCAACCGTTTGACACAAAAAGTCAAATGAGAAGCTAGCAGTGACCTCCGCCAGTTGTCTCTCTCACTGGGGGTAGTGTTTCCTGTGCTAATATATTATCCTCTAAACACACGCTATATACACGTCTAAACTCCGCCCAGCCTACAGGTGAGACACACCTGCACACTTGCAGGTATCACACACAGGTGTGTGTGTGTGTGTGTGTGTGTGTGTGTGTGTGTGTGTGTGTGTGTGTGTGTGTGTGTATCTCACCTGAGGATAGGAGCAAAAGCCGAGAACAGGTCCAAATTTAGTGTTCTTAAATGAAAGCTTTAAGTTTTTTTTTTCTCAGCTGAGAACCTTAACATTTTGCCTTTCAGTCAGTGTTTCTTCGCTCACTCCAACACAGAGAGGAAAAGGTCTTGCCGTCACAGCCAGTTAGACGGGAAGGGGTCTTATGGAGGGGCAGTCCCTCAGCCCCTGGTGATGGTTTTTCTGTCTCCTGTCAGCGTGTAAAACCATCAGCCTCCTCACGGCGGGTTTTGAGTAGTTAGCGTTAGCGACGGGAGGCTAGTGAGTGCGGCCACTGGCCACTACAGCGACCAGTCCCTTCTGTCCACAGGCAGGCAAACAGTGGTGACGCATCAAGGCTGTTTTTTTTTTTTGCGCAAGGGGTCGAATGGGGTTGCACATCCATCTGTGCAAGTAAACCCTTGAAACACATGTTCGCGCGCGCACGCACACACGCACACACGCACACACACACAGAACAATCCAGCCTGATTAACCAAGTGCATCAGGCAGGGGGAAACACACACACACACTCCCAGGGACTTCGGCTTTCTGGGGTATAAAGTCTTTCAGGGTGCTCAGTCCTTCTAGGTGCCCAGTCTGCCGCATGTGGCTGAAGCATTAAGTGGGGTATGTAGGATACGGAGGTCCTCGGAGCGGCAAAGCGACAGAGTCCCCGGCTCTGGGGGATGGATGGGGTGTGTGGGGGGGTCAGGTTGGAGGTTTGGTGAGGGAGGGGGGGAGGGGTATGACTCATGTCTCCCATCCCATGCGCTCACTGCTCTCCAGGGAGAGGGACTTGGGCTTGTGGGGGGAGGCTGGGCTGGGGGGGCTGCTCAGGTTGGAGCTGTTGGAGGCCGTCGAGTGGCGGGGGGAGTCCGAATCCTGCAGCAGAGCAACAACACACACCAGTCAGAACACACACACACACACACGCACGCACAATATAGCAATCAGAAAACACACAAGCACAACACACAAAGGCAACACATACACAAACACAAAACATTACAATCAGGAAACACACAAACACAGAAAACACATACAAAATAGCTATCTGAAAACACACACACATATTTACATAGACCAGTCAGAACATACACAACACATTATACTGTATACATAAACACAATACATAAACACAGCGTTAACAAGATACCATTGAGAGGTTACTAGTGTTTGGGCTGCTATACAACCCCTTGTCAAGTACGGTAAAATAAAAACGATCAAATGGTATAATTTAGCTTACTATATATACACACACATATACATTTCATTACAGTCTGGTCACTTATTTTCTTTAGCCTTTTGGTAGGCTATATATTGAGATTACAATATTATTTCTTTTGACATGATGAACACAGTTAAAACTATAAAAAAAACTAGTAACTATCTTTTCAAAACACTTCTTTACGTTTTTTTGTAGCGATGTGGCAGCAAGTGCACTACACCTAGTGTAGTACTACTCACATTCCCTCCCTCTCCATCCCAGTGGGAACTATGAGAATGTCGGGAGACATGCAGGACAAGTACATGGCAGAACTCATGTTGCACCAACATCTCACAGCCTGGTGGCTGCGCGCACACACACACACACAAACACACACTATCTACATCAACACAAAGCTGACTATGGAGCAGGTCTCCGTCAGGTCTAGACACACACGCACTCATGAAAATGCACGCCACACACACACACACACACACACACGCACCATCTACGTCAACACAAAGCTGACTACGGAGCAGGTCTCTGCCTGGTCTACACACACACACATACTCATGAAAATGCACGCACACACACACAATCTACATCAACACAAAGCTGACTATGGAGCAGGTCTGCCTGGTCTACACACACACACACACACACACACACACACACACGCACTCATGAAAATGCACGCACACACACACGCACCATCTACATCAACACAAAGCTGACTATGGAGCAGGTCTGCCTGGTCTACACACACACACACACACACACACACAAACACACACACACGCACTCATGAAAATGCACGCACACACACACTCACCATCTACATCAACACAAAGCTGACTATGGAGCAGGTCTCTCCTCCAGATCTGTACCAGAGAGAAATGCTACCCGATGATTGGCTAACATGAAAGCAAGGGTACACCACACTCCATCTCCACCAATTAGAACACAGGAGGACCACACACACGCCATCTACATCAATGTTTGTTTGGAGATACTGGCAGGACCTGCTGCCAAAACCACAAACTACTGTACAAGAGTAGCATAACTGATCCACCACAGAAAAGCCTCTCTCTCTCTCTCAATACGCACAAGTGCACACACCCACACTAGCCAAAACACACAGTGTCACACACACACTAGCCAAAGCGCTCGCGCGCATGCACACACACACACTCACACACCAGGGAAACAGCACAATCACAGCTCCTCTTGAGCCTACTTTTCTACCCTCACATAGTGAATGGGGTGGGGCAGTTCTTGAGGGGTAACTTCTTTTAGGGGTAGTTAGTGGAGGCTATTTCCTGGGTGCTGTTCAGACTTTACCTTCATCTTACTAAGCAGGGTCCTTAACGCTCGTTTCAGATCGGGAGTCTTCTCTTTGGATGGCCACTGAAGAGAATCACGTGTGCACACACACACACACGTAAGACACACACATATATACACCCACACAGGCATATGGACCAGAGTATGAGAGCGGTGGCAGAGAGCGTTTGTGTGTAACTTCAAGTGAAGTGTAGGTGGCCGAGAGCACTCACTCTTTGTGATCTCTTGACACACACACACACACACACATCCATTGACGTCCCACACACCCACATGTGTATACTTAAGCAGCTGTGATGACACACAAACACACAGACCTGTGATGGCACACACACACACTTGGAGTCTGGGCTGTCCACAGAGATCATGTTTTTTTACAGTGTATTCAAGACACAGGCAGCTAGCAGATGGTGAGGTGATGTTTGCTGTAATTTGTAGCCTAAAAACGCATGACATCGCTTTGAGCACCTTTACTAGCCTCATTTCCATCCGTGCCCTTTCCAGCCAGTAAAGATGTGGGCTAATGGCTAATGGCTACTCCAGACCTCCACACTGCCTGTAGCTCTGACTCTCCCCCAGTCAACAACTCCCCTATCAATATCCTTCATTCTAGATTAGCCATCATACTTAAACTGAACTACTGGTAAACCAGTTGTTTACTAGTGCTTCACTTCAAGCAATTCATCTTGGTGGCCACTTAAGCAATAAGCCCCGAGAGGCCGTAGGTTACGCTGATAGTGCGGAGTGCCTGAAACCCCCCTTAGCTGTTGTAGAATCAGTGTAACCTACGGGCTCGAGTAGCTAATTGCTTTTCTAAAACTGTTACTATAAATACCTGGCAAAGTTTCATAAAGTAAAGGCACAGCAACTAGAAATAACGAGTTATTCCTAGATAATCATTCTTCCGCCAAGAAATATATTTCCTCTATCTTTGCTCTATCTGAATGGTGCCAAGCCTGCCTAGCAACGTCGAGACGCAGCTACTTTAACTTTTGTATCAAGTTATGGTAGCGCAGTAATATAGAACGAAATGCGGTCAACGTGTATGTTTGGCTGAATCGCGTTTGATGCCGTTGTAAAATCCAGAACAATCACGATCAAGGACCAGAACTATCAGTTTTATAATATCCGTTATACTGTATATTAAACTCCACTGGCTCCAAACCATGGTGCTGCTTCTCTGCACACTCTACTGTGTGACTACTGTGTGAGTCAGCTGATCTTATTATACGGCTCTTCACAATGCTAGTAGAACGCTCCATTGACTTGAATGGGATTTCCCAACGTTCTACGGTAAAATAAATTCATGTAATTACTGCTGCAAACATATAATTACCACTGTCAATGGCAACGGGTTTTGTGCTTCTGATACGTCTTTCATATCACTACGCAAGGACTGGAACTTCATTAAAACGTGAAAGCAGACGGTTGATCAGCTGTGTTCTAAAGAATGTTTGATTCAAGTTCAGCAGCGTGTTTTGTTGCGAACTATTTGTTTCTCAGCAAATGCCACGATGAACGGTAACAAATAGGCTAGGCTATGTAGGCTAAAGTCATATCGTGGGGAGTTTATTATTTCGGTTTGGCAAGTAGCCATGTAATAAGCGGGATAATGTATAGAACGCCGGTCATTATAGGAAAATAAGTCCCTTCAGGGCGAAACAAGACCCCTCCGCTGGCGCATCGGGGACCGGTTCGCCGTGTCGAGACTTATTTTCCCAATAATGACCGGCGTTCTATACATTATCCCTTACATATACAATGTAGGCTTTAGATAGTCTGGCCTTAAGTGAGACTATGAGCAGTCACACACTCACTGCTCAGGTCTAGAGAACTGGTTGACATGGTGATGAACTCATCTAAAGCACAACCTTATACAGGCATACACACACACACACACACAAAAACACACACGCACACAGACTTGGTAATGTGCATGAATAAAACATCTCTGCTGATCTGAGGAATGAAAGCAGCTGGCTGGGTGATCTCATCTGATGTGAAGTTAGCTGTGTGTTGGGTGTGTGTCGGGATGTGATGTGCATCAGTAAGCCTGTGCAGAACCAGTGAGCACACACACACACACACACACACACACACACACACACACACAGTGACTCACACCATAAGCTCAGTGGGTACCACACACACATCAGTGTCAATGTAGGGCAGTTCAGAAAAAAACGAAATTCATCGCAGTGAGAGGAAACAGTTTCCATATAAATGTTCGTATTAAAATCTCTGTTGTTTTCCAATGACGATACTAAATAAATGCAACTGAATTTTTATTCCTTTTCTGAACTCAACCCCAGAACCAACCACAATCGCTGTCCTTGAGACATACGGACAGGCCCTGTGGATACACACACACACACACACACAGGTGATCGAGCAGACTTACGTCACGGTCAAACTGGGAGATGGGAGCGTCCCCCCCACAGTCCAGGCCGCCGCCCCCTGAGGACAGCGAGCCTTCTGAGGGAGACGTCATCTGCCGCTTCCCCGAGCCGTAGCTCCCACCTGAGAAGTCGCGCCGCAGAGCACTGCCGTTCTGAGAAGAACCTGCAGACACAGTGAACACACACACTCGCTTTTAAACTAGTAGAACGCACCACAGAGACTCAAACTCTCCAGCACACACACACACACACACTAATTACACTATACACTATAGTGCAAGGGAAAATAATTAAATAATAATTAGTTATTAATAATCGTTACACTAAACACTAAAACATTTAATTCGGATAAAAAAAATTAAAATGCTGGTTTGAAAATGAATTCAACTCACTCACTAGCAAATACTATTAAGATACATATTCAATCAGATCTTTATTAGATCATTTTTCTGGGTACAGTGAGCAGAGCTGATTACTAGTTTGTCCTGTATAATTCCCTATTCTGTGTGTGTGTGTGTGTGTGTGTGAGAGAGTGAGAGAGAGAGTGAGTGTGAGAAAGAGAGAGAGACTGTGTGTGTGTGTGTGTATGTAAGGTTGACTCACGTGTTCCGAGGCCACTGCTTGCACTCATGGACCGTCCCGGTTCCGGTCGGGTCTTGGCGATGGTGGGGATGCTGACGGACCCTCCTAGAACCCCACGGCTCTCCTGGGGCCGGACATTCTGTGGCGGAGGACGACACACGGGTCAGAAATATCTAATCACAATGCAGTCAACACACACAGCCACTAGGGGGCATAGTGCTTTTTTAAGAGACACATAGCGAACATTCTATCAAACACATTCTCTCAGACAGTAGACTGCAGAGGACGCACAATAAAACACACACTTACTGTGACAAACATAGGGAGGGTGGACACAGGGTTTGCATGGGCAGTAGGAGAACATAGGGGAGAGTGTGTGTGTGTGTGTGTGAGAGTGTGAGAGAGAGAGAGAGAGAGAGAGAGAGAGAGAGGAGGAACACCAGGGAGACAGTGGTCTGAGACACACATACACAGACAGAGGAGACAGCAGTCAGGGTGCCAGACACTCTCCTCTCCTGATAAGGCCCCAGATGGCAGACAGGAGCAGTAGTCACACACACACAGACACATGAAGACCTCAGAACAATATGGGTACACACACACACACACACACACACACACGCACAGCACGCACAATCTCTCTTGCAGACAGATTGAGTTGCACACACACACACACACAATCTCTCTTGCAGGCAGATTGAGTTGCACACACACACACACACACTCCCTCTCTTAGGCAGGCTGAGTCATACACATGTACAAACTTTTCCTTTCTCTCTCTAGTAGGTTGAGTTGTTCTCTCTCTCCCTCTGGCTCTCAGTCACACACACACACTCTCACACACACACACACACACACACTCTCCTCTCTCTCTGAGGTCGGTGGAGTCGTACCAGAGAGCAGGTGGAGGCGGGGGTCCCGGGGGCGGAGCTTAGGGACGGGGATCGAGAGGAGAGGGCGCTGGAGTCTTGAGACAGGAAGTTGTCGGCAGAGAGAGGGGTCATGTGATAGACATGCTCAAAGCTGGTGGGTGTGGAGATGAGGCGAGAGCGGGGGGAGGGCAGGGGGGAGCCCGGCTACCACAGGAGAGGGGGATAGAGAGAGGAGGAGGGAGAGAGAGAAAGGGAGGGGTGTGGAGAGAGAAGGAAGGAGAGAGGGGGAAGAGGGAGAGGGAGAGAGAGGGGGGGTAGAGCAAGAGAGGGAAGGAGGGGTGTGGAGAGAGAAGGAAGGAGAGAGAGAGAGAGGGGAAGAGGGAGAGAGAGAGAGAGAGAGAGGGGGAGGGAGAGAAATGGAGGGGTAGAGCGAGAGAGGGAAGGAGGGGTGTGGAGAGAGAAGGAAGGAGAGAGGGGGAAGACGGAGAGAGGGGGAAGGAGAGAGAGAGGGGGAAGAGGGAGATAAATGGAGGGGTAGAGCGAGAGAGGGAAGGAGGGGTGTGGAGAGAGAAGGAAGGAGAGAGGGGGAAGACGGAGAGAGGGGGAAGGAGAGAGAGAGAGGGGGGGAAGAGGGAGAGAAATGGAG
>NC_063207.1:6889785-6927285 GCF_017589495.1 Alosa alosa | reverse complement strand
GCCAGCTTGTAGGCCTCGCTCTCACCACGCCGTCAGCGCCCGAGGCAGCGATCAGGCGCACGGCGGTTGCGACCCGGACACCGCGCCAGAAGCTGCTCCGGCCGGGCGAGCGTGGAGTGCACTTTCTTATTGTCACCCACGCGGATGATCTCTGCAGGCGGCACAGAAGGGAGGGTTAGAGGTTTGATAAGCAGGGATATGAGAACCCGGTCGTTATTGGGAAAATAAGTCCCGACAGAGGCGGGCCGACCCGGCGCCAAGGCGGAGGTCTGTTATTCCTGAAGGGACATATTTTCCTTATAATGACCGGCGTTCTCTATATCCCGCTTTATTACACGGTTACTTGCCAAACCAAACAATAAACTCCCACGATATGACTCTTTAGCCTACATAGCCCAGGCTATAGCCTATTTGTTACCGTTTCATCGTTGGCTTTTGCAGAGGAAACAAATAGTTTGCAACAGCACACGCTGAACTTGAATCAAACAATCTTTAGAAGACAGCTGATCAACCGTCCGCTTCACTTTTGAATGAAGTTCCAGTCTTTTATGTAGTGATATGAAAGACGTGAAATAGAAGCACAAAACCTATTTTTCCTTGACAGCGGTCTGTTATATTTAGCAACAGTCTGTTATTGAGAATTAGCAGACCACCCAACGTTAAGGAAGGCCCATTTAAGTGAATGGAGCATTCTTCAGCATTATGAAGAGCCGTGTAATAAAGGCTTTTAGATCGGTCTGTGTGTGTGCGCTTGTTTGTTTGTTTGTTTTTGTGTGTGTGTTTACGCATGTGTGCGGTATTATAAACAAATAGTCATTATACAGATTGGGATATGCATGATGTCTGTTAGGCAGACAGACATGGCAGGTTCAGGTTTGTGTGTGTGTGTGTTTGAGTTAGGATAGAGTGATAGTGGACTGGAATTTGGAGATGGTTTCAACTTTCAATATAGTGTCATAATGATACTGTGTTCAGGTTTTCCTAAACTCACCATCTTTGGTAACATGAATAACATACAGCCCCTCTTCATTCCCCAGAGCGATCCGTTCATGATCTGCGGATGAAAACATTAGTAGAGTTAAATCTTCAGAAAACCTTTATAACCAACCTTATTATTATATGTTTAATGTGGGCTATGTCACTTTACTTAGCACTATTAATCTATAATAACAGTGGTCAAGTATTAAGATAAGATCAGATGAGCCTTTAATGTCTCTAACATAGAGAAATTTGTCTTGGGCGTCGAGATAGTGTGGTTACACAAATTACATTGACATAGAAGCATTATGTTTATTGACATTAGTGTAAGTCACTGTGGACAAGTTATAAGCAAACATGTCTCTGTGTCTGTGTTCTGCAGCTCAGCAGTGCCCCCTGGTGGCGCGTCCCACCTATGATGGTGGCGGTCTGCGTGCCCTTGATGAGGGGCAGGGCGCTGTCGTAGGCCTCCTTGGGCGCGTACACCGAGCGCTCCTTCAGCTTGTTCTTGCGTAGCAGCCGCTGTAGCTCGCTCAGGAGCCCCACCCACTTGCTGCGCTCTGATTCGCTGTCGGCCAGCAGCAGCACCGAGCACTTCCTGCCACCCGCCGCCGATGCAAGCTGGGACGCCGTCACCTAGGAGACAGGAGAGAGCACACGGGTCACACCGGGACAGGACAAGAGCAGCTAGGATGCCGTCACCTAGGAGACCAGAGGCAGAAACCTAGGAGATGGGCAGGAGGACAAGAAGTGAGGGGACGGGGACATGAACACACACACACACACACACACACACACACACACACACACACACACACACACACACACGTTCATCTAAGCCAGATATCTTTGTCATTCTTTAGAGCTTATTTAAAAATGCCGTTTACAGTTTCAGGCAAAAGCAAAGCTGAACCAGGATCATCACTGCAGATAAAAAAAAAAAAGAAAAAAAAGCTGGAAGCCGGTTATGACTCCAGGGCAGAACACCATACAGAGTCAACAAACGTTTCCACAGAAATGGCAGTTAACCACAAACACCACCATACTGGAGGCAGCAAAATGAGCAGGAAGAAAAGTGAAAAACAAAATGACCGCCGCAGCCAAATGAAAAACTTTTTTGTTTGTGAAATGTGTGGTGAGGGGCAGAGTGTGAAATGGGGTTTCATCTCCCACTGAGTGTGTTATTCCACTTAAAAGAGAAGGACAAGATTCTCAACTCCCACAGCGATGAAAATGAATGCTAAGGGAATTCATATTTTCCGTTGTTGGAAAACCCAAATTGTATACAAATGAAAGTACAAAGCATTCTAAGAACTGCTTGCACAACTGTAAAACAAAGCAGCTTGCAGAGGACATCTGCTCAACCCCCAATCATCTTATCAGAACCACTCCTCAGTTTTCTTTTATGTGCAGCCCAAAGCTCACTGGATGGCTTAATGGCCAAGCAGTCAGGGCTTAATGAGCTAATATAAACTGAATTATGGCAGTGACCACAGGAGGTTCTGTAAGATAACATCACACACAGTAACACCCATGATCCAGAGAAGACCTTCATCTTCAACTAAAGTGCTGCTCCATACTCTAATACAGTCATTTAAAAAAAAAAGACTTCACCAGCCTAACAAAAAAACAAAACAAAACAAAAAAAAACAAAAAAAAAATAATGAACTGCCTGTGATTGGTTGGTTGGTTGTCCCACCAAGAAGTTTAATTTTCAGAGATATGTTCCCACACCAGCTAAATCATCATCTAGTTACAGACAGACAGACAGACAGACAGATAATTTATTGATCCCCAAGGGAAATTCAACAATATAAAGTTAGAGTAAAAGTTAAAGTATAAAGTTACAGTTGACTGATATTTGGCAGATGGCTTTCATATCCAAAGCGACACAGATTCGCAACGGTGGGAATGGAACCTGACGTTAGCGCTGTTCCACCACGTGGTGCGGGATATGAGGGCCTGCGCCTGCGAGAGGCGTACTCACCCTGAAGATGCAGGGGATGTCCTTCCTGTTGGCGTGGATGACGTCAGATGCCAGCACTGAGCTGACGGAGAACTCCTCATCTCTGCAGCGGGGAGACGAGAGAGACAGACAGCCATATGCTGTGCTCTGAACATCATCAAAATCCTGCTCTGTTCTAGGAGCAATATGGTCTACAATATATGTAGACATTGCACTCCATGTTCCTCAATTATGGTGGCGTGTGCATTATGTTGTGGTGACTGACCATGTGTAAGTCTGTGTGTGTGACTGTGTGTCTCTCCGTGTGTGTGTGTGTGTGTGTGCACGTGGTGTACTATGTGTGTGTGTGTGCGTGTGGGTGTATGTGTGTGTATGCTGTACGTGTGCTTGTGGTGTGCTATGTATGTGTGTGTGTGTGTGTGCGCTGTGTGTTGTGTGGTGGTGTGCTATGTATGTATGTGTGTGCTATGTATGTATGTATGTGTGTTGTGTGGTGGTGTGGTGTGCTATGTATGTATGTATGTGTGTGTGTGTGGTGGTGTGGTGTGCTGTGTTGATGTGCTATTTGTGTATGTGTGTGTGTTGTGGTGACCGACCTCATGTCCATGACCTGGCTGACTACTACACTGGGCTGGGCCGCCTTGCCCTCGGCCACGTCGTACAGGAACAACTTGAAGTCACACACCACCGCAAGCACTCGCTGCCAGCCCTTCTTTACACCCGCCGGCTTCGGAACCTGACACACACACACACACACACACACACACACACAATACATGATTACACACAAGACTACAGGACTCTCACACAAAACACATAAGGTATCCAACACATGACAGGACTCACTCTCACACAAAACACATAAGGTATCCAACACATGATAGGACTCACTCTCACACAAACACACACACACACACACACACACACACACACACACACACACAAAGCATCAAGCACATGCCCACAGGACTAGTTCCACATGCATACACAACCTATTGTACATATGTCTTCAGGTCACCCTCAGAAGACACACACACACACACACACACAGGTTGTAAGTGCCATACCCGCACGTGTCCCTCGTAGGCAGTGCCGATGCCCTTCTGGGGGTCGATGCCCAGAGGGCCTTTGGTCTGGTCAGGGGGGATCGGACACACTGCCGGGGCCTTGTCCGCACAGGTCACATGACACGAGAAGTTGCACACTGCGGGAGGGAGGGCCAAAAGAGGGGGATGAAAAGGAGAGGAAGAAGGGGAGAAAAGAGAGGGATGAGAGAGGAAAAGAGAAGGAATACAAAGGGAAGATGGAGAGAATACAGACATGTAATAACATGACTAGTGTTACTAGTATTGACCAATATTACATTATTCTTTACCCTGTATTACTAGCGTTGGCCAATATTACATTATCCTTTACCCTTTAAGTATTACTATTATTAGTAGCATTGGCCAAAACCACATTATCCTTTACCCTTTAATGCCTTTGTTTGTTTTCCTCAAGTCAAAACAGTGCCAGAGCTCTATCAGCAAACCCCCTAATCCAAAATCCAAGCCAAGCCAAAGTCATATCTATACACGCTAACGCCCACTGGCAGCGTCTGATGTGTGTCAAGTGACGTCAGTTTAGAACTCCATTACTTTTAATAATGGAGCAAGGGCGCTGACGCCAGTGGGTTTTGATATGGACTGTGTGTCTGATGCGAATACTATTTTCATGGAGTGTACAGTATGTCTGATGCGAATATCGTTGCCAGTGGGCATTGGCCTTAGGCCTTATGTTCAGCATGGGTTCAGGTTGGTTTTGCCCATCTGAGAGGCTCCGCTACGCGACTCACCTTCGCAGGTGCAGCCCTGCCGGATGAGGCCCACCATGAGGGAGGTGCACTGGCCACACTTGGTGGGGGTGTTGAAGGACTTCACCACAAACTGATGGGCACGTGGCTGCAAACACAAACATACACACACACACACACACACACACCCTTATAACAGCTGTTGGAAGACTAAAGTACACTCACGCTTGAGCCTACATGCTTGAATAATTTTTCTGAATTATTGTCAGAATAATGGGCAGAATTTGAAAGTCTGCCATCGGCTGGTTATTGGTTTGTATACTCAACTACTCAACTCCTACGCCTTTTTTTTTTTTTATCTTCACAATAATAATATTTTATAAAATGATTGGTATCATCATTATTATCAGTTCTTGTAAGTATGTCTAGTATATTCTGTATTTGTGGACAGTTGAACCATATATAACCATACAGTCACTTATTACCTTTGGTCCTAGGCTGGACCCACTGTACGTGGACCGCATGGTTGGGGTAGCTGTACGCTCAGTCCCCTACACACACACACACACACACACACACACACACACACACACACAGAGAGAACAAAACAAATGTGGAAAATGTTTATATAGTGACCTACTGAACACCACGTGGGTAAGACTACCTTGCCCTCTGGCAGAGGTCAAAGGTGAGAGGTCAACGTACCTCCATGGGCTCCACGTCACTGGTGGTGGAGGGGGAGCGCGAGCGTGAAATGAGCTGGCCAGACTTGGCATCGTCCTCACGTGACGGGGTGTTGGACAGGCTAAAGTTATCAATGGAGTCAATCTGCAGGGACAGGGAGAGAAGGGGTCAGAACCCAACAAAGACACACTGTCTCTGTCTCACACACACACTCTCTCTAGCACGCACGCACACACGCGTGCGCACACACACACACAGTCTCTCTCTCACTCACTCACTCACACACACACTCTCTAGCACGCACACACACACACACACACACACACACACACACACACACACACACACACACACACACACACTCTCACTCCTTATACACACACACATCTGAAGAGATCATGTTGTACACTGCAAGCAAAGGAAGCGCTGCAAAAAAGCTGATCTCAGTGACACAACACGGCAAGCTCAAGAGGTCTTCTAGTCCATCCACTGTGGCAACGCAACCACCAGTGTGAGCGGCTGGGGCTGGAGGGAGGGGGCTGTTAGCGCTCCCGAGTCAGTGCACACACACACAGACTGGCATTCCATGGAAAAGATTCCGGAATCCACACACAAATGAGGAACATTCCAAATGAAAGAGGGACAGACTGGCATTCCATGGAAAAGATTCCGGAATCCACACACAAATGAGGAACATTCCAAATGAAGAGGAAATGGAGATGATGAGAGATTATATAAAGTCTTTAGATGGAATAATGATGACACAGTGTTACACCAAATGCTCTAAAGAAGAAAAAAATACTGAAAAAAGTTAGATGGGAGGAAAAACGGAGAACCATGAGAAAGCGCAGAGCCAAATATATCAGCCGTTATCGGGCCAACCCAAAGCAGCGGGTCAGACACATCCATCCTCATGCATGTCTGAACACAAACCCGCTCCCAAGCAGAACCACACCATGGGGAAGAACATGGACCCAGGACCAGAGCAAAGATGGACAGCCACAGAGAACAGGAACCGTCCCTGTTTAGGCACACCTTCATAGGCTGTTTTGCATTATAATGGTCTAGTGATATAACAAGGGTAGCCACACACACACACACACACACAAGCACACATGTGGACACACACAGACATGCATTCACCACACATGTGTGTAGTACACAGAGACATGCATATACACCACACGTGTGTGTACACACACACAGAGTTCCTGCAAGGCCATGCAAGCAAGTAGAGGTGGAGGGGAGTCGTGCATCCACAGGAGGCATCAGAAGCACCACGAGCACAAGCACAGCACACACACACACACACACACTGCTGCACCTCTGAGGAGCAGAAACTTCAATCAAATATCAATAAGTGAAAATATCAGCACAGAAAAGGAGCGCTTACTCTTCTGCCTTTGCTAGTTGGACCACAGGCAGGGGAACGCTAGAGCACAGAGGGGAGAGGGGGGGGCAGATAGGAGAGAGAGAGAGAGGGAGAGAGAGAGAAAGAGAGAGAGAGAGAGAGAGAGAGAGAGAGGGGGAGGGGAGAGAGGAAGGGAGAGAGGAAGAGAGGGGGAGAGTGAAGTTAGAACAGAAAAGACAGATACACAGACAAGAAAAGAGATTGGATGGCAACAGAGGAGCGAATGGCATTGTAGGGAGAGAAGGAGAGAAAGAGAGAGAAAGAAAGAGAGAGAGAAAGAGAGAGAGAGGGGGAGGGGGAGAAAAGACTGACATAAATATGTTTTTTCAGTTCCAGGGGAGGAGAGCACACATAAGCATGTCTCAGAGCACTGAATGATCACAATCCTTCACTGCAGAATGAACCAGGGCCTGTACTACTGAAACGGGGTTACTGGCTTATCTGGGTAACTTCAAGAGTAACTTGATCGATGTGGCTTAACTTCCGATTAACCCGCATACTCTGAAGGTGGATAGGTTTTAACCGAGGTATGCTGCCATGGCAATTCGCTGCATCTCAAACCTGCTCCGACCAGTTTATGTTCTTGGTTAACCCGAGGTTTCCGTTAACCACACCCTTTATAAGTACCACCCCTCCACTAACAATTTCTCCCGAGACATGTCGGCGCACCTGGATGATCCATACGACATTGGGCGCAAAAATCATGAGGACTGTCTTACGCCCAGGGCGGGGTTTTAGAGACCGCCAGAAAATATATATAGCCTACCAGGGCCGATATTCTCTATGAAGATATAGATTGTCAGGCGAGGGAATTCGTTATCTTTGTCAGATGATCTAGGAAGGCGTCTCATAGCAATGCCGATGCGTGGACATTCATGTATTCCATCGGTGATGCAAGAATACTGTATGTCCTAAAAATAAATCGGACATAGGCCTATAGTATGCTGAACATCTGAGCAAGAATAGCCTAAAATAGTCGGACATAGCCTACAGTAGGCCTAATAAATAAAAAAATCACCATTTTAACAAACTTGTTGAATTGAATGTCATATTACTGTACCCTGCACATAAAGGCTACACATTTCCACAGCACCAGAATCCGGCCGAGATGCCTCCCTCAACCCCCCTCCATAATCGGCCTTCTACTATTATTTGCGATGGCCAACTCCCTCTGCTACTGTTAAACACTCTGGTGCCTTTCCTCCTACAGTAGTGTTCAGACACACCTTTTCTTGTTAGCTGTAAAACAGAGGCCAAGTGAAGGCTATAAGCTAGGCCTACATGTTTTTTCATAATTAAAGTATTAATGCAAGCTATAACTATAAAACCTACTATTCTGAATAATGTTTTTTTGTGTTTCATTTTCACCTGCTGCCATGTCGTTTAGCAATGGCGTTGCATCTGAAATGTTCCCAGGATTAGGCATACACTAAATCAGTCAATGGGGGCTACTTAAACATTCAATTATCCTTGTAATCTATATGCCCACTTCTGAATTGGGTTGCATCTGTAGGCCTTTCTATGAACTAAAAATAGGCTATTTAATTATTTCAACTCATTTCAGACATTCCCATGAGCTACTAATCCTCCGTAACACATATTTGAAGAACATGTGGGAATAAATCTTCACTTTTAGAATTTAGGCTACCCGATCTGCAATCGTTGCCAACAGCCTTGCTTTGTTCACTGCGGCGATTTGATTTTTTTTTGTAGTGAGTGGGTTTTAATTCCTTATAACTTGTCATAATAATTGTGCATTCCTCATCAGTAAAATAAGGTGATAGTCATCATTGAAAGTGGTGACTTGCAATGCAACCCGCCCCTTTATGTGAGCGGCGCACAAACTCAATTAGGTTAACCCGCTCAACAAATCAACTTCATAATCAGCGTCGTAGTACTGATTAACACCACTTTAAGATAACCAGGTTTGTCAACCCTGGTTTAACAAAGTAACCCTGGGTTACATCTAGGTAGGTTAAGCTCCCTTCGTAGTACAGGCCCCAGGTCATCCATATGCTTTAGCCCTTAGTTACCTAGAGGTCACTGAGTGCAACTAATCAGGCAGGTGTTTAACTCAACTAACAATGCCACTACTGCAGCTATGTTAACAAACACAAGAGCCCTCACCACACACAAGCCTGCCCATTCAAGTAAACAAACAACGAACAAACAAATAAATACACAAACACAGTAAGATCTTCTTCTGTTTAAAGGTGCTATGGAAAAAATACAGCCGAGGGAGACGATCATCTTGAAGTTTTCCGAGTGTCACATCGAACAGCTGTGGGGGGGGGGGGGGGGCAGGCCTACACACACAAGAGTGACACATTTAGGATGTATGTGGCATCCCATAATACTTACATCAAAATGATCCAGCGCAGAGGTAGGTGCATTCAGAAAGGCAAGGAAGGAATTCTGGGAGTCCTGGTGTTTTACTCCTAAAACATAAAACAATTTCCAGTTACATGCTTATTGGCAGTTATCGCTTGAGAACGGCAAGTACGAAACTGCACAAATGGGTGTGTGAGAGAGTGTGTGTGCGTGTTCATCTTCTTGAATGACTACCACTGAGTACATTTCAGACATCTCATGGGGGGGGGGAACCCCTGTTACCACTGCTGTTTTAATGTAATCAGACTGGATGTCTTCATAGTGTGAGTGTGTGTGTGTGTGTGTCTGTGCGTCTGTCTGTGTGTAATCAGGCCTGGTGCTGATGGTGCAGTGAAGCTGTCATTCCCACTGTGTGCGGAGTGGAGAGGGGAGGAGATGCTGCCACAATCCCAAAATCTAAAAAGCCTCAGTGATGCCAGTCTTCACACAGCATCGTTTATGCCATTAGCCAACATGTCTTACCCACTGAGAGCCAACAAAAACCTCCTGTCAATGTGTGCGTGTAGACATGACTGTATGTGTCTGACTAAGTGTGAGAGTGTCCGAGTGGGAGTGTGTGTGTGTGTGTGAGTGTGTGTATCTGTATGTGTGTGTGTATGTGTATGAGAGAGTGTAATTTTGTGTGTGTGAGAGTGTGTGTCTGTGACTGTGTCTGTGTGTGAGTGAGAAAGAGAGTATGCATGAGTGTGTGTGAGTGTGAGTGTGTGTGTGTGTGTGTGTGTGTTGTACCCTTTCCCATGCGCAGCTCCTCAGTCTCACGTTTGAGCCTTTCGATCTCAGCCTGGAGCTCCTGGTTCTTGCCATCAGACTCCTTCAGTTTGCTGATGGAAACACATCAATCAATCAATCAATCAAATCAATCAAATCAATCACGCCATCAATCAATCAATCAATCAAGAGACTGTTACAGCTCATGGGTAGTGCAGTCCAAGCAGACTTGAAAGCACTAGCTATGATGAAGATTGATCGCTGTGTTGCCTTGTGTTGCCTTTGGATGGTGAAAAAGAGGTGCACTGCGCAGAAAGCAGAGGCTGCCTATAGTCGACTAAGTCTGTGTCTGTTTGGACAGTGTGTGTGTGTGTGTGTGTGTGTCCGTACCATTCGGTGCTCAAGTTGTCGGCCTTGACCTTGTTGAGTTCGTCCTGGATGGCCTGTTTGGCTCTGATCTCGGCGTCCAGGGCAGACTGCAGCTCAAGCCGAGCAGACATGTCCAGCTTGGCCAGCCGACGCATCTTCCATGGCATGTCCTGAGAGAGACGGAGCACACACTCCAAATCAGACCTGTGATCTAACTCAGGGGTGGGAGTGCATATATGGGTTTACATGGGGGGTGGCTCTAGTGTGCGAAATGGCACATTAACTGTACACTCACAAGATATGCAAACTCTTTTGTGTGTGTGACTGTGTGTGTGTGTGTGTGTGTGTGTGTGTGTGTGTGTGTGTGTGTGTGTGTAACTGCGCGTGTGTGTGTAACTGTGTGTGTGTGTGACTGCGCGTGTGTGTGTGTGACTGCGTGTGACTGTGTGTGTGTGACTGTGTGTGTGTGTGTGTAACTGTGTGTGTGTGTGTGTAACTGTGTGTGTGTGACTGCATGTGTGTGTGTGTGTGTGTGTGTGTGTGTAACTGTGTGTGTGTGACTGCGTGTGTGTGTGTGTGTGTAACTGTGTGTGTGTGACTCGTGTGTGTGTGTGTGTGTAACTGTGTGTGTGTGTGTGTGTGAGTGACTGTGTGACTGCGTGTGTGTGACTGCGTGTGACTGCGCGCGTGTGTGTGTGTGTATGCCCACCGTCCCCCTGGCTCCGAGGCTGCTGCTCCTCAGTCCCTCCAGCTCCTCAGTCATCTTGGTGGCCAGAGCCTGCAGGTAGCCACGAGCGTCCTTCTCATCACTCACCCCTAATGTACAATAATAATAATACACCACACACACAAGGCGCAAACTAATAATAATACATCATTTACATCACTATTTATCTAAGTGCTCATTATATGCAATTTCAGTGTTATGCCACTAGGGGTCAGTGCAGGTTTGTGATTTCTCAAAGAACAGCAAGGCAAACATCAACAATGGCAAAGAACAAAAGTTTCCTAATGTGGGTTCTAGCAGTAAGTAAGTTGCATAGGAATGCATATGGATGTTTTTTGAGCATGTGGGCGCATTTGTGACGTAACTGAGAATATGTGCACTTGTGAGACGGTGTGTGTGTAGCAGGTGAGAGTATGTGCATGATCTGGGTGTGTGTGTAGCAGGTGAGAGTATGTGCATGATCTGGATGTGTGTGTAGCAGGTGAGAGTATGTGCATGATCTGGATGTGTGTGTGACTGGTGAGAGTATGTGCATGATCTGGATGTGTGAGAGTATGTGCATGATCTGGATGTGTGTGTGTTCTCACCACTGGATGATCTCGGTGATCTGGGCCTCCCAGTGGGCTACACTCTCCTTCTTGTCGGACAGCTCTCTAAGCTCCTCCTCCAGCTGCTTATTACTCGCACTCAGCTTCTCATACTGGGATGTCAACTAACACACACACAGAGAGAGAGAGAGAGAGAGAGAGAGAGAGAGAGAGAGAGAGAGAGAGAGAGAGAGAGAGAGAGAGAGAGAGAGAGAGAGAGAGAGAGAGAGAGAGAGTCAAAATGTTGGTTTCATTGAAAATGCTTCACTCACACAATTTGCCAATAAAATATCAACTGTTCGCACAAACACACAAAGGGAAGGATAGAAGAGATCAGAACCAGTCAATTCATTCAGAACAAAGAGCAAAGATATCAACTCTACACACACACACACACACACTAATGTACACAAAAAGATAGGGACAGAGGGTCTTGCATTCAGACAGCCTGATACCTAAACAAACACACACAGACAACCAAAAGCAAAAAGCCATATGAACCCCATGAAGACAAATGTCTAAAGAAAGTGCAGAGACAAGATCTCTTGAACAACAAGATGGGTGTGTCAGGAAACAAATCCAATGTGTTCGCCAAGGGACGCCAAGGGATCCGACTGAAATCCATAAAATAATTCACTTTTCTGTTTCAAAAACGTTTTAGCTATCTAAGATTGTTTGATTGCTAACGTTAGCAAACACCATTCAAGTGACAGCCTTTGTTGTGCTTGATTGCTTACTTACTTGCCAGCAGTGAACAAACTTCGTTATGTAGGTCAATTTTTATTGATATTACAGAAGTCTCTCGCTAGCAGGCTATAGCCTCTAATCTAGAACTGACATTAGAGATCATGCCGCGAAAATGTGATGCCTTCACTTAAATAATACATTACTGCTGTGTAGGCTAATGTCATTATTCTGTGGCTTTCTGTTAACAGGTAGTAGCAAAGTAGCAAAGTGACGCATGCGCGACTCACATCCGGTAGCTACTCACATCAGGGAGTGACACCAGTTCCATCTCTGTGTTCTAGATTTAGGAGACAGGACAGAGCTCCAGTGCAGTTTCATCTCTTTGTTTTAGACTTATGGAGAATTTAAGGGGCTAGCTCTACATGTCACTAAGACCCTGAAGGCAGTGGATCTAACTGGTTTCTGCTCACTAGCTCAAAGGGCTTCCTGACCTGCAACTCCAATCCACTCCACCACTGTTACACATTACAATACACATTCCCTGGCATCTCATTTTAAACTACTGCCATCTAGGCGTCGTTTCTGCCCACCCCTCCTGACCAAGAACAGATCCAAATTCTCTTTTATACCACAAGCCATAAAAACCTTAAATCAGTCAAAATAAGCTAGATGTCCAGCTGGCCTGGTCATACCCAAGGGTGTCTAGTGTATTGTAGGGTGTGATGTATGTTCTTCATGTTATGTCTGTCGGTGTCTGATGTATGGACTATTTGTTTGTCTCATATGTCTGATGTCCTGTCATGAAGTGCCTTGCGAGTGTGCCGCAAACCCAACTGCCCCACGGGGACAATAAAGTGATCTACTACTACAACCTGCATCCAGCATGCACAGTGACAGGTGCATATGCACTGGGGTAAACAAGGCACACGGTCATAACACCACTCCAGAAAGGGAGGCTTCAATAAACAAGGTTGTGTGTGTGTGTGTGTGTGTGTGTGTGGGGTGCAGGGAAGATAAGCCCCCTGCCCCACCTCATTCTTTTCTAACCAGAATGCACCTGGTGTGGCTGTAGCCTGGAGATACGTGCCTGGCTTCCATCATTGCTGTGTGCTAGTGTCTCTGCCCATGTACGGGACAATGAGCCTATTAATTTAGAGTAAGGCTTGGCCTGTCAGGGAAAGGGAATGTGTGTGTGTGTGTGTGTGTGTCTGTCTGTGTCCGGGGTGGGGGGGTGGGCAGGGGGATGCGCATCCGCTCTATGTGTAATGAGATGCTAATGGAGTTGAGCTGAAGAGGCAATGTTAATTACAAACACACACACACACTCTACCAATCATCCAGAAATGGCCTGTCAGCACCCACATCCCAGGGGCTAAAAACCTCAGTCATTAACAGGGCTTTCTCTCACACACACACACACACACACACACACACACACACACACGCACACACAATGAAACAATCCCATCATCTACATGTACCTCACCCAACATTAATAAACATTGTTGTTTAAATCCAGTTTAAACACATCCCATCCAACAATCACCAGCAGACTCGCACACACACACCTGCCCAGCTTTAACTCAGCCAATCCAACAATCAGCCACAGAATCAGAGAGGACTCTGGCTCTTGCTTAACACACACACACACACATATGTGCATCTTGCCTATAATAATAATACACACACAGTTTAAACACAACCAAAAATCACCAGCAGGATCAAAGAAGGAACAGACATTGGGCCTCTGGGTACTTACATGTACACACTCACTCTCTCTCACACACACAAAAGCAGGCAAAGCATGTGTCATTTCCAGCACCACAACAGAATAGTTTAACTCCAACCAGCCCCCTGGTCATTCTTCCATGTGTATATTTGAGAGTGTGCTTGTGTGTGTGTGTGTGTGTGTGTGTGTGTGTGTGTATCCATCTCACTCATATGAAAGACTGCTGCATATTTTCCTCATCGGCTGGAGAGGGGGAGCAGGGTTCAAGTCAGAAGCATTCCACGCTGCCCGCGGGCCGACTCACCAGGGGATTGTAGTGCTTACACACCACGAGGTGTCTACACTCACACACACTCACACACACACACACACACACACACACACACACAGTGTCAGAAACCCCTTTTTTTAAAGATCCTGAAGTTCACATCCAGCTTGCTTTCCTCTTCCTCCAAGGTCAACAGTACCCAGTGCAACCGCCTGTGTGTGTGTGTGTGTGTGTGTGTGTGTGTGTGTGTGTGTGTGTGTGTGTTGTCCATCTTGTCTGGGAGCCAGTCCATGGGGGAAACAGTGGATTGTGGGTAAGGGTAAGTGGACACCACTTTTGAATGTGTGTGTGTGTGTGAGTTTGAGAGTGCTCCTCTCAGAAGAAGATGGAAAAAGAGTGAGATGGAAAGGAATGAAAAGACAGAATAAATGTGTTCTCAGCTAGGCCAGGAAAGCGCTCTCACATGCTCACGCTGTGTGTGTGTGTGTGTGTGTGTGCACGCATGAGAGAGAGAGTGAACAAAAGAAAGATAAAGAAGAAGGGGAAGAGAAAGAGAGAGGGAAAGAGAAATAGGGGCCGTGTGTGTGAGACATGGAGAAAAGTGGTGTTGAATCAGACAGGGGATGTGTGTGTGTGTGTGTGAGACATGGAAAAGTGGTGTTGGGTGAACAGAGGGGATGTGTGTGTGTGTGTGTGTGTGACATGGAGAACAGTGATGTTGAGTCAGACAGGGGATGTGTGTGTGTGTGTGTGTGACATGGGAACAGTGGTGTTGGAGTCAGACAGAGGGATGTGTGTGTATTATTGTGTGTGTGTGTGACATAGGAGGAACAGTGGTGTTAGCGAGTCCAGACAGGGGGATGTGTGTGTGTGTGTGTGACATGGAGAACAGTGGTGTTGGAGTCAGACAGGGATGTGTGTGTGTGACATGGAGAACAGTGGTGTTACAGATCAGACAGGGGATGTGTGTGTGTGTATGAGACATGGAGAGAATGATGGTGTTGAGTCCAGACGAGAGGGATGTGTATGTGTGACATGGAGAAAAAGTGGTGTTAAGAGTCAGACAGGGATGTGTGTGTGTGTGTGACATGGAGACAGTGGTGTTGGGTCAGACAGGGATGTGTGTGTGTGTGACATGGAAAAGTGGTGTTGAGTCAGACAGGGGATGTGTGTGTGTGTGACATGGAGAAAAGTGGTGTTGAGTCAGACAGGGGATGTGTGTGTGTGTGTGTGTGACATGGAGAACAGTGGTGTTGAGTCAGACAGGGGATGTGTGTGTGTGTGTGACATGGAGAACAGTGGTGTTGAGTCAGACAGGGGATGTGTGTGTGACATGGAGAGCAGTGGTGTTGAATCAGACAGGGGATGTGTGTGTGTGTGTGTGTGTGTGACATGGAGAACAGTGGTGTTGAATCAGACAGGGGATGTGTGTGTGTGTGTGTGTGTGACATGGAGAACAGTGGTGTTGAATCAGACAGGGGATGTGTGTGTGTGTATGAGACATGGAGAATGATGGTGTTAAGGTCAGACAGGGGGATGTATGTGTGTGACATGGAGAAAAGTGGTGTTGAGTCAGACAGGGGATGTGTGTGTGTGTGTGTGACATGGAGAACAGTGGTGTTGAGTCAGACAGGGGATGTGTGTGTGTGTGTGTGTGACATGGAGAACAGTGGTGTTGAATCAGACAGGGGATGTGTGTGTGTGTGTGTGTGTGTGACATGGAACAGTGGTGTTAAGGTCAGACAGGGGATGTGTGTGTGTGTGTGTGTGTGTGACATGGAGAACAGTGGTGTTGAGTCAGACAGGGGATGTGTGTGTGTGTGTGTGTGACATGGAGAACAGTGGTGTTGAGTCAGACAGGGGATGTGTGTGTGTGTGACATGGAGAAAAGTGGTGTTGAGTCAGACAGGGGATGTGTGTGTGTGTGTGTGACACATGGAGAACAGTGGTGTTGAGTCAGACAGGGATGTGTGTGTGTGTGTGTGTGTGTGACATGGAGAACAGTGGTGTTGAGTCAGACAGGGGATGTGTGTGTGTGTGTGTGTGTGTGTGACATGGAGAACAGTGGTGTTGAATCAGACAGGGGATGTGTGTGTGTGTATGAGACATGGAGAATGATGGTGTTGAGTCAGACAGGGGATGTGTGTGTGTGTGACATGGAGAAAAGTGGTGTTGAGTCAGACAGGGGATGTGTGTGTGTGTGTGACATGGAGAACAGCGGTGTTGAGTCAGACAGGGGATGTGTGTGTGTGTGTGTGTGACATGGAGAACAGCGGTGTTGAATCAGACAGGGGATGTGTGTGTGTGTGTGTGTGACATGGAGAACAGTGGTGTTGAGTCAGACAGGGGATGTGTGTGTGTGTGTGTGTGTGTGTGACATGGAGAACAGTGGTGTTGAGTCAGACAGGGGATGTGTGTGTGTGTGTGTGTGTGTGTGTGTGACATGGAGAACAGTGGTGTTGAGTCAGACAGGGGATGTGTGTGTGTGTGACATGGAGAAAGAAATAATTGTTGAGTCAGACAGAGGATGTGTGTGTGTGTGTGTGACATGGAGAACAGTGGTGTTGAGTCAGACAGGGGATGTGTGTGTGTGTGTGTGTGTGTGACGGAGAACAGTGGTGTTGAGTCAGACAGGGGATGTGTGTGTGTGTGTGTGTGTGTGACATGGAGAACAGTGGTGTTGAATCAGACAGGGGATGTGTGTGTGTATGAGACATGGAGAATGATGGTGTTGAGTCAGACAGGGGATGTGTGTGTGTGTGTGAGACATGGAGAATGATGGTGTTGAGTCAGACAGGGGATGTGTGTGTGTGTGACATGGAGAACAAGTGGTGTTGAGTCAGACAGGGGATGTGTGTGTGTGTGTGTGTGTGACATGGAGAACAGTGGTGTTGAATCAGACAGGGGATGTGTGTGTGTGTGTGTGTGACATGGAGAACAGTGGTGTTGAGTCAGACAGGGGATGTGTGTGTGTGTGTGTGTGTGTGACATGGAGAACAGTGGTGTTGAGTCAGACAGGGGGTGTGTGTGTGTGTGTGTGTGTGTGTGTGTGACATGGAGAACAGTGGTGTTGAGTCAGACAGGGGATGTGTGTGTGTGTGACATGGAGAAAAGTGGTGTTGAGTCAGACAGGGGATGTGTGTGTGTGTGTGAGACATGGAGAACAGTGGTGTTGAGTCAGACAGGGGATGTGTGTGTGTGTGACATGGAGAACAGTGGTGTTGAGTCAGACAGGGGATGTGTGTGTGTGTGTGTGTGACATGGAGAACAGTGGTGTTGAGTCAGACAGGGGATGTGTGTGTGTGTGTGACATGGAGAACAGTGGTGTTGAGTCAGACAGGGGATGTGTGTGTGTGTGTGTGTGTGTAAGAGACAGGGAGAAAAAACAAGAAAGACAAACAGAAAAAAGACGATAGATGAATAGAAAGAGAGAGAGAGAGAGAGAGAGAGAGGGAGAGAGAGAGAGAGGGAGAGGAGAGAGAGAGGAGGAGAGAGAGAGAGATGCAGACAGTTCAGGAGCCAGACAGAGCTCCAGGCCCATGGTGGCAGTTTGGCTGAAGACTGATGACAGAGGTTCATAACTGACCTGGAACAACTCAGTCAACGTCTGTCTGTCTGTATGTGTGTGTGTGTGTGTGTGTGTGTGTGTGTTGAAGTACGTGTTCATGTGCGAACATTGCTGAGTATTACAACATGTGTATACATGTGTGTATTCTGTGTGTGTGTGTGTGTGTGTGTGTCTTGGACACTGGACATCAAAGGTAAACAGACCTCATGGCTAATAGAATTTCATTAGAGCCTGACTGTCTGTACACACACACACACTCCAAGAGTCTGTCTGCACACACACACACACAAAGAGTCTGTGTGCTCTCAACCTCAGAGTGGAAAATGGCTGTAAGGGGTCTGTGATGCACACACACACAGGTGGCACAGCTGAGGCTCATTCCACACACACATACACAATACAGTTGCTGAAGGTGTGTATAAGTGTGTGTGTGTGTGTGTGTGTTTTGTTGTTGTCTTACCTTGTCGAGTTCGCTGGAGAGCTTCTTGTTGTCCTCGGTGAGCAGGACCCTTTCCCTCTCATACTTCTGCTTGTAGTCCGTTTCAAACTCCTCACGCTCACTTTGGCTACAGGACACACACCGATGGACAGTTACACACACACACACACACACACACACACACACACACACACACACACACCCCAACACAGTACGTAAATACACTGACAGAGCAATATACAAAACCTTATATACACACACACCCTTCATCAACACACAATTGCCCCTTTTGATACCAAATCATACAAGCCTTAATGGCATTCCTCTATAAAACCCCCATAATAAAACACAATGTGTGTGTGTTTATTAGTAGCGCAGGTCTCAGGTGAGCTAAGGGTCACCACACTCACATAACACTGTTTTCATTAGCATCAGAGATGCTAATAAAACCCTGTGTCATGATTGGCTGACCTCTGCCATAAAAGCAAACCCACTGTAGTAAACCAACAGTGGGCATTACACTCAAGGTACACAAGGTCACTAGAGGGTGAAGTTGAGAAACAGAATCACATCTGGCCAGAATCAGAATCTGGTCATTGTCATTCTCGGTCTTTGTCGCTGACAACAACTCTTTACAGGCGATGGCGACAGGTTCACGTTGTCTTAGCTTCCGCTTCAGTTAATGCTTTTACTCATATATATATATATATATATATATATATATATATATATATATATATATATATATATATATATATATATATATATATATATTACACACACACACACACACACACACACATATATATATTGTGTATAGTGCTGTTATACTGAAGTGTACAGTGCTATGTGTAAGTACCTTCATATCAGTGTACACATACTGTACATTTATGTGTCCAAGTGCCCCTGATGTGCGTGACGACGTGTCTACTGTGTCTGACCTTTCTCGGCGCGTCTTCTCCAGCTTGTCTTTGAGCACCAGGATCTCCTTGTTGAGCGCCACCTGCTGGGCATCCGCATCGTGCAGCTCCTTCTTCAGGTTCTTCAGCTCGCTGGTGTACTGCGCCTCGCGACGCACCAACTCTTCCTCGTGCAGGACCGTCTGCTTCTCAAGGTCGCCACGGAGACGGCCCAGCTCCTGCTGCTGCTCGGGGGCCGACGACGACACGCTCGGAGTGCGACCCATCTGCTTCTGCTGCTCCACACACACACACACACACACACACACACACACACACTCGTCAAGCTCATCCAGACATTTTCAATACACTCTGTGTGTGTGTGTGTGTGTGTGAGAGTGTGTGTGTGTGTGTGTGCGTGTATGGGTGTGTTTGTGTGTGTGTGTGTGTGTGTGTGTGTTGTGTGTGTGTGTGTGTGTGTGTGTACCTTCATCATCTCCAGCTCCTCCTCTAGCTGTCTGCTGTACTGTTCGCTGCGTTCTCTCAGTTTCTTCTCCTTCTGGGCCTCCGCAGCCTGCTCCTCAGCCTGTGCTTCCAGCTGACACACACACACACACGCACACACCCACAAATTGATTGTTAAACAAACAATCAAATAAAACACAAGAAGATATCCACAGGCACGCCCTTTTAAAACAAGTCTTTACAAACACAGTTAAGCATTCCCCTACAATCAGCCGGTAAAACACTCGGGAGTCATTCACCTGCAATCAGAACAAAATTTATATTAGCGCACCCAATAAGTTTTACAGTGAAGGGCGGACCTCACTAACCACCACCAATGGGTAGCACTCTGTCCACCTGGGAATGCGCCAGATCGCTCACCACACACCAACTTGAGGTGGAGAGTGAGGGGATGAATTAGTGAATTAGTGGTGAATTAGTCGCTCACCACACACCAGTGGCTCACCACAACACTGCTAGTCATTCGCCAGCAATCAGAGCAAAAGGGCACTGTGGCCAAACACCACATCACTTCTCCCACCTCCTTCTTGGCCCTCTCGGTCTTGCGTACGTCCTGGCGGATGGCCTCCATCTTCTGCCCCAGGGCCTCCATCTCCTCCTCCTTGTCGCGGAGCTGGCGGGCCAGGCGCTGCTTGGTGGAGCGCAGGTCGGTCAGCTTCTCGCTCATCTCCGAGAACTCCTGCATGGCCAGCTTCCTCTGGCTGTGCGCCTCTTTCAGGTCCTTACCCTGAGACTTCACACGCTCACTGTGCTCCGCCAGCTCCTGAACACACACACACACACACACACACACACACACACACACACACACACACACACACACACACACACACACACACACACACACACACACACACAATATATATATAAATATATATGTAATATATAATGAACACACATATACATACACACACACACACTTAATATAAATATATATGTATATACAATATATAATGTACACACATACACACACAGGCAAATATGCAGGTAGATATCCACATCTAAAAAACACACACACACACTTTTCACATACCAGCAAGATAGCATATTTAGCCTGTATAGGGGTTGTTTGTGTTAGGTTAAACTACACACACACACATACCAGCAAGATAGCATATTTAGCCTGTATAGGGGTTGTTTGTGTTAGGTTAAACTAATCACTTTCATAAACAAAATAGTTTTTATACTCCTCTTCCGCTTTGCCAGTAAGTGTACCCACTGTAGGTTGGGGTGCTTATTAATATTCATCATTCCAGATTGCTGGTGATTCCCGTGTTGGCCCTTTCTGAGTGGCATTAATAACAGCAGGCAGGCAGGAGGGCCAGAGCAGCAGTAAATACACCAATAACAGCTCCATGGACTTCATTACTTTTGAAGAGGTCTCATTTGCATCTTCCCTGAGGTAAAGACTGTACTGTAGGGACTGGAAAGAGCAACACCTTTTCTTTTCTATTTTACACAGACACACACACACACAGACACACGCACACACGCACAACACACTGCACACAAAAACACAATGTGTACACACCACACATGCGCACACACACACACACACACACACAGTGCGTCTTGACCTTCTGTATGTCGTCCCTCTCCTGTTTGATGCTCTTGATCTGCTTCTCGAGTGAGCGCAGACGCTGGGACGACTCCTCCAGGTCCCGCCTCGCCGCGCCGGCCTGCTCCAACTGCTGCTCCAAGTGACCCGAGTCTGAAGACAACAAACACCACAACCGGCCAATCAGGGGCCGAGCACAGCAATCAGCCAATCAGAGACTGAGTACAGTCTGACATCACAATTACCAAGCCAATCAACAGCTGACCTTGAACAAAACAACCATCCAACCAACCAACGCATCAACAATCAGGTATAGTGACAACATACGGTATACAATTGTAAGGTTACAATTGTAACTTCAAAGTATGTAACAGCTGAACATTTTTAAACTATCCTTGTATAAAGGAAGAACCCAAATGAATCCCCTGGTATACATGTTAAAACGAATATGTGTGTGTGTGTTTGTGTGTGTATGTGTGTGTGTGTGTACCTGCAATCTGTTTCCTCAAGCTCTCGATCTCCTCCTTGAGGCCGCGGATCTCAAACTCCTTGGTGGTGCTGACGGGTCCGTCTCCACTAGAGTACTGCAGGGCCTGCACCGTCTTAGTGGCCTCTGGAGGAGGAGAAGGAGGAATAGGAGGAGGAAGAGGAGGAGGAGGAAGAGGAAGAAGAGGAGGAGGAAGAGGAAGAAGAAGAAGAAGAAGAAGAAGAAGAAGAAGAAGAAGAGGAGGAGGAAGATGAGGAGGAAGATGATGAAGATGAGAAGGAGGAACAGAGGGGATACAACAACAGTACTGAGGCTTCAACTGATAACAACATAACAATAAGACTACTGCACTACCAACCCTCTACTCCATATCTGCCCTCTCCCACCCTTGTTCCCTCTACCAGATGCCCTGCGGCGCGCTGTGGTGTCTCGCCCCCGGCTGATTAGCGCTAAGCCCACCACACAGTGGTGGAATTCTGCTAATCGCTTAACTACACACAATACTAGCGACACGATCACTCATCGATTCAGTGGAGATACACTGACCAAACAGCTGTTTTCTATTTTGACACATCCAAATCGCCCTGAAAAATAGAAAGGGGCGGAGTAGAGCGATGCGACGGCTGTCAATCCACTTGCCGTATGCATAGATAGATAGATAGATAGATACATTATTGATCCCCAAGGGCAAATTCAAGCCAAGCGGAAATTCAAGACGAAATTCAAGGGGAAATTGCCCCATTCACTTCAATACATTCTATTTCATTTTGTCAGCGCGGGCGTATGCCGCCGGGCCGCCAAGTAAGGTCTGGTCTGTACCTTGCAGTTTGGCGGGGCTGAGCTCGAAGCCCTGCTCCAGCCGGGCGAGCTGCCGCCAGGCCTCCACCGCCAGGCTCTCCTCCAGGCTGCGCTGCACCCCGACGTCCATCGGGCCCGGGCCCCCCCACTCACGCAGGCAGCCGCGGTCCGACAGCGAGCTGGGGGAAGAGGACACGGGGTCAGGGGTCATGAGGTAAAAGGTGAGGGGTCACATACAGGTTAGAGGGATGGGGCGCTACACTCACAGAGACAATATAGTGAGTCAAAAGGGAGATCTGCTTGGTCAGGAGTTAGGGGAGCACGAGCACTCAATGCTTTGCGTGTTTTATTTGTGCAAACTTATCAGTCAGTTTGCACAAATAAAAACACGCTAAGCATTGAGTGCTCCGTGTTGCCCCTTGGCCCTGTTAGAGCTTGATCTCCTTTTGACTTTCAAGGCCCTGTTCCTCAAGGGAGCACCAACCAGGTTGAAGAGCAAATGACCCCTTCTACAATAGCAGTGAGGTTCATGTAAATGTAAATCAGGTTTCTAGGCCAAGTATACTGGCGTGTACTGGTGTGTAAGGAATTTGATCTCTACATTTATCCCATCCGTGAATTAGTGATCACACAGAGCACACAGTGAGGTGAAGCACACACTAACCCGGAGCAGTGAGCTGCCTGCTACAGCGGCACTCGGGGAGCAGTTAGGGGTTAGGTGCCTCGCTCAAGGGCACTTTCAGCCGTTCCTACTGGTCGGGGATCGAACCGGCAACCCTACGGTTACAAGCCCGAAGCCCTAACCAGTAGGCCATGGCTGTCTGCATCATGGCTAGGGTGTCACGGAGTTTGTTGTGTACATAAAAAAAAAATGTAAACAGCACAGACATTGCTACATACTCTGATCTTAAGTTCAAGTTCTGTTGTATGTTGCCGTGATCAAGGTGTATTTGTTTTGAGATCTAACGTTAATTATAGTTAAAAGTTATTACAGAAACTAGTCGATGTTCCATTCAACAAGCTTTATGGTGTCTTTTGTACAACATAACAGGGATACAGGGAGCTTTCCAAATGTAGAGCAACAATCTGTATAGCAGTCTTATTGCATTTTGAGGTCTCTAGTCCTTCCAACCATCACACACGCATACATACACACTATCATACACAGGGAAGCTAAAGTTCAGTGAACATGGAGGTGACTACATCAAAGAAGGCAGTTCCAAATAGATCACACACACACTCTCTCTCTCTCTCTCAATATCCACTCTCTCCTTCCTCCAAGAGCGGTCTTTACTGTCTGTCGACTGAGTGCTCTCTAAAGCATCACATCCTGTCTCGCTTCACTGCCCTATCCATCTCGACAGTTTGTGTGTGTGTACACACGTGTGTGTGTGAGTACACGTATGTGCATTAATGAATGTTTATGTGAGTGTACATCAACTGCCTCCAGCTGTCTGCCATATGAGTGAGTGAGTGAGTGAGTGAGTGAGTGAGTCCGTCCGTCCGTGAGTCTGTCTGTCTGTCTGTCTGAGTGTGAGTCTGTCTGTCTGTCTGTCTGTGAGTGAGCCTGCCTGCATCTGCCTGCATCACGTCTGCCTGTCTCCGGATGTAAATGTCTGTCTGTCTGTCTGTGTAAATGTGTTTGCGTGTGTGTGAGGGGCTCACCAGTTGCTGGTGTAGGTGAAACCCACAAAAGGAAGGTGGTGTCCAGAGAAGGCGGTATGAGAGGGAGGGGGCATGGTCTCCTGCAGGGGGCAAACAACAATAAACAAACAGAAAATAAACAACACTGTACTACCTTCACTTATATCTATGTCTAACGATCAGCTGCAATAATATATCTGAAGGCTATATTCCTCAGATGTACACAATGTTCATGTCGACACACACCGCAGTTGCACTGGTCAGTGTATTTCCCTCAATTAATTTCAGTCTCAGCCTCGAACACACACACACACACACTCACCGTGTTCTTGAGGCAGTCGTCCTCCACGTCGAAGTTGGATGTGTCGGACGGGCTGCTGACCTCGGGGATGTAGGGGGCCTCACAGTTGCGGATGTTGTCCCAGTCGATGCCTGTGAAGAAAGGGTGCTGCTTGAAGTCCTGCAGGCCGTTCTGGCCCAGACGATGCTCTCGGCTGCAGATCAGCCGCCGGATCAGGTCCTTGGCGTCCTCTGACGCCTCCGACTGCGCTGGGAACTGGAACCGCTCCTGGAGGGAGACAGCGCACGCACACACACACACACACACACATCAGAGGTGTGGCACTGAGAGCCAACAGATTTAATGACAAACAAATAAACCTTTACTATAATATTCTCCTTCCAAAAACAGAACTTAAAAAACACCTGATTTATGAACAGATTTATAAATGAATGCAATTTGTAAACAAAAGTGCCTGAGATGACAGATTTATAATGAGCTTGCTTTACTTATTACTTTCTGGTTATAGGAACACCCTTACGCCGTGTTGAACAGCTTCACCCGCTACGGTCACAAACATGAGCTCATCTATTCATTAGATAGTCCAGAGATTCTCATGCCTGTGAATCCAGTGACGCTACCAGGTTATAGGAACTTCATATGAACAGGACGTTTCATGGTTTTGATGGTCGGTCATGGGTGAGACAGCTCTACCACCACTGTGCAATAATGGTCTTTATCCATCCCTCCATCTAACCATCCATCCATCCATCCATCCATCTATCTATCTATCCATTCATCCATCCCTGTCCTGTGATCCTCAGCCTGTGAGGCCAGTGATGCTGCAGTGTCTGTTTTTGCTTCTGGGTCAAATCAGCTGTACATCTGCAGATGTGTTCCACTTAGATGAGTTTGTATGTAGGCCAGTGTGTGTGTGTGTGTATGTATATATGTGTGTGTGTGTGTGTGTGTGTGTGTGTGTGTGTGTGTGTGTGTGTGTGACCCTCCTGCCTTCTCCTCTCTGTATGCCCCAATTCAAATGCTCTTAATCTAAGAGTATAGATAGACTAGAGTACTATCTAACCATTTTCTTACAGTTTTCTCTTCACCAGTCACATTTGTATTTTAACACCATGTGCTCTCTAAGAAAGTGGCCAACACCATTACCCTTATTCAAACTACTAGTCTCCTTACTGATGCTTAGTCAGTCAGTCTAGTTGCTCTACCAACACTATAGAAATATAAATACGCTTTATAAATAAAATGTATTATTATTATTACTTATTTTCGATCTACAGTTTGTGCACATTATCTGTCTAAATAACAAATCTGCACCCAATAGGAATGGCAAGCGTCATAGCGACGCAGGAAGCAGAGAAAGATCTGGCCTGGATCTGAAGTTGTCTCTTTTCAGAGGACATTGTAAAGGCAAAAGGCAGGAGACTGCGAGGACTCCTGAGACGTGCTGTGGTCTGAGGCGCTCTGAGACTGAGGGGTTTTAAATTAGACATGGGCAATTAACAGACATCTCACAGAGCAGCTTGGGTTCTGCATGGGTTTATTTGCGTGGGGGGTAATCACTCTGCTGGTTAGAGGCCGTAAGGCTCTAATTAACTTTAGATAAAGGGACAGAAATCCTCGTCGTCACACATAGTTTAAAAAGAAACAAAAGCATCAGCAGTTAGAGAGAAAACAGAGAGACTGATCTCATTCTGTGTTCATCAGCAGTTAGAGAGAAAACAGAGAGACTGATCTCATTCTGTGTTCATCAGCAGTTAGAGAAAACAGAGAGACTGATCTCATTCTGTGTTCGTCTCCGAGCAGACCACGCGTCATGCCGATGACTCCCGAGTCCCCACCAATCACAGCTCTACGTTTTGACCTGACTGGAAGGGTTCAGTAACTACTCCACTCCTCAGCATTTCCATTTATTCATTTAGCAGACCCTTTCATCCACACAAGTGTCACATGTTACATGTGTCAATTACATTACAAGGGCCACTGTCCCCGGAGCAACTCAGGGTTAAGTGCCTTGCTCATAGGCACAGCTGTGGAAACCAGAAATTGAACCCACAACCCACCAGCATGCTAGCCCAGCTCCTTAGCCACTACACTACTACTGCATGCTAGCCCAGCTCCTTAGCCACTACACTACTACTGCATGCTAGCCCAGCTCCTTAGCCACTACGCTACTACTGCATGTTAGCCCAGCTCCTTAACCACTACACTACTACTGCATGCTAGCCCAGCTCCTTAGCCACTACACTACTACTGCATGTTAGCCCAGCTCCTTAACCACTACACTACTACTGCATGCTAGCCCAGCTCCTTAGCCACTACACTACTACCGCCCCATACTTCAGCAGGACCCTAGGACCGTTTATCCCAATCCCTTAATTAGTGAAACACACAGCAGACAGTGAACACACATTGAGGTGAAGCACACACTAATCCGGTGCAGTGAGCTGCCTGCATCAACAGCGGCGCTCGGGGAGCAGTGAGGGGTTAGGTGCCTTGCTCAAGGGCACTTCAGCCGTGGATGTGAGAAAGCAGTGCTCAACCACTTCCCCAACCCACATTTTTCCTACTGGTTGGGGATCGAACCGGCAACCCTTCGGTTACAAGCCCGATGCCCTAACCAGTAGGCCACGGCTGCACCATTTGGATGCTAAAAGAATTCAACGATACTAAAAGAATTCAACAGCACTTAAAAAGGGGGGTGGTGGGTCACTCACCTTGTGGTTCATGATCTTGCCGTAGGTCTCCACGAGGGACTCTGCATAGAAAGGGGTCTCCCCGTAGAGCATCTCGTACATGCAGACGCCCAGTGACCACCAGTCACACTCGGGCCCGTAGCGCCCCTTCCCCTCCTCCATGGCCTGCAGGATCTCTGGGGAGATGTAGTCGGGGGTGCCCACCGCCACAGACGACTGCACCTGGAGGGGGGGGGGGTGGAGTCATCAAGGAGAGAGAGATCAAGGGACAGGGAGAAAAACAGGGAGAAAGAGGGACAGAGTAAAAAAAGATATAAGAAAGAAGGGAAGGAGACAGAGGTGGTGAGAGAGGGCAGGGGAGGGGGAGGGAGAGAGGGAGGGAGGGAGAGAGAGAGAGAGAGAGAGAGAGAGAGAGAGAGAGAGTCAGGCTGGAGTCTTAGTTATGGTCCATCACTCAAATCAGCATTACTCAAGCAGTGACAGTTCCCAAAGCAGAGAGGAGAGGGGCCAGGGACACACATACACTGTCACACACACACACACACACACACACACACACACACCCCTTAGGCTGCTGGCAGATTATAACACGCCTACTAAGTCTTTAAATAGCCCCTTGATGAGAAGTGAAGTGTGTTATGCGACTGGAGAGATGATGAATTGACATGACATGACGCTCGTGCGTGCGTACGTGCCCAAGTTCCAGCCTTAACCTAACATGATTACATTTCAATTCTAACATGATTACATTTCAATTAACCAGATTACCAACTGATTTGAAATCTATGCTCATGCCTTGAGGTAGTTGCTGAATATGGGACAGAACTAAAACCTCTCTGATGTTATTGGATGAGACTCCCTAAAACCAGAGAGTCAGCGTTGCTCAAGGGGAGCTATATTAAGCACCTCCCCTAGAGGGTAAGTTACCGGTAATCAATAATCACAGAATGTGCTGTCTGGTAGGTACTTAGGTACTTTACTTTATTGTCCCCGTAAGGAAACTGTTTTTTTTGAGTGAGTACAACATAGAACATGGTGTCAGTGGTGGTAGTCAGACTCATAACCTTAGAGTTAAGCAACATTTAGACAGGAAGGGACCATTCAGTGTTAATTATATTCAACAACTTGTAGCCAATACAGGCAAAATAACTATTTGTGACCAAACAATATCAATTTTTCAAACAAACTTGTTTGAGACATTAATTGAAAAGGAAAAGACGCACGCCTGAATGGTTAGTCCAGAGACGGTTGATATTAAGGATCTTTGGTTAGTCCAATGCTTTTACCTCATTATGCAAGTTGGACAACAGCTTTACAGGGCAAGGGAAGAGCACAAGTACTGTACTACGTACTAGATGTCCTGTCCTATTTGCTGATCAGTACAGTGAGCAATGAATGCATTTCCTCTCCGAGGCTGCAGCAGCGCATGTAGTAAAAGTGTCTGTACGCACATTTGAGTGCATATGTGTATGTGTGTGCGTGCCTACTAGTATTCACATTAGCGTGCATGTGTGCACTGTAAGAGCACTATGTGTGCACTGTAAGAGCACTATGTGTGCACTGTAAGAGCACTATGTGTGCGTCTGTTACTGTTCTGCTTGTGCTTACATGCGTGTGCGTGTGAGCATTCACATTGGTGTGCAGTGCACTGTATGGGAGTGTGTATGCGTGTGTATATTTGTGTGTGCGTGCGTGTTCTTAGGGGATGGAATGTGACTGGATAGGCTCTTGGAACAGATGTGTGCAGCTGCACTTCAGACACACACACACACACACACACACACACACACAAACTCCTGCAAGCTGACATACTAAACTTGGAGGCGAAGGGGTGATGAGGTTGGGGGGGTGGAGGTTGAGAATATCCTGGTGAGATCTGTTTATGACCTGCCAAAAAGGAGAGGCTGCATCCAAGCGATAACTCAAGCTGGCTTCCGAGCACTTAGCAACACGCCATCTGCAAATAAACACGTCCATCCCTTCTCCCGCGTCGCACTCTTCAAATTTACAACCGCTTATGCTAAATGCTAATCAGCTGCTCAGCTCAGGGGCTGTGAAATACGTCCCCCCCTGCTGCAGGGTCACAGAGAGTTGCAGCCACGTGACGTCAGGGAGAGTGCGAATGGTACAATCATACGGAGACTCTGAAACGTATGGTGGCAGAACCTGTACCGACGGCAGAGAGTCTGAACCGTATGACGGCAGAGAGAGTCTGAACCGTATGACGGCAGAGAGAGTCTGAACAGTATGACTGCAGAGAGAGTCTGAACCATATGAGTTGGAATTGCATGATGGCAGCGAGTTTGAGAGTGAAGACCGTAGGCTACTGGGTCTGTGAGGGGCCGTTCCTGCACTCTGGGAATGTTCATGCAGCCTCTCGCTCCCTCTCTCTCTCCTTCCTGTGGGTTTATGTGCGCTCCCTCTCTCTCTCTCTGAGGTCATCACCTTTGTGTGCCTGCTGTGCAATTAGGCTTGTTCCCAGGCGTTCACAAATAGCGCACGTTTTCACACGCTTACACGATGTCCCGTCCCCGTCCCCGTCCCCCCGTCCCCGGTCTCCCCCATCTCCCTTTTCCTCTCTTCTCGTCTTCAGCAGAGCACACATCCCTGTGGCCTGGTCTGACCCCGTCAACAGGAAGCCATGCCTTTAAATAGGAAGGTGGGGAAGCCCGTGGTCGGCACGCTACGCAGGGCTGCTGTGTGTGCAGCCTCCCTATGGCAGGAGGGAAGGGACATAAAGAAAAGAACCAGGGCAGTACACCAGGGGTAAGATCTGCTCGTAGAAAAAGGGGAATTTCCACATCGTAGCAGGGGTGTTAACCCGGCTTTTTGTGATTTATTGCTTCATACAACCAATCATTTAGGGAAACGTCATTTGAATCATTAGAAGACGCCATTTCGTTGGTTATCGCCTGACTGTGGAGTTGAACCTGTGACCTCTTCCTATGGCCTCACCAGTTGAAGAGAATCAATGAATCTGAATCAATGTTATTCCAATGCATAGCTCGGTCTTAGAATATGTAGATGTGTTTGGTCAAAACGAGTGCAAGCGTGCAAGCATGTGTGTCTGTGTATATATGTGTGTGTATGTGTATGTGTGTGTGTGTGTATGTGTATATATGTGTGTGTTTTGTGTGTGTGTGTGTGTGTGTGTGTGTGTGTGTGTGTGTGTGTATGTGTATTATATGTGTGTGTGTGTGTGTGTGTGTGTGTGTGTGATCCTCACCGTGCCATCCTCCATTAGTTTGAGGCAGGAGCCGAAGTCTGCCAGGCGGATGTGTCCGTTCACGTCCAGAAGAATGTTGTCTGGCTTGATGTCCCTGAGGGCCGTAAAGACACACACACACACACAGATCAGTCAAGTCAACCACAAGATTCTATCCAAACATCACAGGAAAGAGATCCTCTCCATCCGTTGTGAATTTGGAATGCCAGAGAAGCAAAACAAAAGCAGAGGAGTATCTGACAGTGAGGGAGGTAAGCACAGCAGAAGTAGATGGGAAAAGACAACAGTAATGGCTTCCAGCAGGCCAAGACCAGCACAAAAACTATGCATAATGAATAAAAATAACAGGAATGAAATCCACCACTTTAATAAAAAATTGCTTCACAAATGGCGAATACCATCCCGGACAAATGGAAAACAAAAAGCACAAATGACATTAAGAAGGAAAAGTCAACAAGAACAATGTGGCCTTGGGGTGGAGAGAAGGGGAGGTGGGGAGGCGCGCACACACACACACACACACATCCTGAAACACATTCCCTGAAAAACCTGTCCAAACAAACACGCATCACGTTAAAAATGTACAGGGCTGGGTTCTAAATATGTATCTGTGTTTACACCAGAGAGAAGCTTGAGAAGAAAGCATGGAGAAGGAGGGGGGTGCAGTGAGTGTGAGAGGGGGAGAGAGAGCCAGAGAGAAATATCTCTTGAGGAAACTTCCATGTATTCCACCAACACACACACACACTTTCGCTCATTCTCACTCAGAGGCACACCAGCCCAACACTGAAGGCAGCACACACAGACATAAACACACAGGGAACGGGAGACGGTAGGACGCATACTAATCACACTACAACGGCCGATATAGGATCCTCTGTCTTTTTCTCTCTCACTCTGCAGGTTATTGACACACACATGCTCACATGCTTGATGTCTGATTACTCAACTGGAGTCAGTTATCTAAGCACACGCCACGCAAGCATCTTCTTAATAGGCACACACACACACACACACACACACACACACACACAAACACACGCAGATGGCCTTGATGGCTTCCTCCATCACGCCATGTTCTTTCATAAGCTTCCAATACACTTTACAAGGAAAGTGAGAGCTCTGAACACACACTCGATCCAGCTGCGAGCTCCGCTCACAGGAAGCGCAAGAGCCAAACACAGCAGCCGGAGAGTGGCGAGAGGCCTCTTCCTTATTCCACATACACAGACCAGCCTGCAGGGAGCAGCAAGCAGCCTTACTCATGAGAGCAGATAGACACACACACACACACACACACAGTCTGCAGAGAGCAGCAAGCAGCCTTACTCATGAGAGTAGATACACACACACACACACACACACACAGAGAGCCTGCAGAGAGCAGCAAGAGGTCATGTAATCACTCCAAATACGCAGTCTGTAAAGGTACCTTCATCATTAGATCTACAGAATGAAAGGCTCTACACACACACACGCACACACACAGACAAACAAGTAGAAATAGGGACAAGCGACAGATGACTGATTGATGACTGATTATCTACAGTTCAGCAAGGACAACCGATCTCTACAGTAAGCAATTTAGAAATGGATGAAAAAAGCTAAGGCATCGACACACATTAATCATCAGAATCATAATATCTTAAAAAAGAATACCAAGAGCAGAGTGTCTGTAAACCCGGCCCAACAGGTGAACTCTGTAGGTGTGTTCAGACACAAAGAATGTAGGCTAATGACTAGGGGTGTCACGATTCTCCAAATCCTCGATTCGATGTAATTTTCAATTTTAAAGTCACGATTCGATTCGATTTGATTTTCGATCTTTTTTTAAATATTACTATTAATGCATTCCTTATATGTTTTTTACTCTTTTTGGCCTTTTCCTTTTCTGTTTCGGGGGCTTTTATTTTGAAACCGCTTTTTATTTTGAAACCGTTCCAACCGCGAGGTTGTAATGTAAACAGAACTAACATTAGGCTAAAACAGAGACGTGGACATAGTGAAATGAAACAACACAGAATGATAATTTGATCGTTTCAGCACACTCCGAAGAGACCCAAGGTTAGTGTTCATAGAATATGTACTTATCAATGCGCATTTTAAGCCTTAAAGTAACTTTGGACTGTAACTAGATCATCTTTTCACTCTGTTAAGTTGAGTAGGCTAAGCTAGTTTTAATTGACGGAATGAACTAATAATACTTCCACAATCGGTGATTTCAAAGTAGCAAGAGGGGCTTTGATTTCGTAGGTTGATATGTATATTTTAACTTGCTGCAGCCTAAAATTAGAGGAGTGTTGACGCTTGCAGTTCAGCACGCATATGTGTTTGTGCTGCCTTGGCATACATGCTGGACGGACATTGGGGTGTGGCTGCATTGTTTATCTCTACTTTTTAAGTCCGGGTCTCAGATTGAGATGTACTGATCAATTTGTAAAATAGTGTTCTAGACATGGACAACATATTACATAAAGAGCATTAAAACACATACATATATACAGTCATTTCTAGGTCTGTATATATGTATGTGTGTTTGAATGTACTCTTTTATGTAATATGTTGTGTGTGTCTAGAACTTTATTTTACACCGGTGGGCAAGACAGAGCGAGGGAGAGTACCCCAAAGGACTCCAAACAGCTCAGGGAACACTCAGCTGCCCAGCTATTGGTCAGCGAGGATTCTAGCTTGGTGATAATGGTCTAGAGAAGCTTGGCTTTGTGCCTCCACAATTGATCCATTAGGGCTGCCAGGCTGGCCTGCTGTGGATTGGCTGATGATGCACTTGTTTGCCTCACTGCCATTGGTCAGAGGGATTTCCAGCTCTGTGAATGGTGGTAAGTAGGACTGTGAGCTGTTCCACATCTCACCTGCCTCTGGGGCAAATCTAGCTCAAATAAGGCAACGGTATGCCCCAGATACAGGCCTGGGATCTGATCCTGGGTCAGACTTCATAAACTCCTGCTGCTGGCTGAGTGAGGGCAGCACAGGGAGAGGAGTAGAGGAGAAGAGAGGAGTAGAGAAGAGAAGAGAAGAGAAGAGAAGAGAAGAGAAGAGAAGAGAGAAGAGAAGAGAAGAGAGGAGTAGAGAAGAGAGGAGTAGAGAAGAGTAGAGAAGAGAAGAGAGGAGTAGAGAAGAGAGGAGTAGAGAAGAGTAGAGAAGAGAGGAGAAGAGGAGTAGAGAAGAGAGGAGTAGAGGAGGAGGCAGAGAGATGTGAGGAGTAGAGAAGAGAGGAGTAGAGGAGGAGGCAGAGAAAAGAAGAGAAGAAAAGAGAGAAGTAGAGGAGGAGGCAGAGAAAAGTAGAGAAGAGAGGAGTAGAGGAGGCAGAGAGGAGAAGAGAGAGAGGATAAAAGAATAAAGAGACAAGTAGAGAGAGAAGGAGGTAGAGAGAGGGAGAAGGGAGAGAGGAGGTAGAGAGGAGGAGGAACAGACAGGAGAAGAGAGACAGGTAGAGAGGAGCATAGGGGAGAGAGAGAGAGAGAGAGAGAGAGAGAAGGAGAGAGAGAGAGAGAAGGAGAGAGAGAGAAGGAGAGAGAGAGAGAGAGAGAGAGAGAGAGGAGAGAGAGAGAGGAGAGAGAGAGAGAGAGAGAGAGAGAAGGAGGGAGAGAGAGAGAGAGAGAGAGAGAGAGAGAGAGAGAGAGAGAGAGAGAGAGAGAGAGAGAGAGAGAGAAGAAAAGATTGTGGTGGAGAGAGATGAGGAAGTAAACACTCTGGGAAAGAGGGGAGTGGAGAGAGTCAATGAGGCAATAAGTCTGGGCAGAAAAAATACACCAGAAAATAACAAATTAATGTGCCGTTTCATTGTTCTTTCTGCTCCGACAACCCTATATCTAAACTGCCATGTGAACAAAATAAATTAAAGCAAAAATAAATTAACACCAAAGAGTTTTTTGTACCTTAAAATAGTGTTTCCAAAATCGTTTTAGTGGTTCATCAACTCGTAACAGGGTGAACGGCACTTTCTGCATTCGCACGGCCTCATCGCCATAACCGCATTATGTAAGTTTGCCGGATCGGGTAGCAGATCTGTAGTTCTATGGAACGAGACATAAGAAACTACAAATTTGACTTGCATCTGATGTCGCAATACATATACTTTCATAAATCGTGCAACATATTCTACCTTGTCTGTGGACATTGTTATGTGCAAAGCTGGTGCTGGATAAACAAATAGTGCGTGCGACAGAGGAAAAGTTCTTTGGTGTTGCTTTAAATGTTTGACTTTGAAACCAATTTGAATTGAGACATGAGAGGCTTTGACTTTGGGCTGTGGAGTGGAGTTGTGAAGGAGAGGGAGGTCATGTCTCCAACCTCCTTTAGGCTCCCTCACAGCCCGCCATTAGGCCGCCTGTTTATTTGTTCTTCTCTCAGAGGCAGAGAACACAGGCCGCTACTGAGAACGCCTGGCAGAGAACACAGGCCGCTACTGAGAACGCCTATAGAGAACACAGGTCATTACTGGAGAACGCCTGGCAGAGAACACAGTACGCTACTGGAGAACGCTTGGGTGAGAACAGCCGCTACTGAGAACGCCTGGCAGAGAACACAGGCCGCTACTGAGAACGCCTGGCAGAGAACACAGGCCGCTACTGAGAACGCCTGGCAGAGAACACAGGCCGCTACTGAGAACGCCTGGCAGAGAACACAGGCCGCTACTGAGAACGCCTGGCAGAGAACACAGGCCGCTACTGAGAACGCCTGGCAGAGAACACAGGCCGCTACTGAGAACGCCTTGGGCAGAGAACACAGCTACTGAGAACGCCTATAGAGAACACAGGTCACACTGAGAACGCCTGGCAGAGAACACAGGCCGCTACTGAGAACGCCTGGCAGAGAACACAGGCCGCTACTGAGAACGCCTGGCAGAGAACACAGGCCACTGACACACAGGGGAGCAGAGAGGGAGTGGAGACCACAGAGAGGAGAAGAGGGGAGAGGAGAAAAGGAGAAAAGGAGAGAAGAGAAGAGGAGAGAGGAGAGGAGAAGAGGAGAAAAGGAGAGAAGAGAGGAGAAGAGGAGAAAAGGAGAGAGGAGAGGAGAAAAGGAGAGAAGAGAGGAGAAGAGGAGAAAAGGAGAGAGGAGAAGAGGAGAGAGGAGAGGAGAAAAGGAGAGAAGAGAGGAGAAGAGGAGAAAAGGAGAGAGAAGAGGAGAGAGGAGAGGAGAAAAGGAGAGAGGAGAAAAGAGTAAGCAGAGAGCAAAGAGGAGAAAAGGAGAGAGGAGAAAGGAGAAAAGGAGGGAGGAGAAAAGGAGAGAAGAGAGGAGAAGAGAGGAGAAAAGGAGAGAAGAGAGGAGAAGAGGAGAAAAGGAGAGAGAAGAGGAGAGAGGAGAGGAGAAAAGGAGAGAGGAGAAAAGAGTAAGCAGAGAGCAAAGAGGAGAAAAGGAGAGAGGAGAAAGGAGAAAAGGAGGGAGGAGAAAAGGAGTGCAGAGAGGAGAAGAGGAGAAAAGGAGAAAAGGAGGGAGGAGGAAAAAGGAGTGAGCAGAGGAGAAAAGGAGAGCAGAGGAGAGAACAGGAGAGAGCAGAGAGGAGAAAAGGAGAGAGCAGAGAGGAGAACAGGAGAGAGCAGAGGAGAGAGGAGAAAAGGAGAGAGCAGAGAGGAGAACAGGAGAGAGCAGGGAGAACAGGAGAGAGCAGAGAGGAGAACAGGAGAGAACAGAGGGGAGAACAGGAGAGAGCAGAGAGGAGAACAGAAAAAAAGGAATAGTGCAAGAGGAAAAGTTAAAGAGCGAGATGTAGGAGGAAATAGAGGGAGAGAACAGAGGGAGGGAACAGAGGGAGGAAATAGAGGGAGAGAACAGAGGGAGGGAACAGAGGGAGGAAATAGAGGGAGGAAATAGAGGGAGAGAACAGAGGGAGGGAGCTACTGAGAGCGTCAAGATGCTTCTCTGGCACTGGGGGAGTAGAGCAGAGAATGAGAGAGGGCCGCAGAGAAATACAATAGCGAGGTGAAAAGAAAAGGAGAGAGAGAGAGAGAGAGATACATAGAGGAGGGGTGAGAGGAAGAGAGAAGAGGATGAGAGAGAGAGAGACAGAGAGAGAGAGAAATATGGAAAGCATTCCAGCACATGATGGGGAGAGAAAGAGATGGGAGAACAGAGAAGAGGGATGGGAAGATGGGAGGATTAAGAGAGAGAGAGAGACAGAAGGAGAGAGAGGGAGAGGGATGGGAGGTTGAGAGAGAGAGAGAACAAGAGACAGAGTTAGGAATGGGAAGACAGAAAGGAGAGATGGAAAGATGAGGAAAGAAAGGAGGCATAGAGAGATGGAGAGAACAGAAGCCAGTGAGCGGACTTGAGCAGTTGAATTATTCCAGAAAAACACTGCTGTCCTATTGCTCTGTGCAGGAAATGTGATTTAGGGCTCATCCCAGGAACTCTTGCGTAACCGCATCGGTCATATTCTGTTTTTATGTTTATTTTTCTCTCTCGACAGTAAGAAAGGGGAGGAGAGAGAGACGGGGAGGATGGCAGGTCGTCTGGAGGTCGGGGTAAACCCACAAGTAAAGCCCCCGCCCGACTCCTGAGGGCTAGGAATGAGAGAGGAATGAGGAATTATCAGCGACTTCACAGATCCTTTGCAGGCGAACAAACACGACTCCTGAGAAACAACTCTCAGAGACTCTTCGCATCCTCTAAAAGAACACACACATGTCTAAGGGTGAATCAAAACAGTGGTGAATGACAGAGACATACACACAACCTCTACAGGCAAACACACACCTAGCTCCTGACTCCTGCTTATCAGACACTTTACACATCCTGTAAGCAAACACATATATCTAACCCCTCACTTCCTGGTCGGGGGGAATCAAAACAGAGAGGACTGATTCTGAGAGAATTCACAGGTCCTTTACACGGCCCCTTACAAGTGGCCTTTCACTGCTGAGGAGGAAGTCCTGTACACGTCAGGGTGAACTCACTCACACGCCCAGAGAGGAAGAACTCTAAGTCAGTGTGAATGTACGCATCCAGCTCCACACTTTGAGGCTCAGGAAGCCTGGGGCATTGTTGTGTGTGTGTGTGTGTGTGTTGCCGTGGACCTGCAGGAAGGGCCCAGCAGGTGTCAAA
>NC_063207.1:6837285-6884785 GCF_017589495.1 Alosa alosa | reverse complement strand
TAGGTGGACACCTAAGAATCTGTTGTCTGTGTAAATGCTAAATGCTGGCATAGCATTGTGTGTGTGTGTGTGTGGGTGTGTTTTACACAGCTTCTACATATATCAAAGGGGACAGTAGATTTGCAGGTTATCCACCTCTCCCACTCTTTCACTTACACACACACACACACACACACACACACACCATCTCATCCCTGCCTTATGCTCTATTTAGCCGGAATCAATATACCCCCTCACCGGACTTCAGTTTAACGAGGCCGTTTGGCCTTTGGTCCGACTGGGGGGTGGGGGGTGTTGCCATGACACTTCCTCCAGACGCCGCCCACAAAAGGAAATCAGCCAATCACCTTTAACCCCCCAATCCCAGCGTCCAGGTCAACCACCTTCACTGAGCTACCATAAATCCACTTCAATCAAACACTAAAGGCCGAGCCACCACTCCGCACATTTTTTATTATTATTATTTATTTATTTATTCCTTCTTTCCATGCTGTTCCAGGCTCCTCTTACGTTTATGGGTGAAGTCTTCTCAGACATTCAAAATCCAACATCACAACGGTGCCAACAGACGCAACACCGACAGGACAGAACAAGTGTATCATATGGACACCTTAAAGGGACACCAGGCAAGCCTGATGCTTTTCTCTACTTAAACTCCCCTCGCCGGGTCTGAAGCTCTTTTCCTTTTCTTTAGCCTTCCGTCAAGGGTTTCGCTACTTCTTAGCTCTGCCATTATACACACGCTTGCAACAATCTTCTAGCGTTTAGTTACCCTGCCTCTGTGCTGTGGATGCAGGATGTAAACTGATCCTGCTTCGGGTCGCATGGGTACGATACACTGAACTTGCAAGCGGGATATTCTTCCTACAGGCAGTAGGGCGAGGAGAGTGTCTTCATTCACTTCTGTAATGAGTCATTTAACCATATACCGACTTACGAAGATGAGTAATTAACACGAAAACGTTGCCTGGTGTCCCTTTAAGTGCAACTCAAACAAATGCACAGCACACACAAACACAACGTAATTCAAGAACCAACCAAAAGGTGTCCTTGGTTTACTTAAACATATATCTTTATGTGCAAAGTGTTTTGTAAATGTAGAAACTATGGGCCTTTTGTCCATGTAGTCGAGTCCAGAGTGGAAAGGGGATAATGAGAGTGTAGGAATTATACATTATACACACACAGACCCTCCCCCTCAACCCCCCTCTTTTATTTCAGAGGGCCTCTACTGTCCTTGGGGGAAAACAGGGTTCCAGGTCCCCCGATTAATAATTCAGAGAGTGTGTGGTGTGTGTGGTGTGTGTGAGTGTGTGTGTGTCTATTTATAAGCATCTATGTCTGTGTCTGCATCTGTGTATGAATGTGTGTGTGTGTGTGTGTAAGCGAGAGAGGGAGGGTTTTAGAGTGAGACAAGGAGAGAGAGAGCATGGACCAATATTGCAAAATCCATCCCCTGCCCCGCATGACGCATCATTTATGCTCAATGTGAAAAACTGACATGGATACAGACAGAGCCACTGTCCAATCTCTCGAGCAAGAGTGTGTGTTTGTGTGTGAGGGCAGAAATGTGTTTGTGTGTGTGTGAGTGAGAGAGCAGAAGTGTGTGTATGTGTGTGCATGTGGATAAAGAGAGAGGTTGCACACTGGAACTCATTCCTGAGGGAAGTCCTGGCATTCCCCACTCCACTCTAAGCTCCTCTCCACTCCGGGACTCTCTTAGGGTGTCAGCTGTGCATACACCACGCCCCACACACACACACACACACACACACACACAGACAGTCTGTGCATTCCTCCTTCTTCTCTCACGCTCACTCCATCTCCATAGACATCCATCTTTCTGTCCTCTACTTCCCCAGTCTCTCTCCATCTCCCTCTCCTTCATACTCAGACACATGCTTCACTCTCCCACACACTCACTCACTCTTCCACACACTCACTCACCCACACACTTAGGGCCCGTCCCAATACCTCCCCTACCCCTAGATTTTTGCCCTAACCCTCGTTTTTAGCGTGCACGTAGGGGCTAGGTGTCCCATTGCTTTTAGGGAGCAAGGGGAACTGCTATTTTCCCCTTAAAATCAACCCTCAAAATATAGCCAGGACCCATGCAGGCTTAAAACGAAGTGGGAGATGAAATTACCCAGGATACCGTCTTGCAGCTCAGCGAGCGGCCAAATTTTCATGAAATAAGCATATTAAAATTTCAAAATATGTTGGAATATGTTAGTTTGATGCACATCTGATGGACTGTTGAGTTTTTGAACACTAATGTTAGAAAATATCTCCTCGGCTATCTGACGATGTTCATGATATCTGCTGAGTGCTTTGAGAGAGTCTGCCCATCAAATAACGTTATATATCTGATCTGGGTAGATTCGTCAATATTTAAGGTGTGTGTTCTGGTGTTCATATGAACACAAATATCTTCGTTGATTAACCAGACGTAGATAAACCAGCACAGCCCACACAACAATGACCGCTGGAACGGGTATGTTCCTGAATGAAAATAGTAGCAGGCTACTACCGGTAGAACCGTCGGCTCTTGACGTGAGGGTGAGGGCGTTAAATACGCCTAATTTGCATATAGTGGTGTCCCAATTCATAGGGAAAGATCTTCACCTCCACTTCCCTTGTCGAGGGGGCTTTAATGTTGAGGGCAATCAAAACCAAGTGGAAGTTTTAAGGGGGGAGAAATGGGACGGGCCCTTACTCACTCTCGCACACACTCACTCACTCTCTCCCACACACACACACTCTCACTCACACACACACACTCTCACTCACACACACACACTCTCACTCACACACACACTCTCACTCACACACACACACACACACACACTCACTCACTCACTCTCCCACACACACTCACTCACTCACTCTCCCACACACACTCACTCACTCACTCTCCCACACACACTCACTCACTCACTCTCCCACACTCACTCACTCTCCCACACCTCACTCACTCACTCTCCCCACACTCACTCACTCTCCCACACTCACTCACTCTCCCACACTCACTCACTCTCCCACACTCACTCACTCTCCCACACTCACTCACTCTCCCCACACTCACTCACTCTCCCACACTCACTCACTCTCCCACACTCACTCACTCTCCCACACTCACTCACTCTCCCACACTCACTCACTCTCCCACACTCACTCACTCTCCCACACACACTCACACTCACTCACTCTCCCACACACACTCACTCACTCACTCTCCCACACACACTCACTCACTCACTCTCCCACACACACTCACTCACTCACTCTCCCACACACACTCACTCACTCAGGTGACGGGATTCCAGAGACTCCATGGCAGCCGTCCATGTGCTGAATCACGTCAGTGAGATGTGAGCACCCAGTTACACCACCGTCACCCGCGCCAGGTCAATCATCATCATCATCATCATCATCATCATCAACCGCACATGTCCTCGCCCTGGTATCTATTCCCAGAACCCGCCCGCAGGCAGGGCGCTAGTGCCAATGCTAGTGCCAATGCTGAGAGACTGGCATGCTGAAATACATGAGCGCTATGATCACTACGCCAGGGTGCCAAACCATCTCTTCTGTGCTACTAGTCATTAGCTGAGCACAGTATAATTCCAATGTGTGTGTGTGTGTGTGTGTGTGTCAGTGTGTGAGTAGGAGACCTGATGTTGGCTCTGTGCACCAAAGTTACTAATTACATTTGTGAGTTTCTCTTTCAGCTCATAGGAGCTTTCCCAGAGTTCACAGCTATCTGGGGCTCCACGAGAAGAGATGAAGATAAAGACAGGGTCCAAGCAGCACCGACACGCTGGCCACGTCCAGTTAGTTCCACAGCTACCCACACAGAGAGGGACCAGAAGACGCGGAGGATCCACACACCATCACGTCATCACACACACACACTCAAACACACACTCAAAAACACGCATAGCCCACTCCTGAGCGACCATCACGTCATCACACACACACACAAAGGTTCCCCTGATCCCTGTGCTGGAATGTCTGTCACACACATGTGTGTGTGTGTGTGTGTGTGTGTGTGTGTGTGTGTGTGAGAGAGAGAGAGAGCATGTGTGTGCGTATGAGAAAAATAAAGGGGAAAGGGTAGAAAAGAGAGAGAATGAGGAACAGAAAGAGAATGAAAGAAGGATAGAGAGAATGAGAGGGATGGAGAGAGAATGAGAGGGGATAGAGATAATGAGAGGGGGATAGAGAGATAGAGAGAGAATGAGAGGGGGATAGAGAGAGAATGAAAGAAGGGGAAAGGGAGAGAGAGGTTTCCTTTAAAGGAACCGTATGTAAGAAAAATATGTCAATTAATCATAAAATGGCCCTGATATGTCACTAGACATCAAGAAATCATGTTCATTTCAAATACTTATATCACTGACAACAGTAGTCCAGCCAGGATATTGTCATTTAAAAAGTGAAGTTGCAGCCCTCAACTGTTGTTGATGTTGTGTTTTGTCATGTCATGATGTGTTTTGAACTGATGCGCCACCCTCCATCTATCTACTAATCACCTAAGTCAGTAGTGTTTAAGCCATCCGCTGTGTGCAACCTCGAGTCAGGGGAGGGGAGGGGATACACCGCTCTTCAGTATTTTGAAAGTGATTGCAGTACCAGTTTTGGCCACAATCTTACATATGGTTCCTTTAAGCCCCTTATCACGCTTCACTGGCTGAGCAGCACGGGCCTCTGCTCTATGTGACATGAGACAAAACACACACACACACACACACACACAACCTCAGGCCTGACCTCTCAGGGCACAGGGTCAGACACACTATTACAGGCCAGGGAGAGGGAGAGAGGGAGAGAGTGAGAGAGAGAGCGAGAGAAGACAGACAGAGGGCAAAGGGAAACTTTGGACTCATGTACATGGTGTCTGTCTGTGTGTGTGTGTGTGTGTGTGTGAGAGAGTGTGTGAGAGAGTGTGTGTGTGTTGTGGAGGAGGGCGGGGGACTGTGGACTGAGGGGTGCCACAGGGTGGGGTTGTGACAGAGGCCGCAGAAGGACCCGGTCCTTGCCCACTGCACTGGGTGGGACCCACAGGAAGACCACAGAAGGACACACACACAACTTCCTGGGTCGTTCCTCTAACCACAACAATGGAGGCCCCTCCCACACAATAATCCTAGTCAGCAGCCTGTACGGTCAGAATCTCTACAATTCCCCCTCTCTCCACCCCTCTACTTTTCCCTCTCTATCCATCCCCCTCTCCATCCCTCTACTTTTCCCTCTCTATCCATCCCCCTCTCCATCCATCCCTCTCTCCATCCCTCTACTTTTCCCTCTCTATCCATCCCTCTCTGTCTGTCTCTCCATCTCTCATCATTTCACACAATCTCTAGCATCCACCTGCTCTCTGCCTCTCTCACACACACACACCCCCCCATCTCATTCATCACACACTTATAGTCCCCCTCTCTCTCTCTCTCACACACACCTCTAGCCACCTCAGATTTGCAGTCCCTTCCTCTAGTCCTATTTCTCAGCATAATGCTTCCCTCATTTACTCCTATTCCCTCTTAACAGGCATTACTCATGGGATACACATACTTATGCACATAAATCAACTCCACACACACGGCTGTGTGTGCCTGTCTGTTCCCATCCCCCTAAAGGAGGCGGTCCCATGGGCCTTTACCCTCTTTAAAACCCAACTCTCCCTGGGGACAGTCTCTCTCTCTCTCTCTCTCTCTCTCTCTCTCTCTCTCTCTCTCTCTCTCTCTCTCTCTCTCTCTCTCTCTTACTCTCCTCTCTCTCTCTCTCTCTCTCTCTCTCTCTCTCTCTCTCTCTCTCTCTCTCTTTCCTCCTCTCCATCCTCTCACTCCTTCTCTCCTCTCCATCCTCCTACACTCTCCTTCCACATTCTCATTCTCTCTTCCATCCTCTACCCTCCTCCTTCTCATTCTCTCCATCCTCCTGCCTCCATCCTCCTCACCCCCTCCTCTCTTCTGTAGGACTAGGCCTCAAATCGGATTTGCGTTCACAAACACCGTATCAGTTTGGGAGTAGATACGATGCCCGTCCACAAACACACGTATCAGTTTGGGAGTAGATACGATGTCCACATTACTCCATTGATAAGCAAATCTCCCAGCTGTTCACCCTTTGTCAAGTCCCGCATCCTGCTGTTACTGTTGCTAGGTCAGATAATCAATGGCCACACACCCACTAAAAACCTTGAAATCCTGATTCTTGAAAATCACGACAAACGCAGTCAACAATTGGGCACAAGGGAATAAATAACCATCAGATCAAATCTGCCAACTGGGGGAAATGGGCCATGTTTGCCAGGTTTACTGCATGGGTGCAATAGATGCATGCTACTTTATAGGAATTTCCATCATAATGCCAGGTAGCTTTGATGACAAACAACAAGCGCACAATAATAATGATTTTTTAAAGTCTGTATGTATGCTGTGTACTACTGGTGTGTGTGTGTTCACTGCCAACACAGAGCCCCAATTTCTAAGCCTGAGAGAATTAATAAAGTATGTTAAATAAAATAAATAAATAAATAAATAAATAAATAAATAAATAAATAAATAAATAAAAAAAGATGCTTCTTTCTGCATCCTTTCCTCTCTTTACATCTCATCTCATCTTCCTCCTCCTCCTCCTCTCCACCCAGTCCAACCCTTTAATTAGCCTCTGGTCTGCAGGCCCACAGTGCGGGCAGCTAAAAGCCAAACACATTTGCACCCCAATGCCTTCCTCTCTTTCTATCCCTCCCTTTCCATCTCTCTCTCTGCCTCCCTCGCTTTCCCTCCACACCTCTTCTCTCTCGGCCTCCCTCTTTTCATCTCTCTCTGCTTCCCTCTCTTTCTATCTCTCCCTCCCCCTCTCCCCTCCCCCTCTCCCTGGCTGGTCTGTTCAATTAGCGGTGCCACAAATAGCTGCCTGCCAGCACTGCCCACATCACACACGCCCCGGGACACATGTGGCACATGCGGAGTAGAACCCAGATGAGGGCACAGCCATGGAAAAACACACACACACACACACACACACACACACCACACACACACACACACACACACTAAAGTTGTGGGAGTATAGCTCAGCTAAGCTCTACTCTCTCTGAGCCAATCCAGGGAAAAAAGGAAATGATGTCGTTTGGGCTCACTTCCTGTGCCACTGTGGAGCGCCAGTTCCCACGCTGGTGTGTGTGTGTGTGTGTGACAGAGTGAGTGAGTGAATGAGTGTGTGTGAGGATAGTGATTCCTATCTGACTCAACTACATCTGGAGGACACTCAGTGTGGGAAGCGGGTATGAATATGTGTGTGTGTGTGTGTGTGTGTGTGTGTGTGTGTGTGTGTGTGTGTGTGTGTGTGTGTGTGTGTGTGTGTGTGTGTGTGTGTGTGTGTGTGTGTGTGTGTGGCGCGCGCGCGTCTTCACAGCCTTGAGCCCCCCATCCACTCTGCCTCCAAAAACAAATCCATTCCATGCCAGGTCCATTTTGTATGCAATACACCCAGTAAACCCATGGAAAATCAACACATACGTCTATAACAACCCTGAAAAACACTAGCAGAAACTACACAAACACTTTGACAGCAGCTTTAGAGTTGTGCAAGCCCAAGTGATCACAAACACACACCGTGTGTGTGTGTGTGTGTGTGTGTGTGTGTCTGTAAATGTGTGTGTTGCTTTCATTGCAGTGGGCCACCAGGTGTGTAGCCTCACCTGTGGTTGTACTGCAGCCATGTGTGCATGTGTGTGTAAATATGTGTGTGTGTGTGTGTGTGTGTGTTTGCTGTTTTCATCGTGGTGTGTGTGCAGGTGTGCAGCCTCACCTGTGGACGTAGTGAAGCTGATGGACAGAGTGGATGGCCAGCACCATCTCGGCCAGGTAGAAGCGAGCCATGTCCTCCGGCAGACGGTCCTCAAATTTACTGAGCAGGGTCAGCAGGTCACCGCCCACGTAGTAATCCATCACCAGGTACTGCAGGCAGCACAGAAGACAGGCGTGTTAACCAAAAGGGTGTGTGTGTGTGTGTGTGTGAGAGAGAGAGAGGGAGAGAGGGAGAGAGTGAGTGTGAGCGTGTGTGTGCGTGTGCGCTAGTGAGAGAGTGAGTGTGAGTGTGTGTGAGTGAGTGAGTGTGAGTGTGAGAGTTTGTTTGTGTGAGTTTGTGTTTGTGTGTGTGTGTGTGTGTGTGTGTGTGTGTGTGTGTGTGTGTGTGTGTAAGAACATGAGCATATGCGAGTATGACTTCACCGTATCCCCTGCCTTCCCTAATTGACTCCTGCCTGAGATTCTGTGTGCCTGCATTATGTGCGTTATGACTCTATGAATCATGGAGTGGACTAATCCACATCTTCCTGCTTCATTTCTCCACCATTACAGTGACCTTTCAGTGATCTGAGACAACCCTGCCTGACGCCCTCTGCTTCTGATCATAATCCACCGCCAATGAAGCCTTTTGAAAGGTCAGCTTTAATGACACTCGCTAATGGCTGATGACGAGTTCAGCACTCCCGTGAGATACATGGGAGAGGAGGAGAAGCGTTCACACACACACGGGAAACATGCCCACACACCCACAGATAAATGAGTTTGTGTGTGTGTGTGTGTGTGTGTGTGTGAATTGGTGAGTGTGAGGCTGTGTGTGTCACTGTATGTAAAAGACAATGAGTGTATATGCAAGAGAAAATGTGTGAAAAGCATGAGATGTGTGTGTGGGAGGGTAGGTTTCTGTAGGAGTAGTACTTACTGTGATACCTGTGTTAGTGGTTTAAAGTGTTAGTGGTTTAAAGTGTGTGTGTGTGTGTGTGTGTGTACACATGATAGTAGACAGTCTGGGAACCCTGTGCCCAGAGGAAGCAGTCGTCTCTCTGCAGGGGGACTGCCAGTCTACGCTCCAGGGCGTTGCCCTGTGTATCACTCGTCTGTGTGTGTGTGTGTCTGTGTGTGTGTGTGTGTGTGTGTGTGTGTGTGTGTGTGTGTGTGTTGGCCAGCCATGGAAACTGACCTACTGTACAGTGCTGCTGAATCAGACCTATGCAATCAATAGCAGAGAGAGACACCAACGAATCCACCTGGACTCACAGCCCCCCTCCCCATGCAGCTGAATCAGACCTGACCAATCGATAGCAGAGACCTTCCCCATGCAGCTGAATCAGATCTGATGCACCTGAGTCAGCTCACTAGCCTTACTGGAGCTGCCCACAGCACACAGGGGAGGGACTCCCTCATGCCTCTGCACTTGGCCTGGGAGCTGGGAGGACACACCCAGGAGAGGTTTCCATTATGTCTACACATATTTATGTTTATACAGATCTACTACTATGCATTTCGTACTGTGAACAGAGAGATGGGGATGCACTACACAACTCCCTTACGAGTACATAACACACCTCACCCAACTCCCCAACGAGTACATAACACACCTCAGCTAACTGCCCTACGAGTACATAACACACCTCATCCACCTGTCCTATGAGTACATAACACACATCATCCACCCAACTACCCTACGACCACATTAACACACGTCATCCACCCATTTGCCCTACAACCACATTAACACACGTCATCCACCCATTTGCCCTACAACCACATTAACACACGTCATCCACCCATTTGCCCTACAACCACATTAACACACATCATCCACCCATTTGCCCTACGATCACATTAACACACATCATCCACCCATTTGCTCTACGACTCCATTAACACACATCATCCACCCAACTGCTCTACGACCACATTAACACACATCATCCACCCATTTGCTCTACGACTACATAAGCCACTACATACAGTCAGCTGCTCTACGACTCCATCACACACCTCGTCCACCCAACTGGACAGTGACTGCTACACAAACCCGAGCATGAGCATGAGCTTCAGCAGGGCCAGGAGACGGCGACTCACGACTCGCAACTCACCAGGAAGTTGTCGTCCTGGAAGGCGTAGTGCAGTGTGGTGATCCACTGGTTGTCACCGTTCACCAGCACGTCCCGTTCCTCCCGAAAGCACGCCGTCTGGGGGGTGAGACATCACAGCACATCAACACCACACAAACACACATTGTCCCGTAGTGAATACCAATGACCATTCATTGTCCTGCCTCAAGTATAATTAAGTATGTATACTCTTTGAAATTTGTGAATTTGAAATTTGGTCTCTGCATTTATCCCAATCCGTGAATTAGTGAAACACACTCAGCACACAGTGAGGTGAAGCACACACTAATCCCGACACAGTGAGCTGCCTGCTACAGCGGCGCTCGGGGAGCAGTGCCACTAGTACAATTCACTAAAAGTTATTGCCATAAACACACAAACCCATTAAAGAATCACATTGATTACAGTTTATGCCGATCATTATTACCACTATTTTACAGCCATTACACTAACATTACAACACACTAAAGGTTATCATTACCGCAACCATGAACTGCCGCTCTCTACCTGATCATTACTTTAGGACAACTAATGCAGTTACGATTGTGTAGATACAGACGAGCCAGGCTGGTAAGTAAGTAGAAATGTAAGGCCACACACATCCCAAGCCAAAGTCCAGTACCAGAGCATCACAAGAGGATAAGAGAGGATCCGCGCACCAGATAGCTCCCATTTATAATCATTTTTCTTTTTAAAAGCTATCTGGTGTGCGGATCATCGCTTATCCTCTTGTGAGGCTGGTAAGTAAGAACAGGTTCTATCAGGACTCTGTGTTCATTCTTTATCACTCATGGGCTTGTGTGGAGACAGGGGTGTACTACAAAGCAAGGTTATTGGCTTACCCAGGTAAATTTAGGACTGATCTCTTAGAGCTGATCTCCAAACAACACGTCACTCTAGAAACAATAGCTGCTGTGGACTGTGGTCAGTAATGTGGAGGTTCAGGAACCATACCTCAGGTATGTGATCAGTACTGTGGAGGTTCAGGAACCATACCTCAGGTCTGTGGAGGTTCAGGAACCATACCTCAGGTCTGTGTTCAGGAAGCTTACCTCAGCTCTCTTCAGCATCTCCCACTTGTTGAGGATCTTCATGGCAAACACTTTATCTGCATTCTTCACCTTCACCACGGCAACCTGAAACACAAGAACCAGAATTCAGAACACAGAACAGAACAGGGGCACGTCATCAGCTCATAGGAACATTCTTAACACAACAGGGGTCAGTTGCACAAAATGCCTTAAGTTAAGATTTTTCTAAAATTCTGATTTAAGGTTGCTTTAAAATAAAATTGTTTGCCCAAAACATCATTAAGCCTAAGTGTTCACTTAAGTATTTAAGGTTTTCTCCCCGAAAATAAAACTTCTCCGCTAATATGTTTAACATACTCTTCTAATCAGAATCATGCCTTATACTGTGGTTTACAGAATTCAAGTGGTTTACAGAATTAAAGTCTGATGTCCTAACTGTTAGCCTACCATGAGCTTCAGTTTGGTTCGCTACGCAAAACGTAAAAAAAGTTTATTTTGGTGCACTGATGACAGTCAGGATAATCTCTAACTAGCTGTTAGCTGTTGTTCAGTACATGTCTGTATCAGGCTTTACTTGATACATGGATACAATTCAGCGAAAATTATGAAGGTAAGCCTTTCTGGATCGTTGAAAGGAAGTCTGTGACAACTTTTTTTGCAATGAATTTTCCCACAATTCGGAACTGCACAAAATCGCCTCATTTTTAGCTGTCTGTTGCAAAATACTCCAAGACAGCGATCTTCTGCTTCTTCTGTGTATTCAATGAAATGCCAGTGGTTTGCTTGTAATTGGCAAGACGGTGTAAGGTGCATTATCGCCACCAACTGGGCTGGAGTGTCTATTATTCAAGGCGTTTGGAAAAATAGCTCCATAGTTTTACAACACATGGTAAAACATCTGTTGGAAAGCACCTTTTGCAGCGATTTTTGTGTGAGCATATCAGCGAACACCCCTGACCACTCGGTGAGTTTCACGTCTTTGTAAACGACAGTTTAATGCGTTTTAGGAAGGATTGTTCCAGTGCACCTATGCAGTGCTGTGGAGGAGGGGGGGCGCTACCACAGAAACCGAAAATTCTCAGGACAGCAGCATGTGTCCAAATTTCAATCTTAAACGTTCTATTTTATCATAAACTATCTGAAAACAAGGCTTTAAGTGTAAAACACCGAACTTGTCCTTTAAATAAATCCCTTACCTTAGGAGAAATTAATGCTTAACTTAAGTCATACTTAAGCAAAAAATCTTAAGGTGTTTTGTACAACTGGCACCAGACACTTAGGAGTGGAATGGAACATTCTTAGCACAACAAAACCTTCTGAATGGAATGGAACTTTCTTAGCACAACAGAACTTAACCAGACGACTGGAGCATTCACACACAACAACAACAACAACATTTCTGTGAATGAAATGGAATGCTCTTATCAGTCTGTAATATTCTGAGCTGAGTGCACAACGAAGAGGAACAACAAGTGCACTAATGGCCTGTTCACATGAGTGGGAAGACGACTCCAGCTCCTAAAAAGGCGGCCTGCCTCGCCTCTGGCAAGACAAGAAAGCAGCCTCACCTAGGAGGGCAGGTACAGTATATCATGGCATGCTGTGACACAGCCGACATGCTGCAGATGAAGAGCCATGGGATGGGGTGCCAGGAAAAAAGAATAAGGAAAGGTGTGTGTGTGTGTGTGTGTGTGTGTGTGTGTGTGTGTGTGTGTGTGTGTGTGTGTGTGTGTGCTAAGAGATGTGCTAGACTGATAGGCAGTCACGCTGTCAGGGCTGGTGCCTGACGACGACGCCACCAGGGCAGGAGAGGCTGCAACACCAGGTGTTGGGTTACACACACACACACACACACACACACACCAGGGCTGACAAACACACTTCCCTCTGAGCACCTCTCCACAACACAACAGGCGCCTCTCTCACCAGCACAACATCTTGCCAGAACACAACAGGCAACAGCTATCTCTCCTCAATCGAAATCGAACAAATCATCCCTGCAGAAAGCACAGTGTCTGCAGGACATCTAGCGTCTCCTCTCTCTCTATTCAGACACATGGGGTGTCCGATGGAAGACTGGCCGATAGATCGGTTTATTTGATGGCTTTAAAGGAGAATTCTGGCCATTTTTAACATAGATATCGGTTTCTCGAGGTCACAGAGTAATGTCGATACGGGGGGAAAAAAACGAAAACAATCTGTTCTACCTAGCTCGAGTTGCTGCAGCCAACAGCTAGAGCAGGCAGCTACAGTGCTACACTCTGGGGGCATGTTCATAAAAGTTCTTTCCTTGGCGGAGCGGATTCATTTAACAGCTAGGATCAAACAGCATTCCTACTTTATGATCTGAAAGTCATTTTGACATCATTACAGATGCACATTAGGGTGGTTCACAATATAATGGTATAAGTAAAAGTTTTCCAAATTTTGCCAGATCGCATTTTGCCTTGTTTCTATTGACATTTTGAACATCTGTACCAAAAATTGAGCCAATAGGACGCCAGTAAAGGGTGGCACACTTTTTCACAATTGCTCAACCTAAGAATGCATAACTTTTGCAGGAACCAGAAACTTGAACAAAATAAAAGATAAGTATGGTCATTAATAATCTCTCCCTGTACTTATACTAAATGAGTAAGAACATTAGAACAGTTCAAACACTATTCGCTGTATGATGTCTTTGTTCTTTTTGATACGCCATCTCTGTGTCCTTGCACAACACGGAGCAAAAATTGCTTTTGGTCTTCGTTTCGCACAGATTGTTGACAGCGTTTAATAAGGGCAATGCCTTTCTCTGCGCTTCTGCCATCCATTTGGCCTTCAGTAAGAACCTCAAAGAAGTGGATTGAGCAGCGAGTGACGAGGCCAGAGATGGTAGCTGTACTGCTTTTGTGGAAGAAAGACTTGGCATTGCTTGGCCTTGTCTTTGAGCATCTTCCCAGGGCATCTGTCAAGATTTCTCAGCATTGTCTCTTTTTCTTCAACATCAACACAACAACAACAACGACAACATGTTACACTTATTTAGCGCTTTGCTCAACACTCAAAGCGCTTCACTGGGAAGGGGAGACCTCACTAACCACCACCAATGGTGGTGAGCTGAGCATCAAAAAATGCCAGGGCAACGAGTTCTTCTGACAGATACCACAAATGTCATCCAATGCTCTTCAATGCAGCATCTGCAATGGTTTTATCCGGATGCCAATACATCATGTTTTGTGTGTGTGTCAATATTGTGAAAAAGTGTGCCACCCCTAAATGTGCAGCAATTGACTCCATTTTGGGTACAGATGCTTACAATGCCAATTGGAACACGACAAAACGCAATCTGGCAAAATTTGGTGAAAATTAATTTTGTGAACCACCCTAATGCACATTGATATCACCTTGGACAAAAGTGTTTACCAAATACCATAACCATAAACACAAACACAAACACAAACATATGAGGTCTTGTCCATCATGGCGAGACTCTGTAGCCAAACAGCTTCCTGTTGGCACGGACCCTCCGACTGGACCACTGGGTCTGAGTGTGTGGCTGAAGCCACTGTAATCTTAGAGAGGGATCCAATTATATGTGAAGGGCTGAGGAGAGGACTGTGCATCCTTGCATGATGTTTGGGCAGCACTGAGCTTTGAACATGCACTACCGGGGTTGGAGCTCATTTAGTGAGGAGATGCTGTGTTTTTAGGAGCCACACACCACTGACATGCACGCACGCACACGCGCACACACACACACACACACACACACACACGGGCACGCACACGTGTGTGTTTTTATTTACACAGCTTCAGTCTGGCAGCCTCATCCGCAAAGGCAGCCCGCTGTTCCCCTCTCCTTGTTCATTCACACTGTCTACATCTCACAAGGACCTCCTGTGTGTGCAAGTCCCCCCCACACACACAAGCTGGGAGCAATGTGTCTAAACATGCCTGGAGGCGCGTGTTTCCGACAGCAAACACTCCATTCGCATATCTCAGCTCCAGCGTGCTGGCTAGGGAGGAGAATACTGCTCTCTCTATTTTCCTGCCGACCATGGAAGCACGAAGAAGAAGAAGAAGAAGAAGAAGAAGAAGAAGAAGAAGAAATTAAAGGGAAAAGCAAAACAGTGGAGCTCAGAGCAGCAGAGTGACGCGGCGTTCACCCAGCGCCTAAGACAGTCCAAGGGAAACAAGTGCAGGATTCACTCCCTCCCTCCCGACCTCTCTACCTCCCTCCCATCCCCATCTAAGTGGCCAAAACAAGCTTTCATTGAGAATTCTGTACATTCCAGCCCAAGCGAGAGGTTACTAAAGTTTACACGGAGAGAGAAAACACCGACGTAGCCAACGACATCGCACCCTCAACACACCACCACCACCACCACCCCCCCTCCTCTTCTGTTCATCTGGCCTGCACAGCCACCCAGACCCAGGCTATAAACAGAACTAGAACTAAATCTAAATCTAATTTGGAAGCTTGGTTACTGTAACATTCTGCGTTCCGAGAAGCCCGGTCATATCCCCATGTCATGTGAACGTATCTGCATTGTTGAGATTGGCCTCCAACGGGACACAAGAACTTTCTTTGTGGAGCTGAGGTTAACAGGCTTACTGCAGGGATATCAAGAGGAGAGCTCGGTCGGGACAGATAAAGATTTCATTTCAGCGTCTAAATTCTCAGCTTACTGATATTTTACATAAAATAAACAAGATGTGTATGTCGTGCTTCAGAGGAGTACATGATGACAACACACACACACCTTAAATGAACAAACTAACACTTCTCATATGTCTAACTCACACACACGCGCGCACACACATTCTTCAGCATCAACAACATTCTTAAGTATGCTCTTATTCTAGAGTGGTTTGATCAGGGATCGCGATGTCCTTGGCATCAGTTCTATTGTGCTGGCGTAAGTCTGATCCTGTCTCTCTGGTGAATAGGCTATGCCTCTGCTGCAAGGCACAACCTCTCTCTCCACACCCCTACACTCAACCCCTCCACCAGTGAACCCAACCCATTTGGCCCTCAACTCATCTTGCCTCAACTGAGGCTGAGAGAAAGTGTGGTGCGAAATAATACAAACATACTGCACAGACAGTTCTAGAGCCAAACGTTTTACACACAACTACAGGGGCCCAAGAGGGACAAACAGAATACCGTATCCTAAATGAGGCTTTCTTCAGACATCAGCAGATTACAGCAGAGCGGGGGAGGCTGAGGGCAGCGGAGCGAGAGAGGTGAAAGAGGACCTAGGGGAAAGCAGACGCTCTTCCCCTCTCCCACCTCTCCTCCTCTTTCTCTCTCAATCCTCTCCCCCTTTCCCATCTCTACTCCTCTCCTCCTCTCACACCTCTCCTCCTCTTTCTCTCGATCCTCTCTGCCTTTCCCACCTCCACTCCTCTCCCCCTTTCCCTCTCCTCCTCTCCTCCTCTCACACCTCTCCTCCTCTCACACCTCTCCTCCTGCTGTTCTCTCTCCCCCTGTCCCACCTCTCTCTTGCCTGCAGACCTCACTGTCTTCCTCTTCCTCCCCCCCTCCTCTCTTAACCCATATAGTCTACCTGCTAACAGATTTATATCACACTCCAATGACAACACCTGAAGTTGTTCTGATTATGTAGTTTGACTTCCCAGTGTAGGGAGGACAAGCACCAAACACATTTAGTAGGAAGAGAACAAATAGAGAGATGGAGGTACAGTGCATCCATCAGGATGTAACAAGAAGAGCAGGGGGTCTGAACTTCCCACTGTGTGCTCCGTTGATCATCCGGGGGGGGGGCATGTGCAGTACCCTGGGGTGCCTTAATACCACCTGAGGCCCCTGGGCTATATGTTTTTAAGCCCCCCAATCGCAAATATTAATTATGATTAAATGATACCCGGCCGCGATCTGACCCGCCTATTTAGCCTATACATAACGTGCGCTTTTGGTTAATACCCTAACATGCAGTGTAGCCTATCATTATTGAGCCTATGTAAAACCTTTAGCCTACATAAACAGGAACAGAAAGCCCTCCTCAATCACGTCAGCCTACCCATGACATCGCTTCTCAAAAAGACCCACTGCACGAAAACAAGAGTTGAACTTTTACAACTGGCTGGCTAAGTTAAGAGATGGGTAAGGCTATACATATGGACGTTTCAAGCTTTTCAAAAGTGCATGTGTTTGTCATGTCGGGGGTTTCCCCAGGAGTTCTTTTGAAATTCTGTCCACTTAACACCATTTTAACGCAGCTTGGGAGGGACAGAAATACTTTTAGCCAACAGAACAAGCAGCTGGCTCATGTGACGTGAACATATTGGCTACCTTATGCATCATCACTACACTACCCTACATTGAGACATCTCACGTTAACAATGGAGAAAACATAACATAGGCTATTATTTGTGCGAATGGGTTAGCACAAACTTAGCTTTTGGTGAACGGAGATGCAGATCACTAAATCATTTCTTTGCGCAACAGACCATGTTCTGCGTTCACTCCAGTGAGACAAGTGAAATACATGTTTTTAAAGCCCTTTCATTGCCAGGCTATTTTCTACGATATTTACCTGCTATGCCTTCTGTTTTCATGGACAGTTACAGGATCCACGTCATTCGTTTATCATTGCTTCAATCCTACCCACGTTATCTCCAGAGTTTGTAAGTTTGTCAGTCACTTTCAGCCTCTCCTCTAACTCCTCTACACACTCGTTGGGATTTATTAAGTTTTGTTACATTTTGTTACACTTAGAAGAGAAGACAAAGGGGGCCTCTGCATGGATGTCATTGTAGAGCAGTGCGATGTGCTCAATTAGGCTAGCTCCAGAGTAGGCTATGACTGACGCCGCGAATACGGACACGGCCGTTTATTATTATTGATTATCATTATTATTATTATTATTATTATTATTATTATTATTATTATTATTATTAGAGGCCCCTCATTGGTCGAGGCCCCTGGGCTGAAGCCCAGGTAAGACCCTGCATTAAGGCGCCAGTGACAGTACCGTATTTTCCGGACTATAAGTTTTATACTTTTTTTTCATAGTTTGGCCGGTCCTGCGACTCCGGTGCAACATATATATATTTATTTATATATGGTTTTTTCCTCTTCATAAAACATTTTTTGACTGGTGCGACTTATACTCCGGTGCGACTTATAGTCCGGAAAATACGGTATGTATCTACCCGAGTAGGAACACCAGGTGATCTGGGGGGCATCTTACCAGGTTTGTCACTAAACCACAATCTCAGAATACCCCCGCCCAAACTTCCCAATATCTGGGCCGATTACACTAAGTAGAGATGAATATATCAATCCAAGCAAGACCCGCAGGTCATCCTTACTGCAGTCAGGGTTCCACCTCCCAGAGCTCGATTTCCATGACCTTTAGCGTAATGTACAGAACAAAAAACATTTGCCTGTATGCTAAACAGGCAACAAAAACCAGCCACTGTATTATGGCAAACATATGAATATACCCACAAAATAGTAATGCTGTATGGGAAAAAACTATTTTTGATAAATGGCAACAACATTTTTAACATGTTGCTACAAACAAATAATTCCCTGATATTCCATGACTTGGTCCAAAAAAATTATAAAATCTACTGACTTTCCATGTCTGGAATATTCTTTCCTTTAATTCCATGATATTCCAGAAATTCCATGACATGTGGGAGCCCTGTGGTGGCCCAACGACTGGGCCAATAACAAACCCACTTAGGAGGCTGGGAGGGCTGGGCCAATAACAAACCCACTTAGGAGGCTGGGAGGGCTGGGCCAATAACAAACCCACTTAGGAGGCTGGGAAGGCTGGGCCAATAACAAACCCACTTAGGAGGCTGGGCCAATAACAAACCCACTTAGGAGGCTGGGCCAATAACAAACCCACTTAGGAGGCTGGGAGGGCTGGGCCAATAACAAACCCACTTAGGAGGCTGGGAGGGCTGGGCCAATAACAAACCCACTTAGGAGGCTGGGAGGGCTGGGCCCATCTGGCCCTCGTCTAGAGGAATACGCCTGGATTCAGGGGAAAATACGGCGGGGGGAATGTCTCTGATTCCGAGCAAAGAGGTGGCAGACCTTGTGAGTATGCACATGTACTGGGGGTTTCATGAAAATACCGCTGACAGAGAACTAACAACCAAAACGATGGCTTTTAGTTTGCCTCTGTAGCAATCTCTGGTTAGCCTTTGCTTAGGCAAATGAGAGAACTTTTTGCAGAGGTTTAAAGCAACTGTTGTTAGAAACTTCAATTTCTTCAAAAATCGACTCTAAACTTGCTTTAATTACGTTTGCATCGGCAGCCATTTCGCACTGGTTTCAGTAGGAACTTTTGCCCATGAACACAACGGAAGTGAGATCAGTGAGATCAGTGGGCATCTCTGAAAGCAGCTGTTTTCCGGTTGTGAAGGTTTTGGCCCAGAAGTTCATTCAGCATGATCCGAACTTCTGGGTACTCAGATTAACCTGGCCCTAATAGGGAGCTCTGAGACTGTACGTACGTGGTTGGCATACATGAGCCTGAGTGCCAGACCTGTTCGAAAGGCCAAACCTGAGGCACAGGGTGAGTGCATGAGAAATCAACAAACACACGCCGGGAGTGCAGACCACATGTTTATGTGTCCTCATAACAACCTTCACCACTGACACACCACAGCCATTCCCCAGAGGCTGCTTTTAGAGATGCTGCACGCTAGCGCTAGGCTAGGCTAGGCTAGCGCTTCAGCTTTACTGCTGTGTGCCTTCAGCAAAGCCTCTCTGCTGTGTAAACTAGGCCTACATGGTAAAGACATGAGGTAATCGTCATTTATTAGACATCCTTAACAAATACGTGACTGTTGAACCGGCTCTGACATTCACTTTTCTTCCAATAAAACGCTCGGCCCAAATCCTGGTCAATAATCAGCATGTGTCCTGAAAAACAATACCTAGGCAGAAAAAGTGTGTAGTCCAAGGACCTAGAAGAATCCGTTGTGGTGTCCAAATCATCCCCAACCTCAACCACAAACAAGCATGTTTATCCATTCGCCCTCTCTCTCTCTCTAAGTACAAAACATCCCAGATTTCTAAGGATTCCTGGAGTCATGGCTAAAATATGTCACTGCCTGGAGGAGGTCCAGTGAGCGTTTCGCTTCAGCTCTGTCTCCGAGGTGCTCCCCTCCCCAACAGCCAATGGCGTGAAGTTCCTTACCTCTCCAAAGGCTCCTCGGCCAATCACCTTCAAGATCTCAAAGTCCTCCTTATGCAGCCGCATCTGCTTCACTTTGGAGGTGAACGGCTTGACTAGAGAGAGAGAGAGAGAGAGAGAGAGAGAGAGAGATGGTTAGTTCTTTAATGACTGAAACTTAAGTTACTGCTAAGTGTAGACTGGGCGTATGGCGAATGCTTCAGTGATTGAAGCAATAAAAACAATTGCCTTGGCACTAGACAGGCATTCATCAAAAGGCAAAGAAGTAGGAAATGAACCAATGTACAGTTCCATACTATAAAACCAAACTCCCCAAAACCTATAAACGCACGATTAAGTTCAATTAAACACAACTTCACACAACTGAAATGCACATGGCCATTCCATTTATTTATACAGAACTCTATAAAACCACCCAACCAAACAAGCCAACCAAGTCTGAATAACTTCAGGAGAAGTCATTCACTTCACTGCTCTAGCTGGATGGATGCTGGGCTTGCAATGCCTGTGAGATGTCTGAATGATAGGAAACGTGAGATGACTGCTGGAGCCTTTAGCGATTGACAGCAGAACACGTCAAAAAAGTACACGTGTAGACCAACACACACTGAATCCTGGCCTGCAGGGCAGAGAGAGAGAGAGAGAGAGAGAGAGAGAGAGAGAGAGAGAGAGAGAGAGAGAGAGAGAGAGAGAGAGAGAGAGAGAGAGAGGTGATGTCGAAAGGATGCAAACATCCTCAGCGCTAACTCATTTTCCATAGGCGGAAGAAATGTAATAGAGGCTACGTTTATACGGTGACGATGAAAAGAGAAGACGCAGAAGTGGCGTCTCGTCTTCATTTTTTTATTCGCGTTTAGACGAGCATTCTCAGGGGGAAATCTTTGTTTATATGAAGGCGCAAGAGTATGTGATATTCGATTGGATATGCATTACAGACCGCTGGGTGGTGGTGTGATAGAACCCCGGTACGTCACGCACAGACATTCTAATTTGACAGTTTAGCCAGAGAGGTAATCAAGGATCTTTGGTTTAGACGGAGACGCAACCCGAGTCGTCTTCAAAACTCTACACTCTGGAAGGAGTCTTCAGATTTTTGCGTCTTCAAGCCCTGATGGCGGGGTCGCCGTGTAAACGAAAGGCAATTATGATAAAATATTTTGTCGTCTTCCTTCGCAATCGTTCTCGTATAAACGGCCCCTTAGTAGCATGTCTGGGAAAATTCCAGCACAACCATGAGAAAGCAGCTTGGGGAAGCTATGCATTAGGGCCACTGAACCGTGCCTGATCAGAGCCCTGAGCCCAAACAGGACCAGAGACACTTGTGGGTCAGCTGCTCTTGTGGGCAATATTCACACACACACACTTACTTACACACACACACACACAGACACTAGAGGAAAACCACTCCAAGATGAGTTTAACGTGTGTGTGCTGCTGCCAGTGCTAGAAAACATCAGAACATAATATAACAGAGTCATTAAGCAATATCTCTCTCTCACACACACACAGTTCCAGAGGCTGATGATGGGAGTCTGATTGAGTGCTGTGATAAACTGTCAAGGCAGGCGAGGCCAGAAGAGAGAGAGAGAGAGAGAGAGAGAGAGAGAGAGAGAGAGACACAGACACACCAATCATGTCAGAAATTATGGACATGCGTACAGCAACCTCTGCACACGGCCATATCCGTTATGTGCACTGGTTTTCTTTCATCAGCATCACAGGCCAATAGGCAGGACAATATTGGTGAGGTCCAGTTGTAGGCTACTTGTAAGTCATCTTCCCAGTGGAGTAAGAAGTTAAGTTGTAATTCCTACTTGTCAACACAAAATTTGAATTTTAAAGATCGCTGCGCCTATTAAGTAAATAAGAGCCATAGAAACGGACTCCTTTTTTGCAATTCTGTCCTATTCGTTTCTCATTAATCAGTTGTCCACACAATAGTGTCCAACCTCTATCGGTCGCTATGTTTAACATCTGCATGCGTAAAATACAGTGTAATGCATTATTATGAACCATTATTAATTTACTATATCTGGTAACAATCCCCAACAACAAATTGCTAACAAATAGTAGCATTGTGTTCTTACGACTTGTCACAACTAGAATGCAATCAACTGTGTTTTGATGCAATTTCCAGCTCCCAGTTCCCACTTTTGAGGCAAATGGAGCGCAACATATTACCCCTCTGAGAATGGCAACCAGAGTCAAGATCAAGGGAGAGTGCGAAAAAGGGGGGATGAAGACCGAGGCGATTTTTGCAGCACCATACGAATGATTACTTGTGCAGGAACAAATATTCTGATCTGATTCTGAGGATATGTAAAATAGTCAGTGACCAGAGGCTATGTTGAGATTTTTTTTCTATTTTCTTTCGCCTGATCAACCTTAAAAAGTGTGATACGGTTTGACACAGGCAGTTTAGGTCGGCAAGTCTATTCTTGATGTGCAGCAGAAAAGCCTCTTCTCCCCGGGTGACAAGTAGGGGTACAAGAGCCAAGGAGTGTGTGTGTGTGTGCTTGAGTGTGTGTATGCAACGGCTGGTTTATTTGCTAAGCCACACCTTTGGGATTCCTCCAGAATGCACAGCTCCCTGGATGGTGCCTGTGTGTGACTGTAAAAGGTGTGTGTGTGTGGGGGTATGGGTAGAGGGCAGACACAGTGCTCAGCCCTCAAGAGGATGCCATCTCTCTCTCTCTTTCTCTCTCTCTCTCTAATTCAAATATGCTTTATTGGCACGACAAACCATATGATGCATTGCCAAAGCGTTCACAGGAATAATAATAATTAAAGAAAATACAAAATGATATAAACATGTACATCTCTCTCTCTCCAAGTGGTGGTAGATGGTAATTAAGCAGGTGCAAGGCATGGTGCTAGAAGGCATGGAGCTATGCAGTAGACTGGCTTGCCTCCATAGTCCAACACCGCCTCACAGAGTTAGGAGGCCAAGAAAGGACACAAAACAGAAAGATGCCTCCATCCTCGGCCTTCGCAAAGATGCAGATGACCCTCGGCCTTGGAGAACCCAAATCTGATGTCCTTCCTGCTTTCCAAAGGACGCCATGAGAGTAAAACCAAAACAGCCTTTTCGCCCTATATATACACACACAGGCTGTGGAGATCTATTTATACATTCTTGATTGTCCACTAAAATGAAGTGCAAGGCCATTCGCACAGTATCGCCAGCCCTACGGTCTTACCTAATCCAATCCATTGCATTGCCACAGCCAGACACTTGAAACTTGTGTGGCTTTCTGATACACCGCCCCAAACCACACACAACAAAAACGCCAGTCTCGGATTGCAACCCGCAGGTTACGGTCAAAGCCAGGCTGCACCACAGGAGCTCTGTGCAGGGGCCGAAGGAACACAGGGCTTTCTGTGTAAAACAGCAGATGACCATCTAGCTCCTGGTCAGGTTTGTTTAACAGCGGAGCCTCAACAAGGGCCGCCTGATCCCATCCTGTAGCTGGGTCTCTCCCACCTTCAGTATTGTGGGTCATGAAAGCACCACACAGTACGGATGGGCCCAGAGATGCAGGAGACAAGGCTACAACACACCACCTCCTCCTGAATGCCCCCTCATACTTAGGAAGGAATTTAGAATGTCAGAATGTCAGGAGAATCAACTCTGGAATGGCCATGATCCAGATTAGGGACATGGGTCATGGATAGGAATCTGAATCCAGAATACACGTCTACTCTGCATACTTGTGTATGTGCGTCTGTGTGTGTGTGTGTGTATATGTGCATGTGGGTCTGTGTGCTTGTGCTTGCGTGTGTGTGTGTGTGCTTCTGTGCGTATGTGTATGTGGGTCTGTGTGTGTGTGTGAGATCAGCATCCAGCATGGGGGAGGGGGACCTGGGACACTATTAATAATGGCCACTGCGCTCTACAGAAACCCTCCAGAAAACACAAGATAAGGGGAAGCAGCCAGCAAGCGAGCGTGAGTGTGCCGTCCTGTGCTGTCATCATGCCCAAACCGTGCGTCCTAATATTCCCATCTTGCGCTCAGCCTCCGCTGGGCCAGTCTGGGCCCGGCAGGGCCTGCGTCGGATTCCTGGCCATTAGAGACTAACCACTCTCAGGCCGTCAGCATTCCGCGCTCTCACTCCACCACATGTTTCCCCAGAGATATGATTAGACAATTTAATTCAGTAAACAAACCCAGGAGGGTAGGCTTGAGTGAGTGTGTGTGTGTGTGTGTGTGTAAGTGTGTGTGCGTGTGTAAGCCTGTTAGGCAATCCAGTTAGGGAGCAGGAGGAGCACAGCGCTCTTAACTGGACGCTGCACTGATGGGGGTCTCTTCGTTTCCATGGTAACCAGAGGACACACACACACACACACACAAACCAAACACAGTGAGGTTGCCAAAGATCAACTTAACTGAGCACAAAAAAATAAGTTGAGCTTTGACAGATGCAGCCTGCCTAGTCATCCATTTTTTTTTTTTAAATGGGGCCTTGGGGTTAGAAGTGAGAACGGTATTTCTGGAGAGAGTCTGGCGAGGAACTGCTGAGCGGTTCTGTGTTGCAGTTGTTCCAAAGCAGCTGTTTCATGCAGAGAAAACACACACACAGACAATTCTGCAGTACCCTTGTTAAAATGCCCAGGACTCACAGTGGTGCTTGCATGCACACACACACAAGAGAGAGAGAGAGAGAGAGAGAGAGAGAGAGAGACAGACTAGGAAAGAGAATGCAAGTGAGAGAGAGAGCAAGAGAGAAAGAAAGAGAGATTGCGAGGGAGAGAGAAAGAAAGAAAGAGAGATTGCGAGGGAGAGAGAAAGAAAGAAAGAGAGACTGGGAGAGAGATTGAGAGGGAAAGAGAGAGCAAGAGAGCAAGGGAGAGGGACAGGGAGAGAGAACATGCAAGCGTGGACGCAGAGCTGCAAATCAACTGAAGCAGAGGGGACTGCCAGCGTGGGCAGACCATATAAAGGCAGGCGTCATTAAAAGACCATTTCCATAGAGGGGAAACACATTCCCGCACAGCTAAACTGCCAGGGCATTTTCTCCAGCGGGATCAGCGTTTAAAAGGGCTCCAGCACGATTGCTGGAGTTTAAATTCCCTCTTAACAAATGACTTAGTGGAGGGAGACCACTGAGCTCAGCATGGAAGTTGTTTTTTTTCCAAAATGCCAAAGTACAGTCCTAACTATTTATGGCTGCACTTTGTGCCGTACCCTTGGGAATGCATCGTTTCCATCTTTCCCAAAGACTCCGGGTTTAAAAATGGTAGCTATGCAAGAATACAAGTAAAAAAAAAAAAAAAAAAAAACATGGTGTCCCAGTATGCCATAACACAAGAATGAAGAGAGCCTCCGACACATTCCATCTTACACACACACACAATAAGAGTATGATCATGCGCACAGGAACAGGAAGTTCACCAGTCCTCGTTAACACATCCATGATCATATATGTACACTCGCCTTCTGTTTTAGAATAGACAACATTTTTATTTTTTGGGGGGATAGAATACAACCCAATACAGCCTCTTATTAACATGCATTTGCCATCCCATCTAACAACATTCTTCAGCCAAGAGAACACATCAAAACAACTCGAATACTTCCTCAAGTCTTGACCGGAAAACTGCAACCACATTTGGATCCAGCCCACATCAGCCAGACCAGAGCCAGATCGGGGCCAGATCGGTACCAGATCAGAGCCATCCCACCACTGGTCTGTCCTCCGTACACATGATCAGCCCAGCACAAGCTGCTGTCCCGGAGACCAGGCAGCAGGAGTAATACATCACTTCCTGTCAGTGGCTGAAAATAGCCCAAAGGGAAACACAGAGCCAGAGATCCAGAAACAAACACAGCATGGCCCGAGTCTGAGCCTTTACAGAGCCCTGGGGCCTCCGGGCAGGATCTTCACACAGCTGATCCGCCCAACCGGGAGGCCTGCCCTGTCTCCCCTCCTGTCACACTCGGCTTTCCTTGCAGCGGAGAAAAACACACACAGCATGAGAGGACACTGAGCCGACACAGAGAGGCTAATCTGACCTCACAGACAGGGGAGCACAGAATACACTCATTTCATTCATATCAGAAAAGGAATTCAGATGCAGTCAAAATAATAAAAAGAAGGAATATAATAGGGTAATAATGTGACATAAAATAGCAATTAAAATCTGATAATCTGATACGGAGCAAGGTAGCTACAGTAACATCAAGGTGCAGCCCTCTGAGTGCTTCCGGATCTGATCTTAAAACTCAAGACATTCCATTTGTTGAGTTATCAGTGTTCACTTAAAGGTACTATATGGAGTTTTTTTATAGGCTATCGTTTACAACACTCAAAAACGACCCTGAAATATCACCACAATGTGAAAAAAACAACAATAGTTTCGAATATGTGCCAAAAACGCCTTGCTCTCTCTTCTGTGCTGCCCAGATATTCACTGACGTTATCATGCAAACCAGCTAGCACCAGCCAGGCTCTCTTGGAATACCACTTTGTACGAGCGTGCTTTGTATTGTATTTGTATTTTGGGGGCAGCCATGGCCAACTGGTTAGCGCTTCGGACTTGTAGCCGGAGGGTTGCCGGTTCGAACCCCGACCAGTAGGCAGTGCCTTTGAGCAAGGCACCTAACCCTCTCACTGCTCCCCGAGCGCCGCTGTTGTTGCAGGCAGCTCACTGCGCCGGGATTAGTGTGTGCTTCATCTCACTGTGTGCCGAGTGTGTTTCACTAATTCACAGATTGGGATAAATGCAGAGACCAAATTTCCCCTCACGGGATCAAAAGAGTATACTTAAACTATACTTATACTTATTAGGTGCTGCAGTACATACAATGCAAGTCAATGGAAGCGAGCCGTGTGGCTGCGTTTGAGACCAGATTGTAGCACTGTAGCTGCCTGCCTGGCTACTCGAGCTACAAGTTGCACCAATTATTTTCTGTTTTTTGCTTTTATTCGTACCGACAGTACTCGGTGACCTCGAGAAACAGAGATATGTGGAAAAATTGCCAGAGGTCTCCTTTAAAATGTGGCGTTACGGCCTGGCCAATAACGCTCTTGGGCTGTGTAATTTCATGGCATGTAAGCACAGACATCTCCATTTCAGATGAACCCCATGCCTCTAAGTCAGGGAGTGGATACGACAAGGGAAATCACATTAGCCTGAAGGGAATGAATGTAGGTCAATAGGTCATTTCAAACTGAATCGATGGAACAGCGCAGAGTGGAACATGTGGATCGGATCTGACCGCAAAAATTATCCTCCGACGCAAGTCTTCCGCTGTTAGCAATGCCCAAGCAGCAGTGTTTAACAGCAGTGGAGGCTTGCTGACACAGTCGCAATACCACTTAAACCACTCATATTCATCACAGGCAATCAATACAAAACCATTTCCCACCAGCTCTGTCAGTTAGTCATATTTCTCTGGAGTGGAGGGAGGCTACTTGAGAAATGGCAGCTGACGCTAAAAGATAAAAAGAGATGCTAAAAGGTGGGCAGGCGAACTAGGCAGCATTTAATTGCCCTCTCAAAATGGTAATTAATAAAAACATAAAACTTTTTATGACGTCAAAGGAATCAACTGACTAGCAGTCATTTCATAAACAGTATAATCCTCACAGTTTTAATGTTTTAATGATGTCAGCTCCAGTTCAGTAGAGGGTTTAAAACAGACTTGCTGATGGCATGCTCAACAGTCAACATCATCAATTTCAATTAAGCTACACACAGGAAACGTGTTATATTCCTTACACTTTGGGTTGGGGACTTGGCACAGTAGCCAATAAACAACCAAACAAAAATAAATTAAAAAGGTGCTCTAAGCGATGCCACGCATTTTTTTAGGCTAAAACATTTTATGTCACTTACTGCAAACATCACCTAACCAACCGCTAGCTGTCTGTGTCCTGAATACACTGTAAAAAACACAATCTCTGTGGACAGCCCAGGCTCCAAAAATGGCAACAAAAACAACCTGGGTAAACCTAGCCCAAAACATAACAAACTGTTCTAGCAAATCACAGACGAGATGCGCATTTAAGAGAGTTTCAGGTAACGTAGGTACCTGAGGTAACATAAAACACACTGCTAGATTAATCATAAAGCAGGGCGCGAGATACAGCCATAGCGCACTCAAAGCGCTTTTTTACGGAATCGTGTGTCGCATTCATCCATTCACACACACTCATAAACTGATGACGGAGGCTGCCATGCAAACCTGCACTTTGGGAGCAGCTCAAGCACACTTTGATTAGGGTCCGGGGGAGATGGGCCTGAACCAGCAACCTTCCGATTACTAAATGAGTCTACCTCCTGAGCCACCACCGCCCATAAAGGTTCTCCTTCACACTACAAAATAAGTGAAGGAAGTCCGCTACACCAAACACCCAATCTCCTTCACATTACACCTATGTTAATATTGGAGGCGTACACTCCCCTAAGTCAAAACACATCCAGGACACCTGGAGTTAACCTGCTCACATGTGTCAGCAGTGATTTGGGTAATGGGTCCAAGTTGCCTGGAATTACACACCGTTTTGTTTTAGTCTGAGGGGCTGTTTTAAGAGTCTGTGGGGTGTGTGTGTGTGTGTGTGTGTGTGTGTGTGTGTGTGTGTGAGCACATTCCAGCAGCATTCCTCTGCTCTTGAGCTAGTGTGTTTAGTGTGTTTAGCCATTACACTCACACAGAGGGCAACACAGCCAATTTTTGGAGGTGCACGTCGAGCGATGGTTGAGGGCTCGGGGTGGGGTGGGTTCGATAGAGAAGCATAAATCAGCCTTTACACCAAAGATTCTAGAGCGGAGATTCTAGAATATTTGCTTTACACAGATGCAAACAGGCCAGGGCCAACCAACACACACAGAATAGCCAAGGCGCACATGCACACACACACACACACACACACACACACACACACACACACACACACACACACACACACACACACACACACACACACACACACACACACACACACACACACACACACACACACACACACACACACACGGGCCCTCTTCTCTGCCAGAGCTGGGTACATGATATCCTCCAGGCCCTGAGGCAGCAGATATCTCACCTCTGGCAAAGGGCAGCCAGCACCCTCGCTGGAGAGGTGATGAGGTCATGAAACAGCTGACCTTTGACCTCTGGGAACAGCTGACTCTGGAGCAGGTCTAAGCCATATCTAGACCAGATCATTCCCACAAGTCATCTACTTCAGTTCCCCTTTCCACACACACACACACACACACACACACACACACACACACACACAGACAGAGAGAAAAAAGAGCATGGTGCACGCATGCATGAGTACGTCTGTGTATGTGTATGAGTAAGTGTGTGTGTGTGTGTGTGTGTGTTGGTGTATATGAGTATGTGGGCGTGTGCTTGTATGTGTGTGTGTGTATGTGAGAGAGAAACCAGCCAGCTCATGACCAATAACACCAGAAAAAGCTCAGCGGCCCCGTCACCTCAGTAATCATAGGCTTGGATATTACTGAACAGCAGGGAGGGGCCGTTCCCATTGGCCTCAGCCTCTAATCAGCAGCACGTCCGTCGACACAAAGCCCAGCCGCTTCACTCTCCCTCAACAGTGAGCCTCTCCGGCTGTTTATGACCCCGCCGTCGCAGACAACACACTGCGAAAGCTGGCAACGTAACGGGGGCGACGGAGAGGGAGAAAGCGGCAAAAATAGCATACGGCTATATATAGACAACAGGGGGAACCAGAAAAATCTGAGTGGGGGGGGCAGAAAGAAAGGAGAGAGGCAAAGAGAGGGAGAGATGGAAAGACAGAAGGGGGTGAGAGAGAGAGAGAGAGAGAGAGAGAGGAGAGGGAGAAAGAGGGAGTAGACAAAGAGAGGGAGAGACAGATCAGTGTTCAGGGAGTGATAATCAGTCAGAGAGTTACAAACACAAGAGCGTGAGAGAGAGAGAGAGAGAGAGAGAGAGAGAGAGAGAGAGAGAAAAGAAAAAAGAAAGAAAGAGAGAAACAGAGTGGCACATATACAAAAAGAGAGGGCTTCGTTCAGAGGAAGACAGGAAAAGAAAAAGAAAGAGTGATAGACATCCAGAGAGGTATAGACAGAGACATACAGGTACTGAAATATTGGTAAAGTCTAGGGCTGCACAATTATCGCAATCGTAATCGCAATATGAACCAACGCAATTACCTACCGGTAATCGCAAAAGCTACAAACAATCGTGCACAGTTTATTTTGTCACATATCTGACTTTTATATTAGTTTCATCCTCCTTGACTATGTCAGTTCTGGTTGGTGCTGAACTGAATCAATTAATTGACATTCAAAAAATATCGCAATATCGGTTGGAAAAAATCGCAATTAGATATTTTCCCCAAAGACAGAGAGGAAAGGGAGGGGGAGTAAATATAGCCTGTTCAAACTTGGAATGTTGCACTGTCATTCCGCTTCACTGTTCTGTATAAAATGCACAATCATGGAATGGAGGGGGTCAGTGTTGTTCCACTTCTGAGCTGGCAGCAGAGATAGACACAGAGCCGAATCGATTAAGAGTGTGTTAAAAGAGAGCGCTAAACAAAATGAAGACTAGAACTACTTAATCCAACATTATAAAAAAGTAGGTTGTAGGCTGCACACACTGATGTCACTCGTTTTGTGTATGAACATTACATCAAATAGCACAGCCCGCATGAGCCTGCTGACAACAAGTTCAACCGTCCACTTTGGAGAAAACTAGGAATTCAGAATGCCCAAAATGATACTGCCCAGCTCTGAGGGCATTTGAGGCAAATGTAAACTCGAACAGTGGTGGTGAGTCATCAGAAGAGTTCCCTTCTATCTGTGTAGCACTATACTTTTTTTCTTGTTCACTTTAACACAGTACCTCTTTACGCATTCTGTCTCACATTAAAAAAGGTTTTTAACCTTTGATACGGTCATAGGCTCTGTTAGAGTTGTCGCCACATTGACAACTATGTCCAATCGATTAAACGATGCGCCTCACTGAAGCTCTCCGAGCTCCTACTTCACAGTGGCATTCTAGAGCATTCTAGGGCATTCTAGAGCAACCTTCTGAGTCAGAATCATCAGAGTATATGTCGGAAAAAAAAAACACTCTGGGACAGCATTATGTCGGCTTTGTGTGGTTTAGCACAAACAAGCAAAGCTGCCATAATAACCAGGGGTTTTCTTAACAGTCATATAGGGTAGCAGGGGTCTCTTTTTAAAAGGGATGGCGGGGCGGGGCGGGGCGAGGTGTGGGGTGACCGAGAGAGGACACAGGGTAAGCGGAAGGGGTCGGTGGCGTTGAAAAGCAGACGGATGGCCACTGTATGTTCCAAACAGCTGCTGCGGTGGACAATCCCTGGGCAGGAGGACCTTCTGGAAATACCAGAGGGCAGTGAGAGGATCCCACGCCTGAGTCAGCTCTTTCTCTCTCTCGGACCACACCAGACACATGGGGACCAGACGCCATGGAATGGACACAACAAAAGACACACATACACACATACACACAAACACACACGCACACGCACACACACACTCACTACAACTAACGGCTAGGCAGCCAGAATGGCTGCAGCCGCATGCATACATACAAACACACACACACACTTTCTCTACTCCTCTGTTCATACACACACAAACAAGCGCTTCACTATGCTAGCCTCCAGCTGCAATAAGCCAAGCAAGGCACGGCACCAACAGTGGCACTATCTATGACATAACACTTAGTCCTCTAGTCTTTAGATCCAAAATACTAGAGTTAGTGTCACCGGAGGTTGACAGAGCATCGCTGGAGTGTGCATTACGTAACATCACTAAGGCTTTGTCTACTTAATGGGTTGAAATTCACCAATTCTCCAATTTGAGATTTTCAGCTGACGTGGACAAAACGTAACATTCATTGTCAGGATGCCATATCCTGCGGTTTTAGACACATGTAGTGACACTGTTGGGCTGCTATCTGTCTGTCTACAAACATGCAAATGTTTTCTCAGCTTATCTTGGTCAAAAAGTACAGGAAATGAACAGCAACTAACATTCATAAGTAAACAAGGACCATTGGAAAGGCATTTCCTTGAATCCCACGCAAGACAAAACCCAAATTACTGCACATTTTTCATCATCAAAAGAGCCAGGGACACTGTGTACAATCAGCTACCTGGCACACCCAACACGTGAATGTATGAATGTAGTACGCAATATGTGTGTGTGTGTGTAGTCAAATACTTTGTGTGTGTGTGTGTGTGTGTCGGTTGTAATGCTACACCCAACTCGGCTGTTCAGGGTCATACTTCACAAAGTGTGTGCATGCTTGGCCTTTCTGACTATCTGTCTCTCTCTCTCAGTGTGTGTGTGTGCATTGCCTTTCTGCGTGTGTGTGTGTGTGTGTGTGTGTGTGTGTGTGAGTGAGAGTGTCACATGCATGTACGCATGCATCACTGTCTACATGACTGCTAGAGCCAGGAAGACCCAATCAGGCTCATCCATCTCCATGTGTCCATGTTAACTGCCACAGGGCGCAAGGCTGCCGGAGAGATGAGAGTATGCAGTGACAGGACACCAACACCCCCACAGGAGAATCACATTTAAGCACTGGGGAGTCAATACAAATTATGTTTAGATCTGACCAGTTAACAACTCGTTAGGTGTGTGTGTGTGTGTGTGTGCGTGTGTGTGTGTGTGTGTGCGTGTGCGTGGAGGGGAGTAGTTCTGGACAAATGCTAGATCTGGCAGCGATTGTTTGGCATTGTGTGCGCACTCAGCTTTACATAAAAGCATTATAAAGCCGAAGACTTCAATCTTACACAGATGACAGACAGATCCCCACGATCAAATCACCTTTTGCTGTGCAGTTCTACAGGTAAATCTGTGTTAGCAAGCCAGGGCGCAGGCATGGGACTGGAGGAAAGTAAGGGATGGGTGTGGGAGCTGACTGAGTAAGACGAGGAGGGGTGGTGGTGGTGGTGGTGGTGGTGGGGGGGATTTGGATCTTGGCATGTAACTAGCTATTACAGAGCAGCCCTCGAGCCAAACACTCGCTGGATGGAATCCTCCGGGAATCAAAATATGAAACAAGCAAGCTGAAAGAGAGCGAGAGAGACAGAGTGAGTGTAAGAGAGAGAGAGACAGAGAGAGAGAGAGAGACAGAGAGACAGACAGAGAGAGTGAGTAAGAGAGAGAGAGAGAGAGAGAGAGAGAGACAGAGAGTGAGTGTAAGAGAGAGAGACAGAGAGAGAGAGAGAGAGAGAGCATGTAAAAGGAGCCCAGAGCGTCCATGTTTGCTTGACAGAATCCCCAGTGCATGTTCCCTCTGGCATGTGCGCATAACCTTTCCTTGTACTACACTACACTGCATATCTGGCACTGATGTGCATGTCCAAATCAGAGACATGACCTCACGGATTAAGCCATTCAGCACCTCTGCAACATCAGATCAACAACTCAACATTCATGTAAACGTTTAGGAGGCCTTCTTAAAAAAAACAGATTTACCTATTTCAAAATCACCTGGACTATGGACCGGACTAATCAGACCAAATTGAACTGGACTGTACTGCTGTCAGATTTCATCCGACAGACAGAGTGCAGCGCTAGGATGAGTGCATACTGAGTGTTATACTACAAAGCGAGGTTACTGGCTTACCCTGGTAAACTTTGGGAGTAACCGCTGATCTCCAGACAAACACTTTACTGCATATAGGCCTATTGTTTCTGTACATCTGTACTTGTTGTTCATACATTGTTCATATTACATTGTCATATCTATTCTGCTCTTATAAGGTTACTGCTAATACACTGCACATACTTATATTTAATTTATACTACTCTAAACCACCTTCTGAAAACAACTGTATAGTACTGTCTACACTGCACTATATCATTTGTCCTGTCTATGCACCACCTACCTTGTATATCACATTGCACTTTTTCTGCTTTTTTGCACTTCTGGTTAGACACAAACTGCCTTTCGTTGTCTCTGCACTTGTATTCTGCACAATGACAATAAAGTTTAATCTAATCTAATGTAATCTAATCTATTGTTTTTGAAGTGGCATATTGTTTGGAGATCAGCAGTGACTGACCCAAAGTTACCTGGGTAAGCCAACTTTGCTTTGCAGTACAGTCGACACCTCTGGGCTCAGCTGCAAGCTAGGAGACTACACACCTGTGATCCAACCATCCTCTGCAGTCCTCGGCATCACCTGCCACTGCTGGAGCCTTCTGGTCTATAATTTTCTTTTTCACACACATACACCTCTCATGCCTCCCAGTCACAACCTTTCCCATGTGTTTACCAAATGTTCACACTCCAGAAATCTAAAACCATGGTGGGTTTTTCCACACACAACATACAGGTAGTCTACCAGGACTAGGGATGTAATGATTACCGGTATAATGGTAAACCACGATAAAAATGTTTTAAATGACGATAATAATTACCGTTTTCATTTCAAACATCATGATTATCACTGTTGATTACAGCGGTGTGGAAACCGTGTGTTTAATCCCTCCCAGCTTCATCCGAGCCTGCTTTTGACATACAATAGGCCTGGTACAATGGAACAAAACTGGTACCCTACTGATTCTGTTTTTAACTACAATCGGATTAGGCTACACCTGATTTTAAAAGGCGGAACTTTTTCACCGCAAAATGTGTACTGTATCATGTAACCACTCTGCGTCTTTTTATGTTCACGTCCACATTAAATCCATTCCACTCACGTTATCAGGAGAATACAGTAGCCTAAAGTTTTATTTTGAACGCTTACTTTGGTCTCACTCATTGCATCCAAATAACAGAAATAGCAAACTCCAAGTTATGGTAGGGTAAATTAAGCTATAAGCACATAGCCAATTAAACATGAAGAAAAAAGTGAACGGGACACTTTTTGAAAACTATTTCAGCTTGTGTAGGCCTATCAGTGCTTTCTAAACATATTCAACACACTTTTAGAAATATCGTGATAATACCGAAAACCGTGATAATTTTGGTCACTATAACCGTGAGGTTAAATTTTCATACCGTTACATCCCTAACCAGGACATTCATAAACAAGTTACTAACTTGAAGTTAGTCTTCCCCTTGTAAATGTACTGCTCAAGCTATTCCCATGACGCTGAATACAACCCCATAGATCACTTCACCTTCACGGCCACCTCTGTAGCACTTTACGATGCTGCATGACATCATAACAGGTGTGCCCCCAAGCACAAGAGCAGAACAGTGTAACACACTAGCACTAAAACCAGAGACTTTCTAATGAGGAGACACAGCACTCAAAGAATCACCCATAGAAATGTATGGGGTTAGTTCGTAACACAAACATGGCAGTCGTCTACACATATTCCACCCCCAAAAGTTGACATGTGCATCGTGCCAATCATGTGGTATGTTGTGAATACATCATACCAATCATGTGTTCTCACAGCTGGAGCGATGTTGGTGTGTTGTGATTCGTGAAGCATTGCACATGCGCAGTTCTACCCGAAATAGATGCCCGATAAGTGCCCAAAAAGCGTTGCAATATGGCCACCGAATGGAGGGACTTGCCTAGAAGGACATTGCTAAAACCACCCAACACAAAGACAGTCAGCGCTACTCAGGAGATGCTCTACACTGTAATACTTTTGGGTTAAGGGCCTGACAGCCTCTTTTACATAAAGCCAGACATAAGCAGGTGTAAAGGACTCTGTATTCAGGACAGAGTTTTTAGTTAATACAATATTTTAGGTGGATCGTTGTACCTGAAACCAGGTATGGGCAGGTGAAAAGGACGATCGCTTCACCTTTTGGGCACTGAGCATCTCTGGGTTTCCGTAGCCCTCTCTCTGTTGGACTAGTCTGCCATTATCACAGGTGACAGCAAAGGTGGAGTGCACTGCACTAGTGTGGCAAACTGTTATCAAGATTCATAACCACTCCCCTGTTAATGCTGTTGTTGCTACCCAAGAACATCAGTAGTCATCAGATTCTTTGGTACTCTTTTTGCTACAGTTGAGAACAGGCCAGGGGAGGACTGCGTGTGTAAGACTTGCCCATATGTTTTGGGTGGGTACCACAGATGTGTGTGCCTCAGAAATATCTGCAAGTCCATGGGACTTGAAGTGGTGTTGCAAAAACAAAGAGTGGAATATTTCATGTATGGATTGGCTGCACTTTCAAACTGTCCATGAAAATACTTACCCCATTCAAGAAATTCCGATATGTTCTTCTCTCTTCGGAGCGGGGAGTTGATGCATTCGTCGTACAGGCAAATAAGAATATCCAGAAGCGTTTCCACGCTGAAGCACTGTCCGCTGGACTGGACAGGACCGTCCAGGACAAGCTTTTCCAGCTTCTTCAAACGAACTTCCCCCGACATTTTTGCTCTCGAACCTAGGATGTTTCTTCAGTCAAACGGTGTCCTAATATCCAGAGTGATATTATTACTCTGCGACTGAGGTAGCTGTAAGCTATTAGCTAAGCCACGTTGATAAACGTTATGTTGGCTAACGTTAACACAAACGACTCATCCCCCTGAAGTTAGCTAACGTTAGCAGTAAGCTAACACGTTGAGCAAAGGTGGGCTTCTGTTGCAGTTTATTTTCTAGACAGCCAGTTACATATTTGAAATGTTATGACAGGTCGCAACTATTCCAGTGATGAAGGCAATAACGCGTAATTCTACTGATTGACGGGGTTCTGCATTGTGGTTACGCCTCTTAGGTCCTTTTATCCACCGGCTTATGTGCCAAGACTGCTAAGCTGTCTACCGCTTGCTACGTTAACGTTACTTATCACAGACTTAAAATACATTGACCAGTTGGTTTGTTTGGCGACTAGACTGGCAGTTGGCTAGTTAGCTTGCAAGCTACTAACTATGGGTACAAAACAGTGCAAGGGCAAGTCAATATCCTCACTTACTCCTGAATTTCATTTCATGACAAAAACTTAATTCGTCTTTTTTGACTCACCAACTGTACTTGCGTGCAGTGAACAGGCTGTGCATCAACAAAATAAATCTGTCATGATTTAACCTAGTCGTAGTATCTTTGCTAGCTCAGTTAACGTTAACGTTACTGTCTGTTTGAAGAATAGCTTTTCTGACTGTAGCTCTCCAATGCTATCTAACGTTAGCGACACTGACTGTGGTTAAAACACATATCAAATAACGTTACATTAGCTCATGGATAAATCACACAGAACATTAAGTCTAATTTATTACATAAATAAGAAATATGCCTAGTGTAAACGCGAGGGTTTGAACTAAAACTCCGGACTAACTTAGTTGCTGAGTTAATACGTCGCCTGGCTGGGTTAGGTCCATCAGTATGAATAATGTTAGCTCTCCTGGTTGTCCAGCAAGGAACTTCGATTTCATCTCAATTCACCATGTCAGCCAAGTTTCATTGGTACCCAAAGACGATAATGATGAACAATAGCTCCATTCGTCGTGAAAACATTATATGCCGTCCATGGCAGAAGGAGTAAAGCAGGTTTTGCGGCGTTTTCCAAAACCTTGTAGCTCCAACTAGCAACTCCAGCCTCCTGACGACCTCCCCGTATGAGCCAGCTTCTCCACAGACTGCGGTGCAGCAAAATCCCAGACCAATATGGCGGCCGACACATAGCAGCTGCTGTTTATTTCAGGGAATGTAGGGATACTGGAGGAGAGGCATTCAGAGAGCATCGTTTCAGAGACAAAGGTCAAAACTGATCCGACTGTACAACTAGTTAAACTTTGTTAAACACCACCTTGTGAACCATATTATGCACTACACATATTTATATGTAATGTATACTACTCTAAACCACCTTCTGTTAATCAACTGTAGGCCTACTGTCTACACTGCACTATATTTATTGTCCTGTCTATGCACCACTTACCTATACTTTGTACTGTATATCACATTGCACTTTTGTGCTTTTTTTGCACTTCTTGTTAGACGCAAACTGCATTTCGTTGTCTTTGTACGTACTCTGTACAATGACAATAAAGTTTAATCTAATCTAGTCTAATCTAATCTAATCTAATCTAATTATCAGTAAATCAAGTTAAAAACAGAAAGAAGAGAAACTGATAATAACGTAAGTAGATAACAGTTGTATATACTGTATGGTACTGGTTACTTAGGGAAATATATAGACCAAGGCTGCTGTGATTGATTACATTAATTTTACTTATTTACTTAATATTACTTATTATGTAAATAATATAATCGTTAATTATACGTTATTAACACACCAAATGAACACTTGCTTCATGCCTCTTTGTACTAGTGTTGACTTTCCAAATAGTTTCATGACTATTTCATGACCATTTTTACAGACTTAGTGTGCTCTCTAGAGGACAAAATGTGTATGGCAAATCTCGACAGAGCTTTTTCTCAGAATAATGGTTTCATAGCTATTGCAACAATGCCAGGAATAACAATGCAGCAGCAGCAGAAGCACAACACTTTCATCTGAAAAGCACAGTGAAAATATATTGATACGAACTTCCAAATGCATTCCACTATTTTTTTGTGTTTGATTTTTTAAGCAATGCAGAGAAAACCCCTAGCAAAAACTGAAAAAAAAAAAACGAATTGCAGTATTAAAATTAATTTATATAGCACCTTTAAGCAAGAAAAGCTACCTTATACCTTGTTAAATCTTAGTTATGTTATAATAGGCCTACTCAGTATTAAATAATGCTGGGTTTTTCTGCCTTGTTGATGCTGATGCTTCAGAAAATATAACAAAATTACAGTTTTTCTCAGTCGCTTTGGTGCTATTCTCACATCACTATTAACATTTGCACAGCAGTTAGTGCATTTCTCAAAACAATTAGTGCAAACTGCAAAACCTAGTGGATGACCTGCAAAAGCACGTCACTTGCTCAAAATGGATAGTCCATTCCTCAAAAGCACAAATTCATGTCAATGAAACTGTCAGTGTCATCAAAATGAGAAGTCTTGACACCATTGTTTATGAACAAGATAGTCAAATGGCTTTGTCATGTTTTCATTATGACAGTTCTCTCAGTGTTTTCCAATGCAAAAAAAGAAAGGCAGAAAAAAAGGTGACACTACCTGAACATGCTCAAGACAGCACTATACACTACTTGTACAGCCATTTGAAAACTAAGTTACACATTGCTGTAGTTAGGGGAGTAAGTGAGTACAAGACACTGAATACGCACATTTTTACTGTATGCTCTCTGCAATTCTACAGCATTGTGACAGAACTAGTTCAACAATTTTGTATGTAATGACTCAAGCAATGAAATGAAGACTATTAGTTTTATAGGGAACGACTATTCAGCATCCATAAGTATAGTTAACAGCAGAGAATTGTATGAAAGCAACTGATACATGTCCAAAAGCATTTTCAATTTGTTCAGAGGAAGGAGAATTTGCTACTATGATGTGCACAAATGACTAAATGTTGTGGAGGTTGAACTAGTCAGTCTAGTCAGTTGTGGTCTAATACTTTGGATTACAATACAACCCCAGAATGAGGCATACACACAGACATGCAGAATTTCCTTGGACAGCTCAGAGAGAGAGCAACTTAGTGTTGTCATATGCAATGCTTTGTGGCAGGCATTGCATGCATTTATATGAACCTCATGCATGTATGAATCACAGTATGGGTGTGCACCATTTACACAGTCTATGCACCTACAAGTTTATTCATTTGATTTTGTTTATTTATCTCAGGATGCAGCAGTATGCAGGGAATCTCTAACATTCTCTTAAAGTTTTCAGAAAAGTATGAATAAATATGCAGAGCAGTATGCATCTGTTAATAGCATTGATAGCATCAGTGTGTTTGGCAGTATGAAAGTTGGCAGGGCGGTGGTAGCGCAGTGGATAACGAGCCGGGCTATAGCATGCAGAAAAAGTTGTGGGTTCGATTCCTTGCTGCACTTTACCCTGAGGTGCTCCGTGAAGACCCTTGTAATAATTGACGTATGTAAGTCACTTTGGGTAAAAGCGTCTGCCAAATGTAAATGTAAAAAGTATGCATTAGATTACAGAGAGTGGGCAGTCCATCTAAGGCCAGGCAGCGTCCAGACTGTGCAACCTTATTTGAGCTGGTTAGTGTGTCTCCTGTCTGGGGCAAATGAAGGGCTGTCCAGTGGCCCTATTGTGTTGTCACACTTCCCCTCACTCTCAAAGAAGCAGACTCTCAAATTAATGGTGTACTATCTAAGAGGTTGTCCCCCTAGTGGCTGCAGTCCAAAATGCAAACCTTTTCTGTTTTCCAGACAGCTTCTGAATACTGTCTTTCTGTACTTCTGTGATCACCATCATCATCATCATCATCATCATCAATAGAATAGAATAGAAGTCTTTATTGTGCACTGCTGTGGAAATTCATCTTTGGCCCCACAAACACATAGATCTAGCACACACAAACAAGACTTCACAGCAGGTACAACATATAGCACACATAAACAAGACCATAAACATCATAGCATAAGGTGTTATGTATATGAAATCCTAGGTTGCTTGGTGAGTAATAACATCACATATTTTAAACCATAATTCCATAATGATAACGCAACTTATATTGGGTCACACAAGGTCAACAAACAAAACGAATGGACAGGAGAAGGATGTAATATACAGGAAAATACTGAGGATATTTGTAATGTCCAGTACAGAGGGGAGACAAGAATGTCAGGGATAGAGACAAATTAGTTTGCAGAGATGGCCTTTGTGTGTTCCCCTGAAGTATTGTTCAGTGTCTAGCCAACAGGCCAAACCCACTAGACACCACACCTTAATGAGTTCATGAGGTCCTCTGCAAAGACATCAAAGCTGTGAAAGGTAATCTATGATGGGTCATTTGCAGGTAGACCACTACAGGTATGTGGATGAGCAAATGTATGTGGACTCTAAGATAGCATCTTTGCATATCTCCACAAATGTTAAAATATTTTGAAATGTTTACTTGGTTATTGAAATATTGTTAGGCTTACTTGTGGTCAGCTTAAAGTGACCAACTTCATGATCTAGTCCCTACGTGGTCTCATCTGTAAATATGCAACTGGAACCCCTCCTAATTATAAGGACCATCTGCCAAGGGGAACAAACTTGCTAGAGATCTGAGTTTAAGCCACTACTGTTGTCTTCTTCATGCTTAAACTATAATTGGTGAGTATTCAAAATAGTGTAAGTAATTATTAACCAAGGTTGTTGAGACACTTGTTTAAGCAAAGGTGTTGGTGGTCTGTATTGTGTTTTGTCCAGCTAGGTCAAGATAATGTTATGCTCAAGTGTAAAAGTGCAATGGCCCCAGAGATTTGGTCTAACAAAGATGAAAATATATATTATTTGCTTATGAAATATTTCCCAGGATTTAGGTTCTAAAAAAACTATTTAAAAAAAAACAAAAAAACTAAAAACTATCCACCCAGATAAACCCCGTTCATGAACATGAAAATAAGAAACCGTAATACCACAACTTTGACATGCGCTGGACGATACTTACCCGTTTCAGATGACAAATGTTGTTATGCAAATGCAAAATGTTCATTAACACCTCCCGTGTTGTATGCAAGGCCAGGGAATTGGCCATTTTGATTAAAAGGGGTGAAGCCATTGGCAGTGTTTGCTTTCACCTCCTGAGCTGCTTTCAGTCGACATGGATAGAGGAGCGACTGTCAAGTCTTACGTTAGGTCTGGATCTACTAATGAGCGACTTTGTGTATTGCCTCGGGCATCATCTTTAGCCGTATCAAAGCACAGAGGTGTCAAACGGGAGATTAGAACAGTCCTACAAATGCTAGTGATTAATGACCTGAGATTAGTGTGAAACTAAATGCAATTAATAGGATCAAATATTCAATTTTCCCTTTTTGTCTGTGGGTGCATATTTTATGTCTGAATGATATCATTTTTAGGAAAATGCTTGCCATGCAATATGTTTCAATTGTTTATCATTGTCAGTGGCATGACATTAATAAAACGACATTAATGTCCTTTTTGGTAACAGTATAAACATAGCCTGCCTATTCATAGACTATTTAGTCTCCTTTACGGCCACAACTCCAAACAATGGCTATACATATTTAAACGATGAGAGTGCTCAGTCACCATCCTGCTGCTCTAGTGGTTTGTAAAGTCGGCAACAGCAGGCAACAAGAGCAGCTGGCTGCTCTTACTACGATTCCGCTCATAACAAGTAAAAGTGCAAATGCATTTAGCCTACGTGTTTAATAGTGACCACACAAGCAGTATTTTGCCTCTATTACTAACATGTTGACTGTTAAAACATTACATGTTGAATCATGCATATTCCCCACCTCAACAAATAAATACCACTAATAACGTGATTAACATGCTGTGTGAGCGTATTTAGTTAGATGTCTGACTTGTGTTGATCAGTCATCAGGTCTTCCTGTGTCCCCTGAGTCCGACATCTCAAGAGCCGCGGCTGGTTCGCCAATACACAAAGTCTGCGAGGAGTCCTTTTGGAACACACGGACCTGTGTAGCCTATCTCCGCCACAGCGACAAAAAAGGCAAGGTGGATCCTGCAATAGTAACAGATAATCACCCCTCTGCGAACGGCCACCCCAATCCACATCAGTGCGCCCACCCACCCATGACATTAGCGTCTGACTACCTCATAATTTCTCCCCTGAAAAGGTTACTTATTTGAGAATACACACACTTCAACCTTATCCATAACGAACCCTTAAAGCACCAGAAGTGAATGGACCAGACATGAGTATTTAGGCAACGTCTCGTCCAAATGAACAATTATGTCTGAAGCACATATGCGTATATTACACATGCAAAAAAGAAAAAAATCATTAATGCATCCATGGATTTTGTATGTTTTAGGTTAGCCTATTTGTTAGGTGGAGAACATTCAGGTCACTGTAAATGTCATTTTTAAAAGTGAACTTGAGGATGGTTATTTTCACATATAAATCAGAAGGATCCTGATGTGGATTTATTTGTATAGGCCTAGACCAGCTCGAGTAGGTCCATATTAACTTAAAATTAAAAAAAAGTATAATAATATTGTTAATATTGATGAAAAATCAGACGTTTCGATTAGGGGATAACACAGTGCTTACTAGGTTAACGGTGAGCCATTAGTCTCCAAATGGATCGTGACTTTGAAGTCTTCAAGTCTGACATTGGTCGCCACCCCCATTTGGAACGTGCTAAGTGCCCGTCGAGGGTGGCACGCGGTAGATATAAAGCCGCGGGATAGAACAGGACATCAGCACACAACACCGGTGAACACCAAGAACTCTCCCACACTTGAAGGATGGACGCTTTAGTGATGTTCCTGTTCCTCGCCTCTCTCTTGTCCTACACTGTGGGTTTTACAGAAGAAGACATGAGAGATGCCATGCTGCAGAAACTCGGCCTCACGGAACTCCCAAGGATCCAGAAGAGGGATTTGGAGAATGTTATTGTTCCGGCTCACATCAAGAACAAGTACCTCTCCATGCTTAAGCTCCACAACAAACGCAGGCGTCGGTCTGTTCCCAGCCTGGCTGGGATTCTGCGTGGCGTTCATGGAAGCGCAGGTAGGTTTGCGCATCATATGCATCATGTTGCACAACCCTGTTTTGTTCAGATGTAGCCTAATACGTATTACATGCATTTAATATCTAATAATAAATGTCACTCTTTTATCTTTGTTATACACAGACATTTCTGGAGAGGTCATGTACTCGGACACGACACGACAGCGCCTTTCCTTTGGCATGGACAGCAGAATTCCAGAGAACAGTGAGGTCACCATGGCCGAACTGAAACTGTACAAAACGTCGCGCAAAATGCCCATTCTGCAGAAGAAGAGCAACAGACCAATCAAAAACGCCCGTGTGAGCATCTACTGGGTTGAAACTCTGGCGAATGCCAAAAACAGGACTTCACTTGTAGACTCAAGGTAACCCCAATTTCCACTGCGCGTTTTTACTGAGCTGGGGTGCTACTTCTGGTAAGCTAAATGACTGGACAATGATCTCAGATAATAACTCTTCTCTTTTCATTGCATTGACAGGTTGGTACCAATTCACGAGTCTGGATGGATAAGCTTTGATGTGACGCAAGCAGTTCAGTACTGGTCTAAAACTGAGCGTAAAACTCCATTGCACCTGGAAGTGTGGATCGAAGGTGAAAGGCCTGGCACCCACGCTGCAGAGATGGCGCGGACTGTGCGCTTTGCTACTGAAGATCCCTCCAGCGCCAGCACTAGCAAACCAGAACTAGTCCTGTTCACCCTGGACTTGGAAGAATTTGGGTAAGCACTTTTAGTGCATGCACCACATACCAAGGAAAATCAAGTTTCGAAGTCAGCCTATAACATAAACGACGTTACCGTTTTTGTTCCAATCATGTCTTAAATGTTTACCTCTGTGTCCGCCTATAGGTCTAGAGGAGACTGCAAATCTGGCAAAGGAAACGGCATGTGCTGCAGAGAGGAGCACTTCATCAACTTCCGAGAGATGAGCTTGACGCAGTACTGGATCATTGAACCCGTCGGGTACCAGGCCTTCCGATGCGCCGGGGGATGCAAGCAGCCCAAGCGCAGTTATGCATACGGACAGCGGACGTGCGCGGTCGTGGAAAGCGCGCCACTGCCCATCATGTACCTTGTGAAGAGAGGAAACCATACAGAAATCGAGGTGGCCGAATTTCCGAACATGATCGTGGAGAAATGCGGATGCACCATGGACAATGGCTCTATGGCATAGGACCAACACATGGCACCAAACAGATTGACGTTATACAGAAACTCAGTACTTGTATATTTGAGCAGAGGTTATTACCTTCCCTGCACCATGTAAACAATGAGCACTTACATTTAATTAATATAAATAATGTAGGCTATATTTTTGCATGCATGTTGCATTTTCACATGAATGTTGCATTCTCGAAGCGTTGGTCTTTTCGTTGTGTGTAAATGGCATCTTTAAGAATAAAATGAATTAATTGTATCTCCTACTCCATCCCCTACTTTTGTGCATGTAAATGAGTGTGTGCATAGTGTGTGTTTGTTATTGTGTGCTTGTGAGTGTGTGTGTGTGTGTGTGTGTGTGTGTGTGTGGGGTAATGGTGTGTGAGTGTGTGTGTTTCTCAATGGATTAGTGCTTGTTCGAAGAGAATGCAGTGCGTTTCAAGAATCAGTTTCACTGATGAACTATAACCACCAGGGGGCGACAAATTCAAGGTTAGGTACCGCCACACCACTGTAGATTGTAGCCTAGCCTACATTGTACACTCACAGTACATTGGTCATTTTAGATATTAAGTAGGCATACACCACGTTATCAAACATATTCTGAAACGTTAAGGCTCTAAATAAAACATAGAAGCTACAGATGTTAGCTTCCAAAAGGTAACTTCTGCCTAACATACTTAACATACAGTAATACAAATTTACCAGTGAATATTTGAATGTCTTTTTGTAGGCCTAGGTCTAATGAAACAGACCAAAGATTTTCATTGCCTACAATCCTGTGGAATATAAAGGGAATGGTCAAAGCATGATCAACAATTCTTAATATTGTCTGAGCATGTTCTGATTAATATTTTTTTGTCTAAAGTTTGGCATAAATATGACTATAATTTCCATATCATTATTACACTTCTACTTTAAAATGTTTATTATTGTTCTTAAACATTTGCTCACTATATTTTGAGTTCATATGTAATATCTGCCGACCACTTTGATACACTTTCAAGGGCCAAAGAAGAAGGGTTAGTCTTAAAAGGAGAGATGTGTTTGGGTCAGACATACCGTAGGCTAGCAGTAGTAATAATGGACAAACTCCATTGTGCAGTAATGAGACCAAAATGGGACTACATACTTGACCTGAGAGGATGCATCCCTCCTACCTGGGCAGATATCCAGGCCAAAGAAAAGCAATCCTTCTGATAAACAACACAATGCTCTGCTCTTTAGGAAAACATTAGCGTTGATGGTTATGCTTATGCAATTTAGCGGACGCTTTTGTCCAAAGCGAATAGGACTACAAACAAAAATTGCATTTTTCAATGATTTCTTTTCCTGAATGAAATCCATCTTTAAATATGGATCTATGGCCATCTACACCACAGTCTCAATATTCGCCCCTTGGAGCAAACAAACAATGCTTTAAAACCCAAGACACAAAACATCACGCAGGCACGAGAGAAGTGGAATGTGGTAATCTTTATTGCCTTCTGATCGGTCCGTGCTGTTCGTTCACAAACACACATCTCCTGTCCAAGCCTGTTGTGGACACGCACAGGCAGGCAGGCAGACAGACAGGCAGGCAGACAGACAGGCAGACTTAGAAGCTCTCTATGTCACAGCAGCACAATAGGAACTAGATAAATAAATAGGGCAGATCCGAAAAAAGAGGCAGCCGTCCAGTAATACCTGACCCGGACTGGACACATCGGTTTCTTAAAGCAACTCCCCAAGAGACAGATTAGATAAAGTTCTGTGGCTACACCAAAGGTGTTCCTGAGGAAGACAGCCTTGGATGTTGTCTGTAATAAGTGAGGTGTAATTCATGTGGTTATGATGAGGCAACAGTAAGTACCTAGAGGTGCTCTGGTCTGCCAGGGTCCTATAAATAGCATTTCCTTTCCTGACCAGTGGTCTGTAAATCCATACCTCACACTCTGTACTCAACTCTCACACTGCTAGCCTGCATGTAATAGATACATACAACATAGGCACACACACACACACACACACGTGCATGCACGCACGCACGCACACAAGCATGCATATGCACACACACAAACATATGCACACAAGCACACACACACACACACAGAGGAGCAAGTGTCGGTGGCAGCTGTTCTCATGCAAGCAGCTCAGTCGGTTTTAATGCAGTCAAGTACTTATGGCTGAAGCAGCCGTGCACATCGCCGATCCCTGAGAAGTAAAAATAAAACCAGGTGGACATCCGACTGGACACAGCGTGCGCCCACCCCACCCGACATCCTAACAGCCCAGCCCTACAGCGCTCTGCAATAAAGACTCTTAATATGACATCTATAGTTAGCCTAGCTTTCTGCTGATCAGTCCCAACAAGAGTAGTTCTGGGAGTAAACAGCTTGGGCATCACAAACGCTGCACTGTACTTACTTTCCTCTTCTCCAAACAGGCACAAGAGGTAGGCGCTATATATATATATATATATATATATATGCAGTCGATGACAAATGTGACAGAGAGGGGGGTGGGGAGAGAGAGAGAGAGAGAGAGAAGAAAACAAACACCTTCTTGACCCAGAGTGCACTGTAAACTGTAGCTGCATTTTTTTGTCAGTCATCAAGGTTTTCTAAAGCTCAGGGTCATCATCAGAGTACAAATGCCTGTGACATGTGAGATAAGGAGAATCTCTCCCTCCTCTCCACTCACTGGGTGCTTCACCTCAACAAATCGTTAGAAAAAAAAAACTCAT
>NC_063207.1:6772285-6832285 GCF_017589495.1 Alosa alosa | reverse complement strand
AAAGTTTACACTAGCATTTGTAAATTGAGTATCAAACTGTGCTCATAGACAATAGTTATAAGAGGTTTACCTGAGCCAATACAATGATTTTCATTACAGAAACAGGTCTGGTTTTAATGCAGTGACATCTGATGTCCAAAAGACCACAGCCATCCAATGTTGCTTTTCAGCTCTGTCCCTTGTTTGCAAAGATTTCTCTGGATTCTCTGAATGTTTGAATGCTGTTTGTACACCCATCACACGGTGAAGGCAAAACCACTTGAATACTGCGCTGTTTCACCTGTCTCAGGTGAAATGTCACCAGATTAAGATTCTGATACCACCCTAACCACATCCTGGATACCGTCCCCTAGCAACATCCTGGATACCATGTTAACCACATCCTGAATGTGGCTAGGATGGTATCAGAATATTAAACTGGTTGACGGTCATATTAAAATTTAGAGTGGTCTCTTAATTTTGAATATGACCGTCAACTCATTTGAATGTGACTCAGCAACCGTAGGAAGACTTCAGAAAAAATCTGCAGTGGTCTCTTAATTTTTTCCAGAGCTGTATGTGTGTATATGTGTGTATATGTGTGTATATGTGTGTATGTATATGTGTGTATGTGTAACTATAAGTATATATACTCTTTTGATCCCGTGAGAGAAATTTGGTCTCTGCATTTATCCCAATCCGTGAATTAGTAAACACACTGCACACAGTGAACACACAGTGAAGCACACACTAATCCCTGCATCAACAGCGGCGCTCGGGGAGCAGTGAGGGGTTAGGTGCCTTGCTCAAGGGCATTTCAGCCGTGCCTACTGGTCAGGGTTCGAACCGGCAACCCTCCGGTTACAAGTCTGAAGCGCTAACCAGTAGGCCACGGCTGCCCCACAGCTGTGTGTGTATGTATATGTGTGTATGTTTGTGTATATGTGTGTGTGTGTGTGTTTGAGTGTGTATGTGAGTGGATGTGTGTATATGTGTGTATGTGAGTAAATGTGTGTGTATATGTATGTATGTGAATAGTTGTGAAGAATCCTGTGTTTTAAACAAGTCGGTGGTAACAGTAACTGTAGCCTGGTTGGGACCATGTTACCCATCATCCCCCCAGAGGCGATCCTCACCCTGCTTGAAGGGGAAATTGTCCATCATCTGCAGGCCCCCCACCACCAGCAGGTCTGGATGGAAGTCCTTCAGCTGCTTCTCAAACTCCTCCATGGAGTCCAGGTAGGGGTTGTGGTCATCACTGTGGACTATATACCTGCAGGTGACACACGTGCCAACGATGCATTAATTATTACCTCTGAAGGACATGTATGAAGGGTGTCAGTGGACAAAGTGGACAGCAGTCACATGACATGATCCTAAGGGATAACGCCTGCCGAGGTCTCCATATTCGCCTTATTCAGCCCCGCCCATTTTTTAAAATTCCACGTTGTCTTTAAACTTCCGGTCGGCTAGCTACGTCTAGTTAGCTTCATTGGGATAACACGGCAGAAGAGGATAGAGAGGCTAACTTGGGAGGAAAACGACAAATGCCATCAGGAGGTCAGACTGCAATATTGTACCATGCCCAAGGCTATTCAGCCCCACGGGTGGGTAGGCGATATCTTGGCAGTGGCCGCTGTATCGTATGGAGAAACTCGCAAATCCTTATCTGTTTAGTAACTATGGTAACTAGTTTAGAAAGTCATTACAGAACAGCCGCTCCAAAGTCAGTGTTTTCCTAACTTCAGATAGGAAAGGTGTATAACAGAAATGTCTTAGGTCACCAAAATTATAAAAAAACGTTCCTAACTTTAGGATGACCCATAACATATGATGCCAGTCATCTTGATAGAGCTCTAGCTATCTCACTGAATCGCAATGGATGTACTGCTCAATCGGAAGTTCGGAGACAATGTGGGCAAAGCTAGCGCCCCCCATGTTTGCACGCGGAATAAGGTGAATATGGAATTAATGGACAAGGCAGAGGCAAAAAACTCCACAAGTTTACCCCATCGAGTCCCTTCATTTTGTATACTTGGACACTTCCATGGCCGTTTTCCCACTTATATAATATATATAAATGAATAGCCCACTACCAGCCAATCAGAAAAGAGTATTGTCCGGGGGATAAATTCAAATAAAAACAGTATTTCTTTACAGTCTCCAGAGACTCTGCCCAGACTGACCTGTTGGCTCTTCTTGAGGTGTAGGGTCCCCAGTTGGCGCCAGAGGGATACTCCATGATCAGGTGAATGTCCGGCTCTTCCACGGCACTGCCTGCCACTGAACAGGCCGAGGGTCACAGAGAGAGAGAGAGAGAGAGAGAGAGAGAGACAGACAGAGACAGACAGAGACAGACAGACAGACAGACAGACAGAAAGAAAGAGAGAGAGAGAGAGAGATAGAGAAAGAGAGTTTGAGTTAGGGGACAAGGTCTGACACAGATGTACACTGATGCTTATGGATTTTTTTTTTACAATGATGTTGCGATCACAAGTGGTCAGCCGAGACACATCGCTGTTTACACATGCATATCAGAGACGTCGCTGATCACTTGTGTTTAGTAATCTGTTATTGCCAACGTCACAGTCATTAGAACTCCCATTGTCCGGGACGCATCAGAATGCCTTCGTGTTTACACTACAAAGATACGTTGTCAAATGCGTCTCTGACTATCTCAGCAAGTAGTTTGAGTGATCGGATCACAATGAGTCTCAATGACTTGTATTTAGAACTAACCACTTGTGATCTGATCACCCAAGGACAAGGTACATTTTAAAAACAAATGTATATAGGGTCTATGAGTCAGTCAACAGCAAACAAGGCTGTCATGTTAGCCTCTAGCAGTGAAGGAGATACCACAGAGGCCTCATGATCAGCAAAGCCTTATGGGCACACGTGGCCAAAAGTCTGACTCCAACAAAGACATGTTTTTGTGTGTTACTGAGGGGGTGAGCTTAGAAGAACTTCCTTTTCAGCACTTCCCCTTCATCAGCATGTTTTAAAACACACATGACCTCTCACACTCTTTCACATACACACACACACACTGATGAGGTCATCGCTTTACCTGTGATGTGTTCTGGGAGCACGTCGTTGAAGTCCGTGCTGAAGCTGCCGCCTAGCAACACGTCGCAACCCTCGATCGCCATCCTGCCCGCCATCACCGGTGCGTTGCCTCCCACGGCCCACCGGTTGCCTGGCAACTCGCGAGAGGCCTCGACGAGCTGACTGAAGAGGGTTTCATTCATCACGTATCTCCTGTGGAAGCACAGAGACAGGAGGGAGAGAGAGGGGGAGGAAGAGAAGGAGAGGGAGAGAAAGAGAGAGAAAGAGAGAGAAGAGGCAGAGAGAGAGAGAGAGAGAGAGAGAGAGAGAGAGAGAGAGAAAGCGAGGGAAAGGGAAAGGCATACAGAGAGGGAGAGAGAAGAGGGGAGAGGAAGAGAAGGAGAAGGAGAGAAAGAGAGAGAAAGAGAGAAGAGGCAGAGAGAGAGAGAGAGAAAGCGAGGGAAAGGGAAAGGCATAGAGAGAGGGAGAGAGAAGAGAGGGAAGGGGTGGGAGAGAGAAGAGGGAGGGAGAGAGAAGAGAGGGAAGGGGTGGGGAGAGAGAGAGAGAGAGAAGAGAGGGAAGGGGTGGGGAGAGAGAGAGAGAGAAGAGGGAAGGGGTGGGAGAGAGAAGAGGGAGGGAGGGAGAGAGAAGAGAGGGAAGGGGTGGGGAGAGAGAGAGAGAGAAGAGAGGGAAGGGGTGGAAGAGAGAGATAGAAGAGAGGGAGAGGGTGAGAGAGAGAGAGAGAGAGAGAGAGAGAGAGAGACAGACAGAGAGAGAGGAGACAGGAGAGCCACAGGAGTGTTACTCACACTTCACTTCTCTCGGTCTCTCTACTCAGCGCATCTCTCGGTCTCTCTACTCAGCTCAGAGTTGAGGACGAGGTCAACTGCGAGCAGCTAAACTTAGAGCGCACACCGTTACAAACATCGCACCTACTTGGAAATACATTGATACACAGACACCCTTAGCATCTCTGATATAACAACTGATGTGTCTGTTTATCCTAGTGAAGGAAAGTGTCTAGTACACACAGAAAACTAGTCAAACCCCACTTAGACTTGCCCATTGTTTCTTGGTGTGTTATGCCCCCAATGTTGTCTTCAAGGCAGCGCTGCCTGGAAGGCGCTAGGGTTAGGCATGGGTTAAGGTTGGGGTTAAGTTTAGGATTAGGTGACTTTAAGTAGACGGTGGCAGCGCTGCCTGGAAGACGACGTTGGGGGACTTAAAACACCATTGAGCTTCAGAGTTGTTTACAGCCAAGTCTGCTGTAGACAGTTTTGCCCAGATACACACCAGCCTGTTGCTTACATGCAACAAGTCAATCCCCAAACACTTGAGCTGGACGCTGGTATGGGTTTCTTTGGATCACGTGTCACCAGGTGTTTTGGACTAGGCTGGGACAGCCCATCTCAAAATACTCAGCCCAGCTCATTGATTTTAAAATGGCTGACGCTGCGGATTTCTGATGACACAGGATCTCCTTTTACAGAAGCGATCATCTCAGCAGCTATGAAAATATGCAGGTTCACATGGCCTTAAAGGATGGAAATAACTTCTCTTGAATACATCCGTATCTTTCAGAGAAACCTCAGGCACACCAAAGCTACAGACTGATTAGCAAAGCGCTGGATGTCAGTTAGGTCATCTGACTGTAACCTGACTCAAGATCCCTTTGCATCCAGACCTATAGAGAGAGATGTTTGAACAGTGAGGAGGCAGTTAAAATAAACATGCTTGTGAAGGGAAAAGATCCTCGGGCCTCTCGGCTGCTGGGGTTAAACTGTAACCCCTGGGTGTTGGAGTCGATCGGGCTCTTCAGCACCAGTGGCTGAACTCATGCCAAACCGCTCTTTAGCCACTGCACTAACACGTTATGTCCCCTCTCCAGCTTGTAAAAACACGGGACACACTATCTGGTGCATGCCTCTCCCACCGCTGCAGAATTCCAGACCTGTTCTGTTGCCCACAAACACAATCTAGAATTCTAGCGTCTCTCTCTCTGGTGTTCTGAGCTGACTGGGAGGAAGAGGATTAAGATCAGTAGGTTAATTAAGTAATGTTCTAGAACTTTTCTGTTTCCAATTGACACAATCTCCTTAAAGTTCTTCAGGAACTTCCTGCTCTCTCTCTCTCTCTCTCTCTCTCTCTCATGACCACTCACTCTGAAGCTGCCCCCGGGGCGAAGAAGTAGCCGAAACTCTGGGCCAGCTGCTCCGCATTCTCGATGTAGTCGTGATGCAGGGGCTGGTCAGTGGGCGGCAGGCCAATCTTGTTCAGCAGTGCCACGCTGTCCACAATGATGTCCACACAACCCCCAAAACCTGACAGACAGGAGACAAACAGGGAATGAGGCCATGGAATCTCACACCTGAGGATTTCAAAATTCCCTTCTCTGTCTCAGCCACCTTTTTCTCAACCTATTTCTGATGGGAGGTCAATATAGGTCAGTAGTAAAGGTAATTATAGACCATGGGAGGATGTTAAATACCACATTGTGCAGAGATGGGGCCGTTGTAGATGTTACTGGCCATGGAAATGAGCTGACGTCCTGATAACTGCTGCAACATGAGGTGCTATGGATGGAGTTTTATCTAGGAGTGAGGTGGAACCCTCTTCTCGCATGACTTAATCTTTGAACCCAGGCTATAATGTCACGCTGACACAGCATAAAATATCAGACCAGTTCTTTTGAGATGAATGGTGTGCAACTCTTTTGTTAGGCTACCTTGGTCATGATTCATGCACTATTTCACTGGCTAAGTAGTATTAGTAAGTTGTAGTAATAGTAAGTTGTAGTATAGTAGTAATACATAGTAAGTTGTCGATGTGAACAGCCAAAGTGCCCTAAGAAAATAGCAAGAGAACCTAACATTGTCGTACCTGGATAGCCAACCAAGGAATGATAGAAATGTCTTACCTATGGCAACCTTCGGTCTCGCGACATTATTCACTCCCACTTTGCTTTCTGCACGAAGCAGTGATGACAAAACGACATCAAGTCTTTCGTCTAACCCCGGACCATGAAAGGGAGATCTAAACCAGTATGCTAGGAGAACCACCAAGAGAGACGTGATGGTTCCATATTTCATGAATGAGGACCCGGTCGCCATTGCCAAATAGTCTACGAGACTGAGCTCACTAAACGATCAAGCTGACGTTAACTCTATCATCAAGTAGGGTGGCACTGGAAAAAAAAACGACCTAGCGAGGCTAATTCTCCACTAGCTAATAGCTGGCTAATAGGGATGAAACTCCCCGATAAAACAACACCCACACAGACCGAACCGAACACACACGACGCGCCGCAAGTTGCAACAAATAAGCATAAGTGGATTGGCGGAAGGGGGAGTGGCAACAAAGCGGAAGTGAAATTGTGCCAGATTTAGGATTTTAAACTCAGCAAGGTAAATTCTACAATATTATTACAGATGGCAGGATTGCGCGTTAGCTGCATAGTTATCCTATCTAGCATACGCGGATGAGTCCATCAGGTATATAAATAAAGAGTTAAAAAGTCGGCGTTATTGTCTTGTTTGAAAAGGCAAGGCGAATGGAAAGTAAGCTCACTAATGCCCCCTTGCGACAAGTGTTATATGGTAGTCACAAAGAGAAACAATTCTTTTGTCTGCAGCAGAAAACTAAAAAACAAAGTATCTGTAACCCTTCACTAGCTCCACTAATCATGGGATGGAATACATTATTTAGAAACCCACACAATGAGAACATATTGCATTATACTGTGTCATTACTGTGTCTAGTATAAGACTGAGAAGATACAACATGTTAGAACAAGTGTGAGCTATACTAACAAGCTCAATCAGACCACTCAGTAGGTTGGCTGAATTCCCCCTTAGGACAGTGAAATGATGAGGAAAGTTGGCTGATATCTCTGGGATGAATGTGGTGGGAAGTATTGTTCAGTGCACACAAATGTGACACATTCTGGGGTCCAAAACAGAATACAGTCATTCGGCCTACACACACACACAAATCCTTGTTTCTTTCTAGTTTGGCACTTACATCTTATATTGAGAAAAACATTGTTATCTTACTTTCAGTGCTTTTTGTTGTTGATGTTACTCCGAATAAAAGTGTTCTGAACGACTAACTGTCCATTCATACATAAACACACACACACACAGGTATATATATATAGTCTATGTATATAAGTGTATATATAAGTGACCACTCTGACTACATGTGCATCATCATGCAAATACCATTGACTGGAATGAAGCAAAAGATCTATGACTACATAGAGAATTTGAGGCTCATAATTGCCACTTTATTATAATTTCAAAAAAGACATAATTTCTTTACTCGTGAAGAGTAAGTGGAACCGGAATAAATAAACTATTTGGTCAGTGTTTTTTTTTTCTTTTGAGTTTTAAGTCTTAAAATAGCAAAATACAAAACATAGCAAGGTATAAAAAAAGAAAGAAACAAACAAATAAAGTCTATCTTACAAAATGTTAACATTATCCGAGAACAATACACATCACCTGACCAAATACTTGTACACTAACAAACACTATGACAAGCAAGCGCCACTTCAAACCAACTGCAAACTAGTTTCTTCTTACAGTGCATGCCATTGTTAACCACATAATTTTGTTACTTTGTATAAAACACTCGGATTCTATATATATATATGGTATATCTGCAATAAAATTTGCTTTGAAAAGCAATTTTCATCTTAAATAATAAAATAAATGGTTGGTCTTGCATCAGACGACTTTGTGAATATAACCACTCACAAAGAGAGTCAACAAATACTGTATTATGACTCCATAAGAATGAAGAAAATTTCACAATATTAACAGAAGAAAATGGTCTATACTGTAACAAATCTAAAACAATAGTGTAATTCAAATATGAAATGTAAATCACAAACACATCACTTTTCTACTAACCTAATCAGTTGTACTATAGTTATAATTTATACTTAATGCACAAACAATGGGAAATAAAAATATGGCATAATAACTTACTAGTAACAACATTATATGTGCCTTTGTTATGAACGGAGGGGTGTATTATCTTCCTCTCCTTACCATGGGTCTGGAGGATTGTAAGAGAACATGAACTGTTTACATTGATTACAATGAATGTGCTTCTGTGGTCTTCGCTGATGATTCAGGTTGTTGTTATTTCAGTGCAAACGTCAACCTCCACTGACCTGGTCAAATCCAACTACCAATGCTTAAATTCAGACTCCATCTCTTAACTCGAACACATTGTGGTCTATTCCGTCCTATTGTGCATGTCATGCTAAAACACAGTGTGGCCGATAAAACCATGTAAACATTTCAGAGGGGGTGTCAGAACATGATTGCGCAAACACACCTACACACCCAAAACCAGTCTAATGTTTGCAAAAAAAAAAGTACTGATGCAAGTCGATGACATTTGACATGATAAAAAAATAAAAGCATACAAGAAAAAAAAAAAACTACGATCCTCACTGGCATACCCAGAGTGTCCTGCCAGCGGAGAGAAACCAAAGACCCACGACAATGTCTATAATGACAGCAAGGACTAAAGGACTGGAACCATCAATATTTACACTCCTAAAACCTGGGCAATATATGCCTCAATTTAATACCTTGGTAAATCCTAAATGACTACTGCAACAACTAACTTCAAAGCTTACTGTATCTGTTAATTTGTGAACAAACAAGTGTTGCTATTTTTAATATATATGTATACTCCAATCAAAAATAGGCAAAGCCATGACGTTATCATTTTCACACCACATGTATCTTTGACTGCTCTGATTGAAATATCTTACACTTTTAATTATTGATATCTACAAATATGGACATTGACCATTTAGTGTTGTTATAACTTCTTTTTTTTTTTTTTAAGTGGCTTAAACTTTTTTTTTAGAACAGTGGCTATTGGACCTATTGCTAGTGAAAACTCTATTTAACCAGCATTAGGTTTAAAAACCTGAAATTTCATTAAAACTTAAAAAAAGATTATTATGTAGATTCTCAGGATTCTACAACTTATTTCCTGATAAATGAGCTGGTTAAACATAGTTTTTTCTGGCATCTGCTTCAATAGTCACTGTTGTTTTTAAACAATTTTCAGGCCAATTCAACATCTTTAGGCATTAGTATTCAACCAGTATTATATTGTATACGGTTGCAAGCGAGCCTGCAGATACAAATACTCAAAGCTGCTTCATGCTCCTAGAATGAGTTCTGTTTCCTACTGATAATAATGGACTCATGACGATGTATACAACAAACGAAAAACTTAAAACCTTACTGATATCTGTAGTAAAAAGTACATTTACAAGTAGAAAGCAGAGCCCTGAAAGCTTCAAAAACCATCCCACCCTGATTTTAACGCTGACGCTTCTCCAAGCTGTGAAACAGGTGGCCAAAACAAAAACAAATTTTGTAGTATATTACGAAAATGAAAATAAAAACGTTAAAGAAATAAAAAGAACCTAGGACAACAGGTGACTCAGAGAGATATTGGTCCCCTCTGGTGACATACCCTCAGCTGTGGAATGTCTTGAGTGTCTTCAAAAAGCAACAAAAACAGAACCGAACCAACACTGAGGTGATCAAAGCGGACATGTTCTACAGACGGAGGCCCTTAGCGCTTGACAGGAGGATGGAGTGATGTTGTTTTCTCTCCTTCACTCTCTATCTTTCACTCTCTCTGTGTGGTCTTTAGTAGTATCCTGGGTGGTACTGCTGGCTCCACGGTTTCTGGTTCCAGAACTATAGACAGACGAACAGGAACAGGAGAGAGCTGATTAAAGAAGGGAACTTGCACACCTACATTCAATTCCAATCAATACTTTAGGACATTTTTGACAAAGTGAAACTTTAAAGTGATAGATAGATTTCAATATTCATGTAGACATATATATTGTACATTTATGCACACTTTGTTTTAATTAGCATGATCATAGCCCGTTCTTTCTGAGATGTAGATATGTCCAGGGCTATCAATAAAGAGGTAAGATTCCCTCAGTGCGCCCCAAGTGGCATCTCTGCAAATTACGCTTTAAAGAGAGCACCAACGACTTAACACAATGACATGCCGTGCCACTCATGCGGACATCACTGACTGCAGAGCGAATGCTTTGGAGTGAACTGGGCCATTCAGGATCAGCTTTGGTGTTTAAGGGCTATGGACATCGTCTGAAATATCTGCACCCACAAGACTTCAGTGGATGGTTTAAAAAAAAATCGTAACCACAGCAGCAGTTGATTACAGAAAAAAGGTATCATAATAACAGAGACATTTCAGGAGGGGTAAAGACCTCTGAAGTTCGCCTACAAACATGACCCAATGCTGCCATCTTTACCCATATAAGGAGATCCGGATCTCTTTCTGGATCTCCTTATATGGGCAAAGATGGCAGCTTTTTGGGGAGGCGAACTTCAGAGGTCTATTGGGGAACGGTCACAGGCCAGTGTGTATGGCTCGATGGTGTTTTATGCCCCCCAACGTCATCTTCCAGGCAGCGCTGCCACCGCTGACTTAAAGGCACCTAATCCTAAACCTAACCCCAACCCTAACCCTAACCTTAACCCATGCCTAGTCCAGTTCAGTCCTTACCCCCTGCTGCCAGCTCTGGTTGAAAGCCTGGGCCTTGTTCATGCCAAAGTTGCCGTTCTTGAAACCCCGGTTGTTGCCTCCTCGTCCGCGGAATTTCTGTAGAGATTATAAGAGATGCAACCCAAACAGATTCTGGAGTGGTTCCTCTAGCTCTGACTGGTGAGTCTGGCTATGCTACCTCCCGAAGAGCGCTTCAAATAAGCATTTAGGAACAGAACAAAAATAATCTAATTCAGTTGCAACAGTTGCCATCTCTATGATACCTTTTTATGTAGGCTACTTTGAGGACTACTCACTGGAGTACCTGTAATACAAATAATTATAAATACACAAATAATAACAATGCAAATAATACAAATAACTACAAATAATCAAAATATCAAAGTTATTTTGAGACCTTCTACATAAAGTAAATAATAATTCAAGTCAATTCAACTGAATCCTTATTTCAGACCCACAAAAAGCCCCATAGCATAGAAAACAGAATAGATAATATCATCTTGTAAAAAAAAAAAAGTGATGAAAGTGAATCATGATGGAAGCGGGTATGATAGTTCGTCAACCAATCAAATCCATCAATCAATCAATCAATCCATCAATCAATCCATCAATCAATCAATCAATCAATCCATCAATCAAATCCATCAATCAATCAATCAATCAGGTGAGTTTAATTGGTTATTTTACCTGGTTAAAGTTGCCTCTGTTGCCTCCGCCGCGGTTTCCCATGTTACCCCTGTGCATGGCGCCTCCGCGGTTGCCCATGTTCCCCATGTTGCCCCTGCCAGGGCCCCCCCGGGGTGCCCCGCCCCTGTTGGGCATGCCGCCGCCCCGGTTGTTGAAGCCCCCGCGGTTGGGGAAGCCCCCTCGGAAGGCAGGGGGGGGCAGGAAGCCTCGAGGTGGCCGGTTGAAACCGCCACGGGGACCCGGCGCTGGGGAATCACAACAAACACACGTGAACAACACACACACACACGCACACACGCACACACACACACACACACACGCACACAACATGTAAAAAAGTCTGCATCAGCTGCAATCACGGCACACAGGTAAAATGCACTAGCCTAGAACTCTAGTGGGCTAGGGCTAGTCTAGCAACTCTCCACTGGCTTGTGAGCTCGAAAAATTAAACTTCTATCAGGCCAATCAAATCGTGTATAGAGTCGTTAGGTGGGCTTAACATAATGATTGCTGTCAGAGTTGCAACGGTTTGGCTTGAATTCCCTACTTGAAAACAAATCAGATGGATTTTGCTGTTGGCGAACAGTGTTACACGTGTAACAGTGTTAAGCTTTTATTAAGTTGGCAAAAGTTTGAACTAGCCAACTAGCTTCGCTGGTGGGAAACGCATGGAACTCATAGCGCTGTCCTATTGCGTGCAGAGGGAATTTGAAAGACAACCGATTATCCCGCCCCTCGGACTGAGCACTGCGAACGGTGAGTGCCCAGACCCTACATTTTAATGTGGGTCTGGCTCGTCAGGCTAAAAATGCACATGTTCTGCAACTATACTCCATTTAACGTCTGTGTGTGTGTGTGTGTCAAAACACTAATAGCACAACAATTTTATCTGACGGGATTTGGTACAGGACTTGATGTTGGTTAAAGTATGTTTTCCATCAATATTATGTTGTGGAAGTGGGAGTGTAAGATGGGACGCGTATGCATGCACACATACACACACAAAGACGCACAAACAGACACACACCTCCTCTGAAGTTGCCTCTGTTCTGGAAGCCCCCTCGTCCTCCTCGCTGCCCCTGCCCTCCTCCGCCCCTGCTGAACTGGTTCTTGCCCCCCCTGCTCCTGTTGCCCCCTCTCTTGGGCGGCGCTCCCCCCTGGTTGGGTTTCTTCTCCGGGGGCAGCGAGGTCTTGCTCTCCTCCTTGTACTGCTCCAGCAGCTTGGTGGCCTCGTCCTTCTGCAGCTCTACGTAGCTCACCCCAGTGAAGTAGTCACCCTCCTCAGGCAGGGTGTAGATGCCTGCGGAGGAACACACACACCCTTCAGTTTTTACTGTTACTACTAACTGTCACATTTAGTTATTACTGTTACTACGGTTACTACGGTAACTGTCACTACTGTTACTACCAAGTCTAATCATATCTGTGTCCCCCTGTGTTTACCCTTCAGTTATTACTGTTACTACGGTTACTACGGTAACTGTCACTACTGTTACTACCAAGTCTAATCATATCTGTGTCCCCCTGTGTTTACCCTTCAGTTATTACTGTTACTACGGTTACTACTGTAACTGTCACTACTGTTACTACCAAGTCTAATCATATCTGTGTCCCCCTGTGTTTACCCTTCCGTTATTACTGTTACTACGGTTACTACTGTAACTGTTAGTGTGTAATCCTCTCCGTGTTCCCACACTCACCCTTCATCTTCAGGACAGCGTGCTCAGGGACGTCTTTCCCGTCTGTCTCAGCCTTCTTCTGTGTCCTCAGCTTGTAGTCGTCGTCCGAGGGGCAGACCACCACGGCCTTGCGCTGGAAGCCGGCGAACAGACACATTTTCCTCCGCTGGGCCGGAGCTGAGACGTTGGTCTGCGGACGGGGAAGGAGAGAGAGAGACAGGGAGAGAGAGAGAGAGTGGTAGGGAGAGAGAGAGAGTGAGGGAGGGAGAGAGAGATGGAGAACAAAATAGCTGCTTCATTTATCTGCACTGAGCTGAGACAGAGTTGCATGCAGACGTCCCACTCTCATCAGAGGGATAAGGAGGATGTTCTGTACATATCGTCTGATTTGCAGATCAGAGGAATTATCCTTCCATCTCTGAATAGTCTAAAGAGAGATAATAACTCCTCAGCAAGCAGGGAAGTACTGGGCAGTTAAACAGGACGCAGCAAATGTGCAGGGGGACTTATCTGTGCTTATCAACGGTTTATATTTTCTCTGTCTTTATTATTTATATAATGTATTATTATTTTTTATATATAATTATTTGAATAAAGAACGATCTTAAATCTCAATACAGCTATGAGAGTTCTGGAAATATTATGTGATTTAGAGTGCATATATATTGACATTTATTTCAACATTTCATAATGAATGATTTTACAAATAAACAAATTAAAGTGTTAACCAAAACACTGTTTTTTTCTCAGATCACTGGTCCAAACTATCACAACTGATGTTTCTGTGTTCAGTCTGCCCTGGACTGTACCTGGTCCAGGATGTAGTTCCTCTTTTTGCGGGCGGCAATCTCGATGAACTTCCCCAGGAAGAGCGGGGCTCGCTGAGAGATGGCGGTCAGTTTTGTCACGTCCTTCATCTGACGCTTCAGGCTGGCAATCTGGGATCCGGATTAGCACAGATTAGGACGAGGTTGCCGGGGATGGCCGGGCTTAGCACATGGGGCGTGACCCCGTGACTCTGCTAGCACCTCGCTGCACCGCACAAATCCACACACCCACACATACACACTCACACACAGACACACACACACGCACACTGCACACGCACGCGCACACAGGCACCTACACACACACACACACACACAAGCACAAACACGCACATGCACAAACACACACATGCGTGCACAAGCGCACACACTACGCCCTCAGCATTCCGCTGCACTGTCTGCACACTACATCCCACACTATACACTAAACCCTCTGGCTAGATTAGCAGGATCAGCGAGGAGACCGTGCTGTGCCACTAACATACCAAAATTACATCTGTGCTCATGAGGTAAATGTAATGTAATGTAATGTAATGAGGTGGTGTTTAAAGTAAACATAATGTGGATAATGTTGTCATTCCTTCCCAGTAAAACTGTGACCTGCAATGATTTCATGTCAAAGACATGTAGCAGTGATGTGGATCTGACCCAGATACAGTGGAACCATGCTATGATTGATCAGAGCCAGATTCACCGAGATGTAATCCAGATTAATTTCAGATCAATCCAGATTTGCCCGTCTCTTAATGGACTGAGGAGCACTAGAGTATGACAGCTCTGAGGAGAAGAGAGGAGAAGAGGTTTGCTTGCTTACCATCATCTTCTCCAGGATGGTGTTGGTTCCCAGGATGTTGTACTTCCCAGGGTTCTCCTTGGTGTGTTTGGTGACCCACGAGGTCTTGCCCGCGCCCGGAAGTCCCACCATGACAATGACCTGCATAAAACGTCCACAGTCATTCAGATCATCAGAGTACCAACACCTTACTCTTCCCCAGCCTGTCTCACTCTGTGGACGATGAAGAGAGTAAATGTGAGTGTGTCCGCTCTTGAGCAAATCTTACACACAGAACGGAGCAGCTGTCTCTAATTCACACCACTTTACAACGCCATTTGACTCCCTACACAAACAGCCAGCAGGGCCCCAGGCACAGTCTCCAGGTACAGTTAAGAACACCGTTCAACAAAGTTATTGTGTGCACATCCCAGGCAGGTGCAGGACAAAAAATCCTACTCAAGAGAAAAAATATATTATGTCCACAACACTGCATTTTGCAGCAGGATCGAAACGTTGCCTTTGTACATTAATTATATGGGAGTCTAAAGCAGTGTTGCGGACATTACTGTATATATTTTTTCACAGTTAAGAACACCACCACACCCTTCAGCGGCAGCTGTGACGTGTGACTGACAAACGCACTAAAGGCGTGCAGGGACACATACACAGCCACATAAATCTCTATATGACACTCATTTCTGTGCCTCAAAATGTTTTCGTTTTTTTTGTAGAAGACACAACAAGCTGACCTCGCATTCCTCTTTGGTGTCGGGTCCTTTGGGGCCCCTGACGCGCTCCGTCACGGGGATCTGCTGCAGGAATGTGAAGCCGTCGGGCTTGGGGAAGAAGGGCGCCTCCTGCTGGCCGAAGTTGAACTCCACGGCGCAGTTGTGGCACAGGACGTGTGGGAACAGGGACTGATCGGCCAGGCTCTCCTTGCTGACCGTGAACGCCACGCCCAGGTCTTTACCGTTCTTGGAGAAAGAGAGCTCCACCTCTGCACCATCAAAGTTCTGTAGGGCACACACACACACACACACGCACATACACACGCACGCACGCACGCACACACACAAACACGCACGCACGCACGCACGCACGCACGCACGCACACATGCACACACACACACACACACACACACACACACACACACACACACACACACACACAGATCAGTTGTTGTATTGCTTACTAAACCTAGGCTAGATTGGCTAGAGATGAAAAGGCTTTCTAAATCTCCACTGTCATACTCACGATGAAGCATCCGACTACATCATTTTCATCAAACGACTCTCCATAGTCCTCCGTCTTGCAGTTTGTGGTCTTCTTGCCCTTTGTAGAAAAGGCATAAGAGTGCTCCTCTTCACCTGCAGGGGGAGAAAACTGCACTTAGAACCCAAGGCACATCAAACATCACATCTTTTAGAACCAAAATGTAAATACAGACAAGAAAAGCGTCGAGTCCCATTCCTGCTCTCTGCTGTAAAAAATCGGGCCCTCCAGAAAGAAAAAAAAAACACTATAAGAAGGTATACTACTACAGTAATGACTAGGGGTGTTAATTATTTCTTGGTATTTACACTTATATCTTGAGTCATGATTGGTAGCGTTTGACAGCGAAGTTCCTTAAGAACTGAGCCTAGAACAGCCATTCTCAAAGTGGGGAATAGAGACATGGCAGATGGGACTCCATAAACAGAAGAAAAGTATTTAATGTGTGTCTTTATTGACAATAAAACCATACACTCAAAACAACACAAACACACACAAACAAAGGGGTTGTTAATGTATCGCTGCTTTTTGTTTCTGAGCAAATATGCAAGTGACAAATAATAGGTCTATATATAATTTAATATAACATCAGATGAAGGGGATCTGGAGCGAAATGTAATGTGGAACCATAGCACGAAAATAATGTTTTAACATGGTTACCATTTCATTGGTGCCTAAGCATCTAAAGAAGAGGTTTGTGAGTTATAAAGAAGAGGTTCTTGAGCTCCTACAGAAGAGGTTTGTGAGTTATAAAGAAGAGGTTCTAGAGCTCCTACAGAAGAGGTTTGTGAGTTATAAAGAAGAGGTTCTAGAGCTCCTACAGAAGAGGTTCTTTGGGCTAAAACCCTGTTCCTTACCCAGAAGCAGAGTACCGCTGGGCAGAGACCATCCCACCAGAACCTCGTGGATCTCGATGCCCTTGCTGGAAATGTGTTTCACCGGGATCTTCTCAATAATCTAAGGACAGGAAATCAGCCGATGAGAAGTGTTTGAAAAAAACAGGATGGCATGCAGTTTCAGGGCTTAAGTTATAACAATGTCATAACCCAGTAAAATAGATAAAAATGGAAACACAGTCAAACTTAATTTGGGTGATCTACTTTCTCAAAATGACATACAGATGAAACAGTATGGCCTCTGTAACAGATATACACAAACAGACACACCTAGATTCATAAATATGTAGATGGACTCACACACACAGACAGACAGAGAAAGAGAGAGAAAGAGAAAGAGAGAGAGCGAGAGAAAGAAAGAAAGAGAGATAGAGAGAGAGATCACCTCACCTTCATCTCGAAGCAGGCCTTCCCTTTGGCCAGCCCATAGGAAGCGCGACCCCCGGCCCACAGGTAGGCGAAGCTCTCCATGGTGAGGGAGGAGGCGCTGTAGCGATCCCGTGACACCTTGAAGTGCAGGTCACTGTTGTCTGCAACGCACAAACCAGGTCATTACAAATAATAAAGCATGTCATCTCTGGGGATTAAAATATACAGTGCATTAGCACCACACAGATACAGTACATCCCCATGAGCTACAACAGAACATTCCCATGAGATTAATTAGTTGCATTAGTATGTTTAAGATTATTCAGCTGTATTTCAAATATCTGTCTGATTTATGTGCTGACAAAGGCACAAGAATGTGAAATGTAAGCACACAATTTCAGAAACAACTGGGTGTCTTCTTATTACAAATTACAAATCTAAAGACAGTGTCATGATCAGAACAAATTAACGTCAATGTCAGAAGAAAACCCAAAACTTGAGAGCTGATTAGGTGAGCTCAACATAATGAAGGCACCCTTTAAGGTATTTTCTTCTTAAAGAGATGGGAGGTAAACAGCCATGTGAAGTGGTGGAATTTAATGAGCTGTTTCCTCGTTCTCTCACACCTCCTCAGGGAGATCTGGCTGTTTAAATGCAGGCAGCAAACAGACTTTATATGGAACTAGCCCATTTACTCTGTCCTGCACCACAACAACTGTTTTTACATTTGACATATTTACTGATTTATTTGATTTATAATAAATCAGAAACGTGCTTTATTGCCAAGTATGTTGCAATCCCTTGAGTGTGTCAACATACTTGGCAATGAATTCTGATTCTGTTAACAGGTCAGGACAGGACAGGACTAAAGACATCACCTATCAATGCAGGAACAAACAATGGTCTGATTAAACATTGATTAAGGGCACCTCAGCGCATGCTTTAGAAATGAATAGCTAAATCTGTGGATTTGAAGGTGCTCACATGTGTCCAGACATACAGTGGTGTCATCAAACTCCTCATCCTCTTCCTCGAGAGGGGGCTGGGGGGACTTGGCTCTGTGAACAGAGAAAGGTATCAGATGGACCGTCCCAAACACCCGATTCTCTTCTCCACCTCACTGCCAGGCCCTCACAGAGGATCACTCGCCACGGAGCCTGACAGCACACACGCTCCCACGTCTTACTCAGGTAGCATCTCACTCAGACACACCTGGCCCACGACTGGCCCTGATCTGGCACCAGTTTGCCTCAACTGGGCTGGATCTGGGCCAGACAATTCGCAGCCTGTGTTTCTCTGTGGGCAGGTGGCTGTATTATTCATTGGTGGTGCATATGGGGTGTGATACCTGACATCCTATTTCAGTGTTACGTCATGCTGTCAGCTTTACTGGGTCCACTGGCGTACTACACAATGCCTGACCAAAACTTCAAAAATAAAGTGGATAATGCCAAGTCAAAACTCCAAAAAAAGGAGTGGATAATGAAGTCAAATTGGTATTAACAATATGCATATAGACTAGTCATTATTGTGTTGCTTATGTAATGTAACTGCAATGTAACTTAGGATATAGTTCAGGGAGTTGTCTGTGTCAGCAGCTGCTGAAGTGTGTTGAATGGTGCTTGGCTTTAAGACATTACCCATGTGGACTGATCTGTGGCACTGAAACCAAGTTGCTGCTTCTTCACTGCTTGACTGAAAAAGCACTAAAAGGTGTGCAAAAAATAACCCTTCATGTTATGGGTGCACAATGCTTGTGCAACCTACATGTTAAACAGCAGTTAAACTCATTAGAGTACAGAGGAAAGATGACATCATCGTGTTTTAAAACAATTTAGCACAGAATTTGATATTATATTTTGACATTTTCAGACGAGAAACTACATATTTAAAATTGCACTTTCACCAGCAAGTGAAACACTGTAACCAAAATGACAGAATAAAATGGAATGGAAGAATTAAGAACATTTTTAAAACATAGCATTGATATAAGAAGGAAAATAGGAAGAAAACTCATACAAGTCATTCATTCACAGATGTTGAAGTCCGGGCGTCCATGGTTGTATGTGACTACTACAACATATACACTTGCTTTCCCAACATGATACCAACTACTTAACCTAGTAGTACCGACTACATATCACGGAAAATTGTCGAAATACAGACTGTGAAGGAAATAAAATGCTTTGTATTGGCCACTAACACTATAACAAAGGCTATTTTAGCCGATGGTAAAATGTGTGTTTCTTTGCACTAGAGAGGCAAAATAACTGTACGGACAGTATTGGCTATTTTACTGCCAACACCAGTCCATTAAAAACCTTGAATGTGCAGTGATTTCTCAGGAGTACCTGAGGTCTTTCTGCACAAACCTTACCGGCTGTATTTGCTTTCTTCAATAAATTCAAAGTAGCCCCTTCCATGTTCTTCCCGGCGTCTCTTAACCCCCTTCTTATTCTTCTGTTCATCTCTCTTGTCTTTGTCCGCATCCCCTTTGGAAATAAAACAGAAGTAATGAGGCATGCCTCTGTGTTGGCCTTGCTGGACGGCCCACACTAGTCGACTCAGATGTACTGTACTGTACTGTACAGTGCAATCAGGTATGCATGAGTTACAATGCATGACTGGCATTTCATGGCGTCTTCTGTATAAGAATTGATTTACACTGCGGGGGTTTTCATGTCAGGAAAAGATTCGTTGGCTATGTGGGTCATGCCGGTCGGTTCTTTTCTGGGTAATCAGAAAGGGAATCTCAGTGACAACATCTCCATCAGAGGGAAATGGTACCCGCCAGCAAATACTGGCTTTGGTTTTTTACAACATTTCACATCAATGTGGGGCCAAGCAACACACATTTTCACATTACATTTCCTTGCTAAAGGAAAGGGAAGGGTTAACATTTATGGTATGCTTTACCGCTGCTTGCATTAGCCTACTTCAAAGGTAAAACGGGAACGTTAGAATAGATAACAAAATGGTGCTCACGGGAGTAGCGCAAGAACACGCAAACTGTAATCGCAATTTATGTTATTTAGGCTACAACAGAAACATGTTATATCTTGTTATGAAAGACTGCCTCGTTTGAATGCATTCTGCTAGGAACTGACTTCCTTGAGATGCCACTTCCCCTGTCGCCACGGCGAGGAGCCACTTTACTGGAATCTGTGTTCTCTACACCCATGGGTCTTCAGAGCGTTTCAGCACCCCCCGAGAGCCGCTTTGTCTACTTCGGCTAGCAAACTATCCTCATTTCAAAAGCGCAGGACCTCTATAACTACTTAATGCATAAACCCAGATCATCACAACTACTTACTGCTCAAACATTACAGCCTCGTAGCTTCATTCCCTTGCTCTACAGCCGCGGCATCCGCTTATGTCCAACATACAATACCACACAAATGATGTGACAGTCCGCTGGTCCACTGTCAAAGGAGGCTAAATAGCATTAGCTGCGTTAAGCATAGCTCGGCTAGTTGCATCTGCCTGGTCATTGTCTGAGACCAGCTACGAACGTTAGCTCATTCACTCAAATCATCTATATCCACCTTAGCTTGAGCGATACATCTATTCAAGACTCACTGACTATCCTGTAACGCTACTCATACATCTGATAATTTTGCTGACTGACAACCTCCAAACCCTTTCCATCGATGCTGAAGGGTTATCTGGTCAATGGGAGCTTACCATCCCCGGGCAGAGATCCCAACCCCGCGTCGTCATCATCGAATTTGTCCATCTCTTCATCATCCTCTTTGAGAAGAGCATCTTCGTCTTCGTCCGACTTATCCATTTCTACACCGGCATCCTCCTCCTCCTCCCCCATATCATCATCTTGCTGCTCGCCGACAACATCAGCAGAAAAATCAACGTTAGCGTCGCCCCCCTCTCCATCTTCCTCGTCGTCATCAGCCTCCATGCTCTCTCCGACCAGATCATCCTCCAAATCCTCGTCTCCCATTAAGTTCAGGCCACTTCCATCGTCGTCGTCAGCACCATTGGCTTCTCTCTCCGAAGGAACGAAACCGCCTCCGCCTTGGGCCTCTTGGTCCAGAGCGGCCTGCAGCCGGTCCATTAATTCGGCCTTCAGTCCCTTGTCGGACAGCTGCCTCTTTTTCAGCTCGTCCTTCAGCTCATTTACCTTCAGTTTCTTGACGTTTATAGAACTCATTGTGGAAGCTTGAGAAAATTCGACGTCTATGCAATGTCTCACGCAACCTGTAATTTAAAACAGCCTCGAAAAAAAGAAAAGAAATGACGAGGAAGCTGTCGAAAGGCGACAAGGTTGACAGTGTAGCCGCCTGGAATTTTCACTGCGCCAAGCCCCAACAGCCAGTACCGATGACCCACTACAACTGGCAGCAGTAGTCGTGGATGTGACAAATGAAGCTGTATTTAAACCTACCGTAAATATTCAAATAGCTGTGTGTGCGGGGCGGTGATCGTCATCACCGTATATTCTAAATAACGTGCCCTAATGATATTTCAGATTCCAGAGTTCTCGCGAGAGTACAATGGAATTGTCTCTACCAGACACTCTGGCAAAGAGCAATGATGCACGTTACTTTTTCCCCTTGCATTTCGGGGAACCAGCTAAACTGATGAAGACAGCGCTGCAACGTTGGAGGACAGTTCACATTTTCTAGTTTTACTTGTTTTTTTTGTTGTTTTGTTTGTTTCTGAGACCGCAGGCAGGGGTCAGGGGTGGGGATTGGGGTTTGTACTTCAAGTGTATGTAATGGGGGCAGTGGGAGGGTAGTGATGGGTCAATGGCGAGGAGGAGGGCGGAATAGAGGGTATGTTTTGTACACCATCTGATAAGTGTCATGTATGAAGTGTCATGCTTGCTATTTTTGCATGTGTCTATAACGAGGATGGTGTTAATAAAAAGTTGATCGCAAAAAGAGAAAGCTTCACTGTCTTCCCCATTCACAAGTTGCGTATTCATGTGTTGCTTTGTTACCTGCTGCTGCACACAAGGCTCTTGATGGTCCTGGGAGCTCCATGTTAGGCTCTGGGGCATTACTGTCTGGGGCATTACTGTAGGAGCACTTCTTTCATCTGAAACCATACAATCCTATTATTTTTTAATGGGAAGGCTACTTGAGGGGCTGTTAAAATCACAAGGCTACAAGATCCAACTTGCTATCATACAAAAACATACTTCAAAAATACATACTGTAGCATAGTGAGAATTTCAACCAAAAGCAGAAAAGCAGATAGTACTAGGACATGATAACAGGGTTGCCAACATTAAAAAAACAAAAAAAAAACATGCATTTTTTGTATTTTTAATAGATGGTTCTCAATGTAGGGTGCTGGATCCTAAGTGATGTGCCAATTGGAATTGATTGACCCTACAGTTTGATGTACAAGACAAAGGTGAAGGGGGGTCTGAGGGTCTGTGGCCGGTTGCACAAAGCACCTTAAGTTTTTTCCCTTAAGTATGACCCTTAACACTTAATTTCTCCTCAGGTAAGGGATTTACTTAAGGGTGTTGCACAGAATACCTTAAAATGTTTCCTTAGTTAAGGAGAAACGTCAAGGGATTTACTGCACTGAAAGGGATTTTCCGGCATGAAAATTCTATAGTTTCCACGGAGATTGTTCAACAGCTGTAGCCTAGCTAACTGCCTTTGCCACGATGCCGTTAGTTAACCCACCGAACACAGTGCTTATATCTTATCATTCATCTTACCTTAATAATATTAGCAGAAATTATCCAGGTAGCAAGTAAAACATGTTATATACATGAACTGAACAATACTAGTTGGCAAGTTAGAAATTATCCTGACTGTCATCAGTGCACCAACGTTTTGCCTAGCGAACCAAAGCTCATAGGCTAACAAGACATCCACATGAATTGTTAACATTAGCCTAACCAAACAATAACAATACGGCATGTTTCTGATAGGCCTATCTATTTGACAGAGGAAGCATATTTTTTTATTGTTTTGAACGGTCAAAAGTAGTTAATAAACTTCATTTATCAGCATCAATTCAGTTAATAATATGGTTAAGGTAGAGTCAGATGTCCCTTAGGATTTTCCCCTTAGTTAGACTACTAAGGTCTTTTGTGCAACAGTTTAAGGGATTTCTTACAAGATAAGGACAAACCCTTAAATACTAAGGGAAAATGTTAAGGAACCCTTAAGGAGAAAACTTAAGGGTGTTTGTGCAACCGTTTTTATTTTAAGGGACCCTTAAATCAGATTTTAAGGGAAAAACCTAACTTAAGGTGCTTTGCGCAACCGGCCACAGGCCCCAGAAAATTTGGAATTTGACAGATGTGATTTCCTCTATTCTGCTGCATTTTGGGGATGGCCAATACCATCTGACCCCTTGGGCCCCTGTCCCCATTCAGTAATCCATGGGTATTTTGTGTGCATGTTTAATTTGGGATTCTGTATGAAAATAAAGTGATTTATAGTAAACATATGCAAAATGTTGCAAGAAACAGGCTACATAAGAGGCCTTGTGACTTGACATCATAGCTACATGATATTCACATGCATGTACCTAACTGAAATGGGTAGCCTACCTGTCTAATAGCAGAGAGGGTAGAAGGAGCAACTTAAGAATCTTTGCTGATAGGCGTTATCGTTAACAATTTGGAAGGAAGACACTAAACAGGCTCAATAGAAGAAAGTAGGCTACACTGACACATTGCAGGATATTGAATCTAATTCTTCATGCTTGTTGTCACGCCATGTAAAAAAAATAAAAATGTGTTAAGCATACTAAAAGCTCATCCAGATGGAATGAGTTGCCAAGAACAGCGCATGGGTCGTGTCAAAGTTTTAAAGCAACACCAAAGAGTTTTTTGTACCTTAAAATAATGTTTCCAAAATTGTTTCAGTGGTTCATCAACTCGTAACAGGGTGAACGGCACTTCTGCATTCGCTTTGCGGCCCTCTATTGGCTATAACCGCACTACGTAAGTTTGCCAGATCGGGTAGCGGATCTGTGGTTCGATCGAATGAGACATAAGAAACTACAAATTTCACTTGCATGATGTCGCAATACATCATACTTTCATAAATTCTACCTTGTCTGCGGAGATCGTTATTTGCAAAGCCGGAGCTGGATAAACAAATAGCGTGCATGCGACAAAGGAAAAGTTCTTTGGTGTTGCTTTAAGAGGGAATGAGAGAGTGAAGGGAGCCACCGTGAAGGGGTTCTTCTTTGCACGCGCGTGTGCGTGTCTGTCTGTTTGTCGCCAGATCAAACACTTAACAAGGATAGATGCACCTCTGAAATCGGAAGTTTTTGAGGAATGATGGCTTGAGTTGCAGGATTTTGATAAAAAATTTGATGTGAGATTTTGTTCTTGAGCGTGAGGTTGAGGCTGAATGCATGAGTGTCACGCCAAATTGTGTGAGAGTTGGCAACCCTGTGATAATTTGTGCTCTGGTCAACATAATCCCACCCCCCACACACACTTGTGGCTCATGGACTATAACTTTTACGATTACTTGATTTACCTTTCTGCACACAGGCTGGCATGATGTGGCAGGTCAGAAAGGAGGAATTTTTGATAACATACAGGACACACCTGTACAAAACAGAATATCAAGAACAAAAAACTATTACTTTATCATCACATATAATTGAAGCAAAAGATGTGAACACAGAAAATGTAAAAACATCAACAAAAATCAAATCCACCCCCACTTTCTTTAAAAGACACTTATTTACAATTACCCCTTGCTCATCTGATGTGCCAGCACATTTTGTGTGGATAATATGGCAACAAAGTTAGTGTGCACACATGCAAATTATTGGGTTGTATGCCATAACTTCTTAGCCAGGCAAGCGTACCTTTGCACAATGTTAAATTTAACTACAGTACAACCTTAGGGTAGGCAGAATTGATAGTTTCTGTTCAAAGAAAATGGCCACTCACAATGAGGTTAAAGTATGGCTATCAGATGTTCAGGTGGCTATCAGTATGGTGTTCAGATGTTTTGCACAAAGTGAAAGTGTCTGATCCATTAGACCAATCCAGGGGTGGGCAGTCATTTTGGCTGAAGGGCCACATTGGCTTTTAGATATTGACCAACGGGCCGGGTATTACTAGTACCGGTAGATGGGGGTTGATGCCGGTAAATTGGGAAATCTCAAACCAGTAGCCCCATTTTATTGAGAGGGCATGCTAACATGCAGGGTTAAAAGGGGGGATTTGCATTTCATGAATTCAACAAATTCGACAAATCAGGCCTATAATCTAGTTCATTTTGTCTTAATGTGAAATTGTCCTATTTTGTGAAGGCTCCACGGGCCGGATTAAATATCCCAATGGGCCGCATGTGGCCCCCGGGCCTTAGTTTAACCACCACTGGACTAACCTATTTCTATCATGAAGTCAAATTAAGTATAAAGTCGGTTTGGATAAAAGCATCTGCCAAGTACATAAACATAAACACATAAGTATAGCGCTTACAACTTTCGTTGGTTGGCAGTCCTCGGCACGCAATGCCAACATTTGCAGGGGAACAGTGGCCTTGCACATGTGGCAAGCCACCTGTGGCATCCTGGCAAATTCAACCGAATTATAAGGTAGAGCCTCGGTGTCTAGCTCCTCCTGTATTGGAACCAGAAAAAGGGTATTTTTTCCATTGTTCGAGGCAGTTTTTAGCTGCCTGCCAGAGTAACCCTCTGCCTCCAGCGGTACCACTGTCAATTTACGTTGGCCACTGCCTCCTAAATCAGAAATGGATGTGAGATGAGTGGAAAAGTGAAGCAAATCATATCAGCTGTAGGAATCATATGGCCTCAGTAAGGACATTTTCAATGGAATATCCTACAATATTGATTTTGTGATCAGTACCTGCTGCCTTGTAAAACATCCAGCGCCCATTTAAAGGTTGGAGTTTTGCGAAGTCTTTCTCCAGAAGTTACAAAATCTACACAGACAAAAGTCAAAAGTTATAAAGGGCTGATAAGTAGCACTTTCAAGGGAAATATATAAATTGATCAGTAATCAAAAATAAAAACCTCTGAATGGTTGCAGTCCTCAGATATAGATAATACTTTTCTTCCAAGGCCCGCACAGCCCAACTCCAGGTCTCTGGATCCCTTAGGCGTTAAAGTAGCAGGGCCGGGTAACACGTAGAATGTTATGTCCAACTTCTTTACAGGAGCAGGGTTCCTTTCAGCCACCTCTCGTGGCTGAAACATTCCAGGAAACTGTCTATTAAGTGGGAAACACAAAACAATTCACAAGGGAACTGTCAGTATCATTCATAAAATTTTCACAAGAACAACAATTTCTAAGGTTGTTGTGGCATACCTTTTCACACCATTATTGACACGAGTACTGAAGGTCGCAGGGGTGTCAGTGGGGGTGGGGACAAAGGTAGGAGTGATGGGGGTAGGAATAGTTGGAGTGGAGCTTTGGGACACCTGATTAGCCCTGGAAAGTGCACCTATTAGCGCATTGGCCATGGTCTTGATCATTCTCTGTAATTCAAAAAGTTATGTTATAATTTCCTATAAAAAACACATATACTCATTAGTGAGTACTGTCTAATTTTAATCATCATTGTGAAGGATTGATTAACTGACTAGAAAGTTGTTTTTCCACTGGAATTACAGTACCATGGTAGTGTGAACATGGTAATGCTCACACCTTTAAAACATATAGTTCTAGAAACTAGAAAAACACTTGGAGAGCGCAAACCTGGAAGGTCGGTGCCCCTACACTAGAGGGAGAGCAGATAGCTAACAAACGTTCAGAAAAAGTCCTGTTGGCAAATTTAAGGGAAAAGTCGGTAAAGGGGCTATTTCACACAATTTGAGGGTGCTGAATTCAAATATGTTGTTTACCAAGCTCAATTTTGAGTTTTAAGCTTGCTAATTTGCATAATTAGCATAATTCACATACTTTTTGGTTTTGCCATCAGATATCATAGGAATTGAGAAAAATAAGTGAAACTGTTAAAACATCTCACTGGTGCTCTTTCCTATTATTCAAATTCCAGCCATGCAGAAAAATGGAAGAGTGTGCATGTTTGAGGAGTGCTGAAGAGTGCTATGGAGATTATTCGCAAAACATTTAGACAAGATATCCTTTATAGTGCAACAAAAAGAAACATTCTCCAGTGCATCATTACTGATGCTGAAAGGGAAGTGGATCTAGGACAAATCCTCAGCTATGAACTTATTATTGTCCCTGTACTGTAGCTATTGCAGATAGCGATGGTTATTTGTAAAGTGGAAATAAGTCATCCTCACTCAAGTGCTGTCTAGCAGTGTGGAATGTCCAGTAGTGATCACTGCAAAAACTGCTCATTCAACACTGGTAATAGATGCTCAAGATCTAGTTATGTCTTTAGGACACCCATCTGACTGCAGCACATAAGAAGTATGCAGGAAAGTTTGTAAGAAACTTTTGTATTGTTATTTGTTATGTGGTAGCAAATTATGTTAACTATCAAAGAAATAGACCTAATGTAGGAATGCACACAGATATTGCAACAGATATGGTGTAGGCCTATCTGATTAAGACCTGAGAAATCCCATAAGCACAGGAAGGCCTAGGGTAGCCTACATCAGATGACCTAAAGATTAGGCTCTTCTGCATAGCATTAAGTGATTTGCATGCAGTAATTTGAACACTGACCTTGATCTAGCCTACTTTGGCTATTTAATGGTAATTTATTGCCAATACACCACACAATATAAATGAGCTATAACAAACAATAAAGGACTTAATCACACACAAACTACTATTTTACTGACTACAAAAATAATAATTATGTAGGAAGTTTAGAAGTTTAAAACGTGCACCAAAAGTGCACCAAATTCAACACAAATGACTCAATACACTTGGAGGAGGCCTGCGTCCTTTCTTTTCCAGATATTTTAGGATTTGGATATCGTTTCAGTATCGAGTATCAATATATTTATGGCAGGTATTGTATCGAAGTCACAATTTTGGTATCGTGACCGCCAGAGCCACTCTGTTTTCTAGGTGTCGAGGATCAGAGGCTCTACCACCAACAAGTGATGCTGCTCAAAGGCATATTAGAAGAGCACATTATCAAGCTCTAGTATGGAGGCAAGCACACATACCAAATCCAGTGTTACTAGAAGTAAAATGTTTTTTACTTGTCAATTGTTGCTGACGGTAGATGCAGTTCTGCATTAGGCTTATTCCCGCTATCTAAGTTCATATGTACTGTAGGATATATTCTGAGTTGAAGGTTATCTGTGCGCAACTTGTTATTGTGATGAAATGCATTAAACACCACATGAGTGACTCACCATGTTAGCAATAAAAATATGGTTGTGTTTTGATTAGAATTTCCGAGTTTATTACATGTTAACTGTAATCATGTTCCCATTGAATACGTTAATAAACTATAGTATGGTTTCTTTAATGCTCAAACATGTATTTAGAGAACACTTTTATTTGGTTTTAGTGATTATTTTTGAAATCAACCCAATTTAGGGAAAAATAAGCAAAAAAAAATGCTGATTATGCGGCTTAGAACTCAGAATTGAGCTTGGTAAACAAAATATTCAGAATCAGCACCCTCAAATTAGGTAAGAAGCGTAGTTTACCAACTTTTCCTCAAATTTGCCGTCAGAAGTTCTCTTCTGTGAATAGGCCACCATTATTTACATTACATTACATTTAGCAGACACTTCTTGACCAAAGTGACTTACATATGTCAGCTATATTACAAGGGATCACATTGTCCCCGGAGCAACTTGGGGTTAAGTGCCTTGCTCAAGGGCACAACGGTGGAAGCTGGGAATTGAACCGATAACTTTCAGGCTACTGCACGCTAGCCCAGCTCCTTAACCACTACACTACCACCGCCTACATTATGACCGATCTCAGGCGCAGGACAGAGAAAAGGAACACGAATAGAAGATTTTAGCCTTTTTTTATAACCATCACCTGGAGAGAAGGAATACTCTTTACTGATTGGCTGGCAGGGTGGCTTTTAATTCTGAATAACGTGACACCCATGAAGTAGATCTGGTAAAAAAGTGTAATCGCTGTTCCATATCAATGCTTATGAACAACCATAGTAGGATGACATTGGAATCAACTGTAAACAAGTGTCCATGCTACCGCTGTTATTTATAGGGCCCACGAAAGTTGTAAAACAAGCTGAACTAGTGGGCTTCTTTTTAAACGGAACCGCGTGTTTCCTTTGTGTGCTATGAAGGCATGGCTTTACAGTGGCAACCAGGTGATAAGCGGGATAACGGCCTTCGAGGCGTGTCCAGTTACGCCCCTGATCCACTAGCACGCGATGTGAATTCCCCAAATCGAGACGCTACCCTCCATGAAGACGCTTTGATGGGCGTCCCCTTTTGTAGATGTGTGGAAACGGCAGGGCAAGAGCAGGTAGCCTAGTAAACAACCAAACAAAATGTTTCCCTCCACTATTTTGAAATTACCAAGGGAAAGTCACTATCTATAAATTAGTTTGCAAGTTGGGCGGCAGTGGTGGAGGAAGTACTGAACCTCAGTACTTAAGTAAAAGTACAAATACACAGAGAAATATTTACTTTAGTAAAAGTAAAAGTACCACAATGACAACCCTACTTTAGTAAAAGTAAAAAGTACCTGCTTTTAAATGTACTTTAAGTATTAAAAGTAAAAGTATTTGCATAATGATTTATTCTCTATAATATCTATATTCTAAAAGGAAAAACCAGTATGGGCTGTGGCATTTTAATTAAGCTAGTTTTAGGTTATACTCGACTAGATAGTTTTAAGTTAATGCAATTGTGCTTACCATCTGTGGCCCAGTTTACATTCTGACCTACAATTCTAGAGACTGTAATTCTGGTTATCTACTAGGGTGATCTGCTGAGTAATATCATTCAGCAAAACACGAGAGCCTGACGTTTAACAGGGTAGACAAGGGAAACGTCGGGTGGATCGTAATGCCAATTATGCTGATTGAACAGAAAAGTTGCTGAGAAAGGTGTCTTTATGATTAAGTTCAGTTTCACTTGCGCAGACGCATAGACATTGAATGAGCTCACGTTACTACCCCCAATTGTAGGCTATGCATCTTTATTTAATCACACACAATTAAGGAATATTTCCTAATCTGGAAAATGTTACGTTTTTTTTCCGACCACCGGTTCATTAATAGTCTACCATTCATTTTGTGCCGCAAATGATCAGGCGTGTGACAGAAGCATGGGCATAGCCTGTAACCGCTGCTGATCCGCGGATAGCAATCTCATCGGAGAGGAGGCCCTAACGCTGCAGATAACAGACAGAGAAAGGCACAGAACACAGTTGCATGTACAGTGTAGCCATGGGTCTGTTGAATATAGCCTACCGAATGCAGATGGCTACAAGCTCACGCTTTGCCTGGTCTAGACTAGAAGCTTATGTTTCTAAGAATGCACTTAGCGCTCCAGAATCTTTGGTAGCAACCCCCCGGTAAAACAAATGTGTTTGTCAGAGAGAAAAAAAAAACTGATCATAAAATGTATTGTAAAAGGAACGATGGTGTTGTAGAAATGTAGCGGAGTAAAAGTACAGATAATTGCTGTAAAATGTAACGAAGTAAAAAGTCAAAAAATGCACTATAAATTTTACTTAAGTAAAGTACAAATACGTGGAAAATTTACTTAAGTACAGTAACGAAGTATTTGTACTTCGTTACATTCCACCACTGTTGGGCGGTCATTTCAATCATGAAGTTGTCCCTGTAGGATTCTAGCCACACATCATACAAACACGGAAATTTAGATACTGCTATGATTTTTCCCCCTCATCTGACATGTTTCTGTACATTGGCCGTAACCACACTACCGGAAAATTAGGTTTTGTTTAGGCTACGTGATGATGGACCTCCCCTGCGTTTTGCTCTACTATTGGATACTCGCCTCGCGATGGACGGATTCATTTGCATAAAGTTGGGGATTGCGCTGCAGCCACAGCACTTGTCGCACCGCATACCCAGTAACCTATGCGGGTGCGGAATTCGCTTCTCATAGAAATGAATAGGGATACTGCGTCGCGGTGTTCGCATCGCATGCTAGTGGATCAGGGGCTTTATACTTGGGTGGAGGCAACTCCGATGCGCATCAGGGGAGTTCTTTGCCCCTCGCCCTCATGTTAATTCCTTAACAGCACACCTAGGCAGCCATTATCCCTTACATAATGACCTGCGTTCTTTACATTATCCCTTACATATCGAACTGTGAAGTCTATACAGTATTCAGTTAAATTTCAATTCAATGTCCGACCCACCAATATCTTACTGAATAGAACCCAATAAAGTTTATTTCACCTTGATCTAAGAAGCATGAACTAGGCTAGCTAGCTAGACTAGCAAGTTGATAGCGGACTAATGCTAACTACTGGCGAGCAAGATAACACATGCACACATGCATTAGGCTTAATTCCAATGCTATCCACAACAAAGGATGAGTATGTGTAATGTGTAAACGTTTTTTGTGGGTTGTGGATTTTAGCCTATCCAGTACTACTTTGCTAGTTCTACTTGATCTAGCTATACTTAATCTATTTTGAGTGTTACCATATCGCTCTCACTCTGAATACCGTCAGAAAAAAACACATACGAAAAATAGGGAGAAGTCTCTGAACTACCATGATTTGGTTCGAGGGAATTGTACTTGCAGAGGATGGTGGCGGTAGCTGTTCGTTATGCTCCTTTTCGGCCATGGTTGAATTGTATTTGAATGATTCGATGAAAGTCTGGTCAAGTGAAGCTTAAGCATAGCCGTTCTGAGCTAATAGAACAACACTGCCATCTACTGCCGCAAAGATTGTCTCAAAAACACGTGTGCTGATCGTGCTGATCCACAAATGCAAAAACCAAAACTGCGTGTGCTGGTGATCCACTTATGCAAAATTAGATTTCACAAAAGCAATTTTCAGTTTTGCAAATGCAATTTCATTTACAAATACACATCTACAATTGTGAAAACCAATTTACAAGTTACAAATATGATTTTTTTATTTATGGATATCAAAACACAAATGCAAGTCAAGAAATATTTGTGGATGTCGCCATCTACTCGATTGTAATTTCTGTGTGCTGGTGAATTAAAGTAGGCCTATTTACGTGTGGATTTGTGTGACTTTCATGCAAAGAACGTCTCAAAAACATGTAACTTTGGAAAGCGAAGAATGCGTGTGCTGGTGATCCACAAATGCAGAATCACATTTCACAAATGAAATTTTCGGTTTTACAAATGGCATTTTATTTACAAATGCTAAATCTATATTTGTAAAAATCAATATAAGAGTTACAAATATGATTTTTTTATTTGTAGATATCAAAACAAGCATGCAAATCAAGAAATATTTGTGGATCCCCCTCTGCGCATATACAAATATTATTGAGACAAATTTAGCTCGAGTTGTAGTGTTATCCTGATTGCGTCGAAGTCCGAAATCATTCAGAGTAAACATGGTCTAGTGTTATCCAATTGCAAGCAGTGAGATTTTTAAATGCATGCTTGTTGCCGCCCCTCGAGTTGGGCCATTACATTAAGAGTTGGGCTCTTTGCCAGACCCTTAATCTTTCTAGATCAGTGTTTCCCAAACTTTTTTTCTGGGGACCCACTTTTTTTTTTAAATGACAGACCATCGCGACCCATTTCACTTCAAATCTACCCTGCAACCACCAATATTGTATTAGGCCACAGGTTTTTCCACAGGGAGTTTTTCCTTGCCCCTGTTGCTCTTGGGTGCTCCTTGTTGGTCCCAACCCTACCCCACCTTGCTTATGCAGCCCTTGCCACTTGCCCCCCCATAAATGCACAAATAGGCTGACACCAGACATAATTTTTACTGCATTTCTTACATCCAGTAACTATATGCATGTGACAATAAAGTTCCTTGTATCCTTGTAGGTTCTCCAACTTTTATACACCATTGGCTACACAATCCTGCTGCACACTACAAAAGAGACAACAATTTGATACCATTTGCGAGATCAAATAGGGTGATACTAGCTGAACAGTAGTCTGACTAGTCGGTCGTTGTTATTTCTAATATTGTAAATTGGCCAGGATAGAAGAGATACATTTAGAGGCGCCGTTAAAAGCAAAGATCTTAGACAAAATCTTTGGTTGAAAGTAAAGATTCTTGACCCACTCTAGAATCTTTGGTTGAAAGAAGAGGGGAGGGGCACAGGGCACAGTATCCTAGCAACTACATCACGCAAACATAATGAAACATGGCGGATGATAAGGATAATGCAGGTAAAAGTGTGCTGTTCCGAAGTAAACTTGTGTGCAAAGATTCACGTATCTTCTAGGAATGTGTTGTAGCCTAATGTTAGTAGCCCGCAGTCTTTTCCTGTTGTCTCACAGTCTTGTCTTCAAACACGGTTAACCGTTAACGTAAATCAAGAAAGTTGAGTGGACAAATAGCACTTCTACCAGATATTGTAGTCATTTTGTAGCCTACAGACCGTGTAGTTCTAGATTTCATAAGGACAGCTGACATACAGTTGAGTGTCTTGTTTAAACATTTAACCGGGACGGTTAGAACGGCGTAAATGGGTTGCTCACGATTTGAAACATTGCATGCATTCTCTAAATTTAAACTGACAGAGGTCAGGCATGTCGATGTGTGAATTTCCTGAATGACAGGAAGCTGGTGTTGGAAACATTCTCTGTGGGCATGAACCAGCATCAAGCGAGAATAAAAACTTAAAATTCATGACAAGGTTATGTAGCCAAGGTTATATATGGAAAATCCTGTCAGTGTTTTGGACTTCAGTGAATTCAACTGACACATCAGTCTCTGAAATGAGAGTTGACTCCTTCAGTTGAACAGAGTATCTTTATGACAAAGGAAGCTTTAATGTTTGAGAGACGTGAACTATTAGCCTGACGAGGGGCGTGTCTAGATTTCTAGGCTAGTGAACTATGTGTGCAGCTGAGCATTTTCCCATGTAGCCTAATTTTCTACTGTTCATTTTACCACTGAACTACTTGCTTTATATCATAATATAAAGTTTTTATTTACATCATAATAGCAAGTAGTTCAGTTTACCACTGAACTACTTGCTTTATATCATAATATTAGAGGCCATCCTCTCAGAGGTTCACAAGAAGATCAGCGATGCCTTTGATCTATTTGACCATGAGTTCAACAAAACAGTAGATGTCAGGTAAGAAAGAATTATTTAAAAGCTATTAAAGCACATGTGTCAATAGTCTACCCGATAAATGATTATAGGGGACCTAGGCCTACTTTTGCATTCCTACTTGGAATTTACTAGTGTGTCAACTCAACTGGTGGAATAAGTGGATCCCTGTGATGGTGGATCTATCTGATGTGTGTTTTTTTAAAGGGAAATTGGAACCATAATACGGTCACTGGGATGTTTTCCATCAGAGGTAGAGTTACATGATGTCATTACTGAAGTAAGTCTCTATGTCTCTCTCTCTCTCTCTCTCTCTCTCTCTCTCTCTCTCCCCCCTCTGTCTCTCTCTCCATCTCTTCCTCCCTCTCTCTCTCTCTCTCTCTCTCTCTCACCCTCTCTCTGTCTCTCTCTCCATCTCTTCCTCCCTCCCTCCCTCTCCCTCTCTCTCTCTTACCCCCCCTCCATCTCTCTCTCCCTCTGTCTCTGTCTCTCTCTCTCACCCTCCCTCCATCTCTCCCTCCCTCTGTCCCTCTCTCTCTCTCTCTCTCTCTCTCTCTCTCCCTCTCACACACAAACACATACACATACACACACACACATATTTGTTAATAGTATTTTTTTATTGCTTTGATAATGTGAATGTGGGGTACCTTAAAATTACCAGATACGGTGGCAGCAGCAGCATTGTGGTCGCAACAGTCTGCCTGTTCTTGGAGATTAGAAGAATGTCTTCATGAGAAGACATGGTCTCGTTGAGTTACTGAGTGTCTTTACAGTAATATACCGCCAACTGATTTCTGCAGGCTGAAGATGAGGAGCCAATGGGATACATTCGCTTTGAGAGGTTCCTTCCAGTCATGACGAGGGTCCTGATGGAGCGCAAGTAAGAGAGATAGGGTTTGGAATGGCAGGATTGGGATGAGGAAGAGCTTGAGCTAGGCAAACACTTATCCAAAGTGACAAAAATGAGGAATAACGTTAAAGCCACAGTGCAGAGGAGACCTTAGGTAGGAATTAATACTGCACCAATCAATACCATTACTAGAGGACGTTGCCTGGCTTCTCTATGTTTATATTTCTTGTAAAATATATCAGATTCTAGCATGCATTCACTGCAACAAAATAGAATGAAAGTTATGAGCAAATTGCAGAATCAGGATTTTGACAAATTTACTCTGGAGGAACTGGTTCCCCCTCTGTCTGTTTTAACTAACCCCTTGCTGAACTGCTGCTACTTCTTTGAGGATTTAGACATGTGTTATTGTTAGCTGTTTCAAATGCACAGACATGCTCAAATCCTTAAACTGCCTCACAGTTAAGATTTGTGATGAAGAGACAAGGGGAAAACTCCGGTCAAACTCAAGCAGATGTTTAATATAAATTGGTCTATAGGGTCACAATCTATCATTTCCTTGATGCATATCTGGAAGAAATGTCCAAAGAGGCTTATGTGTTAGTAAGGCTCTCTTTTGCCAGACATCCAAGACTTACTAGAAAGAGTAAAGAATACTGGGTAAAATGTATATAAAATGTCAAAATCAGTTAGATTACTATCTGCACATGATTATTCCACACATTGAATACACAAGGTCAACAAATTCAGTCTTGATGCAGGTCTACATGTTCATTGTATATTAGAGCATATATTAGGTTATATACTTTGTGCCATAAATTGAGATACACGCTATATTCAGAACCTGATCAAGCACAGACCTATTATCTGCCACTTGACTGTATTGAATTGCTTTGAACAGAATGATGGTATTACAGTAATAATGGTAAAGTGCAGCCTGCCAAGCATGACTGTAGAGGAGCTGTATGCATATGCTGTATGTGTTTGGGGCAGCCTAGCCTATTGGTTAGCACTTTGGACCTGTAACCGGAGGGTTGCCGGTTCAAACCCCGACCAGTAGGCACGGCTGAAGTGCCCTTGATCAAGGCACCTAACCCCTCACTGCTCCCCGAGCGCCGCTGTTGATGCAGGCAGCTCACTGCGCCGGGTCAGAGACTTTCTAATGGAGTGGAGACACAGCACTCAAAAAATGCTCCATAGAAATGCATGGGGTTAGTTTGTAACGCCAATATGGCCATTGTCTACACATGTCCCACCCCTTCCTCGACAAAACATCGACATGTGAATACATTTAGCCAATCGTGTGGTGTGATGTGAATACATTGAGCCAATCATATGGTGTGTTGTGAAGACATTGTGCCAATCATGTGTTGTGATCTCGCCGCTGGAGCAAGATTGATGTGCCCGATGAGTGCCCAAAAAGCATTGTCAAATGGCCACCGAGTGGAGGGACTTGCCTAAAAGGACTTTGGCCAGGATTAGTGTGTGCTTCACCTCACTGTGTGTACACTGTGTGCTGTGTGTGTTTCACTAATTCACGGATTGGAATAAAATGCAGAGACCAAATTTCCCTCACGGGATCAAAAGAGTATATATACTTATACTTATACTTATACTTACTTATACTTGCTACCTCTGCATTCTATAGCAAAGCAGAGGTATAGTGACAGTGAGAGAGGGAGAGACTTGGAGCAGACCTACCTGCACACGACTGTCATGCTGTGTTTGTGTATCTGTCTAGGAATCCTTATAGAACTTGAAAAGTTGGTTCATTAGGAAGTGCTACCTCGTAGTTTGACACCCTCTCTCTTGGCTCTGCCTACCTACCTGGCCTGCTGTTTGATTGAAGACCTTTGTAGGAACAGTAAACAAAGAGACAAAGTGCCTGCTGCTGATGGCACACAGGCGCAGAAACTATAGAGGGAAAGGAACTGCTAGAGAAATCTGGTGCAGAACACAGAATAACAGAATCTTAGTCAGAATGGACGTTGTTTTGTGCATCGTCCATGAGAGAAAATACATACAGCTTGTGCTTCTTGTCAGGCCATCACTGTAAATAAGAACTTGTTTTTAATGATCTGCCTGGTTAAATAAAGGGAAAACAACAACAACAAAAAAACCCCCATTCAACACATAAGAGAAGCACAGATGAGAGATGAAGACAGGAGATATGCATACTTTAGTCTACAGTTTTTTTTTAATTAATATGAATTAATGTACTGGTTTAACAACTGTTTATAACGAGTTCACAGTAGGTCTTTGGCCTGCGGACGTGTTGAGAGGTTGAAATGTGATCCAGGCGTTGATCGTACCACCTGAGGGATTATGGGTAAAGGAAAAATACATGATGGGTGAGGAGGTGCCACAGTAAAATTCCAGCTGGTGGAATGCTGGTTTTCAGAAAACCCTGAAGTCGTCACACGTCTCCCAGCCTGTCAGAGCGAGTCTAAAGAGACCTACGAACTCTAACATTGTATCGGAAATGTGGTCCCTTTAGTAATTAGTAATTAAAGTGTTAAATAAATCAGATAGTTGTCTATCATCATGTTCTGTTCTCTAACATTTTTGCTTCGTTTTAACTCTTCATATTTCCTATTTCTGTTCAACTCATGTATTTATTATTTTAATGCACAGTATGCAGATGTGACCTTTCAGCAAGCACCCATGTGTTATTTACCTCAAAGCATCCTACATTACTATCACATCTATGTGCTATATAAACACAGAACGGGCTCGGTTGTAAGACAAGACATGAGATTGCCCTGACCTACTCCAAGTGTTACAACACACATCTACATGTGCATTTAAAAGAAAAAAAAAAAAAAATAGAATATCATGGAAAAGTCCATTGCCCTGCCCATACAGAGACATTAAAGGCTCAGGTAACCATTTCTGGTGTTTTGATTTAATTATTAAGTAAGTTAATTGTAAAGATTAGAGCTCATTTCAGGTCAATATTTTTGAGATTCTAGATTCTAGCTGTAAACCGTAATAATCGTAGAATAATCAAGATTAAAACAAAAAATGTGTAAGATCAGGACATGCAAAGCTGTAAGACTAGCGTATATGAATAAACGTTCTGACCTATGGTGAGTGGTTGTACAGGTGTGTAAGATCAGGGCATGCGTTGCTGTAAGACTACCGTATATGAATAAACGTTCTGACCTATGGTGAGCGGTTGTACAGGTGTGACACTCACGGCTCCGCCTCCTACTCCTGCAGGTTCCGGCCCATCACAGAGGATCTGCTGCTCCAGGCGTTTGAGGTCAGTATCTCTACAGTATCTCTGCAACTATTTATTTATTTATTGGTTTGTTTGTTTGTTTGTTTATGTTTTATTTGGCTCAAAGGTCACTCTGTGTGTCATTCTCCAATTCTTGTTAGACAGTGTTACGCATATTTTTGGTTAAAACACTATGATGTTTCATTGCCTTTTTTCTCTCTCTCTCACGCACACACACACACACCTTGCTAACACAGAGATGCAAGCACATACACACACACACGCGCGCGCACACACACACACACACACACACACACACACACACACACACACACACACACACACACACAGCAATATTTAATTGGCCAATGACTTAAGTGTAACACTGTAACACTTGTTGTTTGGTAGGTTTTGGATCAACAGAATAAAGGCTATTTAGAAGCAGAAGAATTAACAAAGTATATGACTCTGGAAGGTAAGAGGAATTTTAGGTATTTCTCTCTCTCTCTCTTTCTCCCTTTCTCTCTCTCTCTGAGCATAATAACCCATGAGCCATATTTATGATACTCCTCATAGCTATGTTTGGTCATGGTGCCACCTGGTGGTCTTAGGCAGCCATCACATCAATCCAATCTTATTTGAGAGTCCGTTCAATGTTGACCCTATATTGTCGTGCTCTACAGGGGAACCCTTCACCCAAGAGGAGATGGAAGAGATGCTCTCAGCTGCCCTCGACCCCGAGAAGAATGTCATTGCCTACAAGGACTTTGTGAGCATGATGGTCATCGACGATGCTCAGTGACCGCAAGGTCCGAACCCAAACAGTGGCTGACTGGGGAGTGGTCCAGGCCCCGAACCTATTTCCAGTCCAGGCTGGGTTAAAAAAAAAAGGGTTAAAACACAAAATGAAAATGGGATGAGGGCTTAGGAAGAGGATGGTAATTAAAAACAAAATCTTTTTCTTTTCTTTTCCTTATTTATTTATATACATAGATATGGTGTTCTTTCCTTTTTTACTGTAATGTCTATTCCTTGTCTTTCCTTTGATTCAATCACAAATTATACTGTATTGTGATTGCCAGACAAAACAAAGAGAGAAAAAAGAAAAAAAAAGGAAAAAAGTCCTCCAATGATGGGGGTTGGTGGTGGGATAAAAAACAAAAAACAAAAAAACAAACAACACACAAAACGCCATCGACTCATTACATTCTACTGTCAATGAGGATGATAATAATATTCCGTTAAAAAAGCTAAGTCTTTCTTTAATTACGTGTTCTCTGTTCTCCTTAAGAGTCTCCAGAGAAATACAGAAGGTATTCCCACAAATCCTTTATTATTGGTTCTATTTCTCCAAAGCTAATATAATTTTACTCAATTCACTGCAAATAGTGTTTGCTAGATTTGTATGTGTTTACTTGTTGTTTGAAAAAGCCTGCTGTTTTATTGGGTTAGGATTTATGTACAACCTGAAATGTAATAAACCAGCCATACTCCTCTGAACCCAGGAGGTCTATACTTGTGGAGAGATATGCCTTTTAATGACTCAGAGAGCAGTGTGTGTGTGTGTGTGAGTATGTGTGTAATTTGTGTGTGTGTGTGAGAGTGAGCATGTGTGTAATGTGTGTGTGAGTATGTGTGCAATGTGTGTGTGTGTGAGAGATATATGTGTGTCTGTGTGTGCAAGATGTGTGTGTGAGTATGTGTGTTTGTGAGAGAGTGTGTGTGTGTGTGTGTGTTGGTGAGGGGAGTTGAATTTGCTCTTCATTATTTTTTATTGGCGAGGCGAGGGAGGGAATCCCCACAGCCACTGAGCGGAGCAGAGCATGACGCTGAGTGGGGCTCTCAGTACTGATGGGCGAGGGGTGGCAGTCCTGTTGCCAGTGCCAGCGCTTGTGCCTGACTTCATTAGCCAGGCTCACACAGGAAGGCTGGCTGGCTGGCGTGAGGCACACCGGCTCAGGAGGCTTCCTCAGTAATAATTTAACACAAATTAGCCTTCTGCTCCCACCATCTTCTGTGTTCCAGAGGGGGATGCAAGGGGTTAGGTGCCTTGGTCGGGGTTCGAACCGGCAACCCTCCGGTTACAGGTCCGAAGTGCTAACCAGTAGGCCACGGCTGCCATGGCGATTATTCATGTTCACTCACTACATCAAACATGTTCACTTCATCACATTCCACACCGCAAAACTCTGAATGTTATCAGAATCCACCCATCCATGTATTGTCTCAGTCGCCATAGAACAAACTGTTGCCAGCAGTTACCTCGTGCTGTGGAGTTATGGAGTTATCCTCATCAGCAGATGGCGCTAGTTGTCCGCGTTAGGTAGTGCCTAGTCTAAAATTAAACGCATTCACCTCAGCTCATTTCCTCAACAAGCTTTCGGTACATTCCGGCTGTCCTTTCAAAATGTTATTACAGATTCGGTACAGTGATGTATGATTATTAAACAGAGAACTTGATTATAACGAGAAGCGATTGATCCTAAGACCCCTTACAAATCGTGTTATCAAGTTATGTAATTAAGAATGCAATTATTATTATAGCGGAATGGTTTCAGAGGGTAGACCTAGTAGCCTATAAATCTTTTGTGTAAAGTGTTATTGGAGCTAAACTGGACTGATTTTAGTAACGTATAAGTCACTTTGGGTATACTCCTGTTGTCAAATGTGCTATAAATAAACATTCTTTGATTTGCACGAGGTGCCGAAAAATTGGCAACACCAACTTAAATTGCAAAGTGAAAGGGCCGATTCCCTAGAAGATACTTTTGAGCATCCCTCTTGTTACCTACAGAAAACTTTCTACCCTCTGGAAGAAAATGGACGCCCACCTGTCACTCAAGAGCACACCGATATTCCATTGGTCGAGCAAGGAGAAAGGGGGCAGTCGAACTCCAACCAGAGACAGATGTGTTTCTGTGCTTTTAAATGACTCACGGGCACTTCACTCTCCCGTGGGCTGTAGGCGCTCCCAGAACGACAGACAGGCAGTTTTCTCTGCGAGGATAGCGCAGCTGACAGTCTGGCTGTGGCAAAGCGCGTCCTGCTCCTGGTCTCGCCACCACGTAGCCTGCAGTCTCCGGGCATTTCGGCTCTGCGCCCCTGCTTGCAATGCTGCCTTGGCTTGGTCGGAAAACCAAAGCAGTGCGCACGCTGCTTGGATATCAGAAGTCACCGTAGGCAGAGGAAGTCGGAATCCCACAGATCTCCAACTAGTGCAAGTGGAATTACTGATTGCAGCTGTTGCAGCCGCTCTATGGATAGTCTACTGCACAATTCTTATCCGCGAAACTAAACTTGGAAGGGAGAAGATTGTGGAATTTACGGAACACTGATTTTGCCCACTTGGATGTAACAGATTATTCATAGCTTTACTTTCCCCTTTCCCTCTCCCTAACCTTCAACATGACTTCTCTCTCTGGGCACAAAGAGAAGTCTGGGACTAGGAGTCGCAAATATGGGGTAGGTATTTGTATAGAGGCTAATCAATTGAAAGAAAATGTAGGTCAAGCATTGTAGTTGGAACATACAATAACTTGGCTGTAAGCCACAAGGATAAGCTATGTCAGCTATGTTTGACAGCCTACAGGTTTCGTAGTATGGGTAATAATTACTGCGACACTTTGGTACAGATAGCCTGCAAATAGGTTATTTTAATGCCAGGTCACAGTGTTTCTGCATCATGCACTGTAGGATATACCGGTTTGAGGTTTAGGGTACCAATTTGAGGTTTAGGATATATATTTGAGGCTTTCGACACATTGTAGATTTATGGAGCAACTGTTAAATGTCTGCATTGTGTTTTCAACAGATGACAGATACCTCCCCGACCAAATCTGCATCTTTTTCTCCGGAGACCTGGTACCGGAAAGCGTACGAGGAGTCGAGGACCGGGAGCCGCCCGGCCCCTGAGGGAGCGGGCTCAATGCCCGGTTCGTCTGGAACACCTTCGCCTGGATCTGGTACATCCTCTCCCGGGTCTTTCTCGGGCTCACCGGGCACCATATCCCCAGGAATCGGGACCGGTTCGCCGGGCTCTTTGGGCGGATCCCCAGGATTCGGCACTGGGTCCCCGGGTTCTGGAAGTGGAAGCTCACCGGGTTCGGATCGCGGAATATGGTGCGAAAACTGCAATGCGCGGCTGGTGGAGCTGAAGCGACAAGCTCTGAAGCTGCTTATCCCTGGACCGTATTCCAGCAAGGTAGGCGCGACCGATCTGGCGCGTTACGCACATCTGCACGCTTTAACGCTGGAGTCCACAAACTGTTCAGGAGCGGACATTCAACACTTGATATGAGTATATTACGCATAGTTATCTGATGGTGGTTTGGTCGTCTATACTGCAATATGTTTAGATCATTACTGAAGTTTATGTGATATGGTGTCATTGCTCAGGGGACATTTGAAAACCAGAAATCCACTTGAAAAAAATTGAAAAGATGAGGGCCTCACAGGACGCTTTATATTTTCCAGAAGTCTTCCTAGACTTTTATGCTATAGTCTATACAATTTACAAATAATTTTGAGAGAGAAAAAGGTAGCCAATCTGTTTAACAACAATAAATTGCGTCATCGTTTAAAACAGTAAATGCCACTTCATGTAGTGTCGACCTGAAATGAAACTGATCATTTTGAACAAAATGCGTGTGGTGTGATTTGTAGTTGCTGCGTTTAACCCATGCAGCAACAGTAGGCTAATCTGCAGCAAAACAGCTAGTGCAAGAAAAAATACTTGCTTTCCGTCAGGGTGGGGTGAGGAGCAGGCGATTTTCAGCCTTTTCAACGTGTTGCAGATCGCGGGGGCGCCCTGATTTTCTCAGTGGGCAGTGTGGAGTCAAGCCTGATGACGAAATTAACCACAGGGGGGTCAAGTTAATTGGCGACAAACAAAGGTTCTTTGCCCTGCACTTACCGTGTACTGTAAAACAACCCCAAAAGTGGAAGTGCGTCATTATGTCAGTAAATGGAATGCTGTAAAAGAGCATCGTTAAGAGCGCCTAAGGGGGGTTGTGCAGGGTTTTAGAACCGCAATTATTAAAGCTGTAACGCATTGCATTCGGCTAATTGCTTCATCCTGTAGAGGTCTGTCCCATTGCACGTCCCTGTCGGCGCCTTCTTATCAGGGCAGAGGGCTGTGCTGGCTATCCTGCTCGGATGGAGAGACATAGCCCACATTACTGAGTTATCATTGTAGCAGAACCGAGTCTTCAGGAGTGTGGAGGTGTCGTGAGATTGACCGTGCAGGCCGGGACACTAGACTTAAGTGGGACTCTAGGTCAGGAGAGCAGGTCATGAAGGCTGTGGGACAACCAGGCGGCAGTTCTGTGTTTTTTTGAGAGGGGGCGCTGTGTAGCAAGTGCTGCGACATTGTAGCCCTGAAGCATCATTGGTTGGAGTTACAGTAAATGGTGTAGCCTTGGCACCCCCGTAGGCCTACACTAGCTGGGGCACACTTGGAATGAAATTAAAACCTGAATGGTTGACGTTTTAGGGAAAGTAAACAATAAGATTTAACTTTCCTAAACACAACGGAAGTTATTTGAAATATTCAGGCGACTAAGATCATGTTGTGGTCACCATGCATTATGTACCAGTGTATTTGTACAATTCAGGGGTGGACTCAATTTCATTCCACTGAGAAATACATCACGGGGAGTCAACATCTGTGTAGATGTTTATAATGTTTCCATCGGCAGTCTGCATACGGAGGGGTTGCTTGCTGTAGAGTAAAAGGGTTGATGACTGATGACAACCATGGACAATTTCTTTGGTATTTAGGTTAAAGAAATTAGTACTTTTGTGTTAGATTAGGAAATGTATGTCTTTAATCGGATTTGGACTGCCATATTGTTTTGACCTCTGTTAGAACACACTTAGGTAATTACCGCAAAAATTCTGCGCCTAAACTCTGTGCGACACCAGCATATGGTTTCCATTATGTCTGTAATTACCAAGTGTTTTACTTTGCTGAGAGGACCGATGACCATTATTGCTATGCAAATTACACTGCAAATGCACAAATGCACCCTTTTGTTTTTCATCTTTGTTACTGCAGGGCACTGTATGCTGTCTTTGTGATTACTATACAATCAGCGCACTTAGGAGAGGATAGAGGAAGGAATATTCCTGTGCATTTGTGTCCTCATTGTGTTCTATTGGTGAAGATAACGGAGCTATAGAAACATGGAGAGGACATTTTATTTTCTCTGGATATCTTGAATATATTGAATATTTTCCATTTTCTTGGAAAAGTGGGGACTAAAGGACTCCAGTCTCTCCTAGTTAAAGAACACCCCTACCCCAACCCCTCCACCACACACACACACACACACTACAGATAAAGGAGTGAGTACCTGCACTCCAGTCTTTCTCCAGAGTGAACTACACATGACTTGTGTGGGTCAGATGTTTTTCAGGGGTCTTGGCTAAACAACACAAAGACACAAAGACTGGATGGGTACGATGTATCAGTCTTGTTTCTGTTTGCAGTGCATTAAACGTAGACCATATTCCTGTTTGTTACCTTCTGGTGGTGCCGACATACATGCCGACAAAGATGACATGTACAGTCAAAATGTGAATAGTCTTGCGTGTGCTAACAGTGGTCTTTGTATCAAGGTGCTTCATATTGCACTAAAGAAAAACTACCTTTACTGTGTTCATGCTCACCAGTGGCTTAAGCACAATATGCTGACCACGTAGTTCTTGTGTGAAGCGCACACACCTATGTGGATAGGAGAAGCATGAAGAGTGGCTTAGTACTGTATACCTCTGTTTCCCTTTGCCCCTGGCCAATGTGTATGAGTGATGTCCAGCCCCCCACACACACACGGAGAGAGATCTGCGGAGAGGAAAGCGCTGCTTTGCACCACTGAGTACTGAACCAGTCTAAAGGAATCAGTGTCTCTGTGTCCCCGGGCCCATGGTAAAAATACTATACTTGAGTGCATGCTGTCCGTCCGGTCCGGTGCTGAGGGGGAGGGGGCGGTGTTTACATTTGTTTATCTCAGCGCTTTGAAATGTTGTTTTTGTTGATGTCGTAACGCTCACTTTGAGTCATGGGGTGTCACGGTTGGGTGGACACTGTCCACAGTGCGAGGGCTGCGTTATTAGACACATAAATCCTCCTGAGCTCTTTTTTTTTTTTGTCTGACCGCAGCCCCAGGGCCTGACTCTCCATATGGTAAAGGGCTCAGGCCGAGCTGAGCTGAGCGGAGCGGAGTGGAGAAAGCCTGGCTGACGGAGTTTGTCTTTAGAAACCCGAGGAGGAGCTGCGGAGGTTTGGAGCGGCTCATGCACACGTAGGCGCCGGCGTTTCGTCTCCACCGTCGCTGCTGCGCCGTTACTGTTGCTTTTGTCGTTGCCACGGGACGGCACGGGACGGCACGGGACGTGTCCGTATTTCACGTTTAATGCCTCGTCTCATAGCTCTCAGGTGGAAAAGGCATTATCATATAAAGAGGGCGCCTCGCCTCGCCTCGCCTCGCCTCGTCTCGTGTGTGTGCCGGGAGATGGCAGGAGACGGGGGAAGAGACTGCTGACGCAGGCGTAATTCAGGGGAGCGCGCCACGTAAAGGCCACACGCTCCTGGGCTTTGTAGTGTGTGTGTGTGTGTGTGTGTGTGTAGGTGTGTGTGTGTGTAGGTGTGTCTGTGTGTGTGTGTGTGTGTGTAGGTGTGTCTGTGTGTGTGTGTGTGTGTGTGTGTGTGTGTGTATGTGTATGTGTGTGTGTGTGTGTGTGTGTGTGTGTGTAGGAGTGTGTGTGTGTGTGTGTGTGTGTGTGTGTGTGTATGTAGGGGTGTGTGTCTGTGTGTGTGTGTGGGTATGTGTGTGTGTGTGTGTGTGTGTGTGTGTGTGTGTGTGTGTGTGTGTGTGTGTGTGTGTGTCTGTGTGTGTGTGTATGTGTGTGTGTGTGTGTGTGTGTGTGTGTGTGTGTGTGTGTGTGTGCACTTGAGAGAGGCAGAGTGGCAGTGTGGTTGTCTGTGTGAGAGGAAGAAAAGAACGGCAGGCTTAACACCAGGAGATGAGAAATGGGTCTGATAAAGGATCTTCATTAAACACACACACTGTGGCCTCTGGAGCTGTCTCTCTCTAGTGCAGTGGTCAGGGCTGACTGTCTCATACTAGCATAGTGGACAGGCCTGTGTCACACGACTACACATCTCCACTGCACTCTGTCAACCACCAGGGCCAGAGGCTGCCAGTGCTAAGCTAGGAGACCCAGTGCAGAGCGAGAGACTTTTTTACAGTTGGAGTAATTATGTGTGAATGAGGGTGAATTTGCACTGTGCAATCCAGCAACTAGTCTGAAATATATGGAGGTTTTATAAATGCAGATATGCAAACCTTATGAATAGTCATGATTTTTTTCATCGGTCATTAAACATTAAACAAAATCCAATATAATCTCAGCTATTCTCCAATGCGCTGTACATTTTGATTGGCTATATGTTTATGCAGAATCGGCCTCTGCTTAAACCTAAGGTGAATACTAACCTTAAATCTATACTCGAATCAGATACTACCAGGTATGTTTAGTCACATGGAAGCTTTCCTGTGAATGCTGATATCTAATAAGATAATACCAGTGCTAGATCCTCACCAAATTGGACCAGTCTACAGACTGCTGATGCATATCTGTGCATTTTTATACATTGGAAGTGAACCATAGGCTATTGGCCAGCTTAAAGATGAGTGATAATGTCTGGCTCAGGGAGCTTACGAGCCTGTCAGAATGTCTGTCTGCTTTTACGGACGTTTGGTGGTTAGGGAGTGGTTTGGCAGACACTCTGAGATGTTTTGTCAAGAATGATGGTGCTTGGGAAACCGAGGGAGAGATAATTGCTCTTTGGAGAAACAGGCAATGCAACAAGGACCTGAAAAAGGCACGAAATCATTTCGAGGTGTTGTCCCGAGGTTATTTCTGCCTTCTCTTAGTTTATGGGAAACATGTGGCCTTGTTACCTTGTAGCATGCACACAATCAAAGAGCACCACAGATGTGGGTCTGCACTAGAATGTGAACTCCCTTTAACTCCCAGGCCATGAGATCGGGTTCCCCAGTAATTATCTGAGCGTCCATGATCCATTAACCAGCAATAATGAGATAATGAGAGAGAACAAAAACATCTGAAGATCAGGGAGGCGACCCATGATCTCATCATAATTGCTCAGTATTGTCTAAGAGAGTGGCAATCGCAGGTTAATCAATCACTGTCTGTGTTTGATACATGCTGGACTGTTGGAAAACAACATTCACTTGGTGAGTGTAGGGAGGATTGTTTAAATCCATCCAATGTTTTGGGACAATGATGGTTGCCATATGCTCATTTAACATGAGAGAAATAAATTATAAATTGATATCAGAGGAATTTCAGCGGTATAGGTATTACAATTTAAAGTACACAGTTTTGGTATTCTATAGGATACTGTATATGCGTTTAGTACCAGAGCATTCACTATACACCAGCTTGAGATGGAGAGTGAGGGTATGAATGAATGAATGAGTCAATTACACTGGGGAATGAATGAATGAATGAGCCAATTACACTGGGGATGGTCAGGGGGCCAAATTGAATGAGCCAGGTTGGGAATTAAAGGTTGTATCAGCGATTTCAGGCCCAAAAAAGGCCCAAACATAAATGATCACATTCATCTAATCTTTCCTAATGATCCGCTAGCTGCCTGCCCCATAAGCAGGCCGTTAAAAAAACGTGTCTCTGTAGACAGCCTAGGCTCCGAGATCTGTACACAAAAACAATTGCTAACAACAAGTGTTTTCAACCACTCAAAAGCTAAATAAAGTGTTCTAACCAATAACTGACAAGATGCGCGTTTAGGAGAGTTTCAATTTGCACGGGAGGGGAGGGAGGGAGTAGCGAGCTAGTTCTCTGTTTTCTTTGAACATCAACAGAATTGACGTTACCCCGCCATCGCTGATACAACCTTTAACACTTGGTCCAGATCTGCATTAGCGCTACAGCAGAATGGTATGGTTGACCAGTCCAGTGTGTGACCAGTGTGTGTGACCAGTGTGTGTGATCAGGGCTGGTTTCATGGTTGCTGGTTTCATCAGGATGGCAGCCAGCGAGTGGTGTGCCAGATCTGACTGGCGCTGTGGTTACACTTGTGCCCGTGAGGATGAAGTGTAAAGTTGTTTTGCTAAACGTGTGTTTACTGGCCGAGCCCAAATGTTTGATAACAGACCCCTAATTACCATTCTGCTGTTGGCTCTGCTTCCCATGGCCAATGCTGTCGCCAATGAATGCGGACTATCCTTGTTTGGTTCACTAACTTCTTGACCTACTTTCACGGAGAATTCCAACTCCGTGTGCGGTTAATGTTTCATGACATAAATTAAATCTGTACAGTGCACATTTTTTGGGGATAATTTTTGGAGTGATTTCTGCTCAGGCAGCCCCGAGGCCCACCCTGCCCAGATGTGGTTATTGTCGTCTTCGCACTGCCTCGACGTGTGATCGGCACGAGGACCTCCAGCGAGACGTGTCCTTGTTAAACCCAATTTGGCCAGTGGTGACCTTCAGCTGTTAAATCGGCTGCCTGGCACACACACACACACACACACACACACACACACACACACACACACACACACACAAACACACACACAAACACACACACACAAACACACACACAAACACACTGTCAGCTGTTAAATCGGCTGCCTGGCACACACACACACACACACACACACACACACACACACACACACACACACACACACACACACACACTTTCAGCTTAAATCGGCAGGCTGGCATGTTGGCAGCGCCTGCAGGTACTGTAGGAGAAGGGAAGCTCGGGCAGAGCCAGGAAGTGGCGCACAGGAATGCATAATGAGAGTTCTCTTTAATCTGGGGAGCGCATCTAAAATAACATCAAGCCCACAATCCAAATACACAACCTGAGCAGCATCTGATCAGCTCGTATCAGCACCTCACCCTATATGGTATATATGGTACACACATGTTAGGTGTGTGTCTGTTTGTGTGTGTGTATTTGTGTACCATATGCTACTGATACTGATGAGGCTTGTGTGTTGAAGAGAGGGAAAGTAACAGTGAGGTTGTGAGTGTGTGTGTGTGTGTGTGTGTGTGTGTGTGTGTGTGTGTTTGCGTACTATATACTACTGATACAGATGAGGCTTGTGTGCCTGATAAGCAATTTCATCTCCAATCTACAGGTGTTGCAGGACTCATAATCTCCATTAGAGCAGACTATTGGTGTTACACACAACAGCTGTTCCGTGAGCGGACTCATCTCTTCTCAGGTCACTTTGTCTGCTGTTGAGAAAACTTCCCTCTCGCCTCACCATCAGTGTTCACATGCCCCGCTGCCTGAGCCAAGATAGTTCAATAAATAAAAGGGGAATTAGAGGAAAAAATTGATTTTCTTTTCTCTTTTCCTGTCTGTAATGCCTGCAGGAGTCTCTCAGCAGGTAACGGTAAAGCCCCCAAATCCTGAATCCCTCTGATAAGCCCAGGAGAGGAGGGCAGGAGAGGAGAGGAGAAGAGAGGAGAGGGGAGGAGAATAGAGGAGGGGAGAGGAGGAGAGGAGAGGAGAGGAGGTGCCTGCACAACGCTTGTCACTGCGCCAGATCTGGATCAAATAAAAACCAGATCTGGATTGGATGCGGGACAGAACTGTTTCTGAGTCAGCTGGTCTTTAGACACTCACGGCAAGTTAAGCAGTGCGGTGCAACGTTTATAGACACCAGATGGAATCAACAGGCAGGATGTGATGTCACCATACAGGAAATTACATATTGATCACAGCAGCAGAAATAATTCCCACTTTGTCAAGGCTCCAGCAAATCACAGGAGTCTCATTTTCTGGGGCTGCATTCCAAGCACACTATTGTGACACCATGTCATTAGCAGGGTGATTGAATGACAGGGCTGATGACATTCTAGCCCGATTAGAGAAGTCGAGACTGTTATTTGACTGAAATACCTTTAGTATGGAGTTCAATTGCATCTGTTCGAGGAGTTTTCTGTAAAGGTTTTGGTTGATGAGGAGGCTCAGATGAGCCCCATGTTTAGTCCCCTCTGTCGGCCAGTAAAACTAAAGACTGAACCTCTAACCACACTCATCCCTTTATGCCGCCTGGCTTCATGTTTAGTGTGTGTTTGGGGCCAGACAGGAACCTCAGACTCTTGGAGAGTAATCACTCCCAACTCGTGTGTGCGTGTGTGTGTGTGCGTGTGTTTGTGTCAAAATCGAAGTCAAAGTCAAAGTCAGCTTTATTGTCAATTTCTTCACATGTTCCAGACATACAAAGAGATCGAAATTACGTTTCTCACTATCCCACGGTGAAGACAAGACATATTTTACCAATTTAAGTCCACAGACAAACATAACATTCAAGTAAACAAAAAAGTAAGTAAATAAGTAAATAAGAGGGCACATATAATAATGAAAAAAATAAGAGCAGCAAAATTTGGTTGAAATTGTGCATAGACAGTCAATAAAATACTAGTGCAAAGTCAGGCCAATAAAAGGCTTGGGTAGTTCTGTTTGACCTAAGTAATAAAGAAAGTGGCATAGTGGTGCAAGTTATGTAAGAGCAGCAGAAGTGTTGTGTTTTCAGGACAACAACACCAAGTTGTAAAGTGTACAAGTGTGCAAGTGTTCAAGTGTGCAAGTGGAGTAGTGCAGGCGGCCATTGTGGGTCCAATGTCCAGGATGTTATGTAGCTGTTGTGTGTGTGTGTGTGTGTGTGTGTGTGTGTGTGTGTGTGTGCACATGCTCATGCATGCGAGTGTGTGTTGTGGCCCCTTGGAGTGTGAAGGGCTATAATCTCGACCTTGTGTGATGTTGAGGGGAACGTTGGGCTCCTCTGCAGTGCTGGTGAGTGCAGGCGAATCAATGACACGGTGGGTGGGTGGGGGGGGGGTTGCTGAACCTCAGCTGATTGGAACTCTTATGATCAAAGCCACGAGGAGATGCGTTCAAGGTCTAGCGGCGCCGTGGCACTGATGGGTCACCTTGCTCTCCGCTCCGCTTGGCCAAACGCTGGACTGCCGTGAACATCCACACACACACACACACACACACACACACACATGAAATAGCACAGGCAGATTCTCCAAACCTCGCAAGCCAGTTATGCCTGCTGGTATTGTAGAGTGTAGAGCCACTAGAATACAGCAAGAGAGGAGGGACATAAGGAACATAGTAAGCCATGTAATAGGTTCTCAGAGGCTGGCCAACCTAGACTGGTTATTTTTATTGCTCTTGTTGCGCAAGTTACACAATTACAACACATTAATACATCAGGATAATTTCATTTTGGCACGGCAGCTCCTCATATTTCCATGAGCAATTTATTTAATTGCTCATTAAGTGAGAAAACAGATCTCTTTTTGCCCATGAATGTAGTCTGTTTAAGAGCCAGGTATTTGTCTTGGGGTCTGTTTGGCTTGTGTTGATATTTATAGAGTAATGTTTATTGGTCAAGTGACACAAAGTGTTTTTGCCTCTTATTGGTCGTGTACGGTGTTGGCTGTGAGTTTGTTTCAGCACCTCGTTGATATGAGGTTTCAATCCTCCAGTGTGTAAGGAAACACTTGAGCCAGACTTTAACAGCCGTCTGTGGCTCCATACTGTAGTAGTCCATGATTAGGACTTTCTCCAGACAACAGAAACTGTTTTCAGACACGTGCCCCATGCGGAGCTTTGTCTAACGGATGTCCGACCCTTCGGGTGATTCAGATATGATGCTAAAATGCGGACATGTGTGAACACCGACGCACATGAACAGAATCTCTGCGTGGTTGAATACGCACATCAACAGAAACTCCTGTTCCTCGCTTCGTTCAGACATGAGCTCATTTACATAATGTCCATCGGAAATACTAGGAGGGGAGTAGTGTAAGAGTTCAGAGTGCCAAATGTCAGGATATGTTATATGATATATATATACGTATACCTTACTTATCCCTATGTCTGAAAGCAGCTATAGAGAGAGAGAGAGCACACACAACTGGAACAAGCAGAATATTCTAGAACAGAACAAAAGGACTGTAAACAAAAAGATCTAGAATGGTGCTTGATGGCAGATTGTGTAAGATCATGACTGTGTTCCACTTTACAAGCTCCACATAAGAGAAATTCTCCACATTTGGCTTGGGGGGAGTCGGGACATGTTTGGTTTGAAGTGTGTCATGAATGAGGATAAGAGTGTAACTTATGTGTGTGTTGATTTCAGAGTTTCAGACACAGTGTTATGAAAAAGCAGCCTGTGTGTCCGTAGAGTAATAGCGCAGGGGATTACTGTAATGGCTCCTCTGCATCTGCCTCTGTTTATCTCCCTGGTGTCCTGTGTGTGTGTGTGTGTGTGTGTGTGTGTGTGTGTGTGTGTCTGTGTGTGTGTGTGTGTGTGTGTGTGTGAGCCGAACCTCCTCCCTGATGTGCTCCTATGTGTGTGTGTTTTGAGCTGAACCTCATCCCTGGTGGTCTCCTGTGTGTGTGTGTGTGTGTGTGTGTTTGAGCTGAACATCTTCCCTGGTGTGTTCCTGTGTGTGTGTGTGTGTGTGTGCGTGTGTGTGTGTGTGTGTGTGTGTGTGTGTGTGTGTGTGTGTGTGTTTGAGCTGAACCTCTTCCCTGGTGTGTTCCTGTGTGTGTGTGTGTGTCTGTGTGTGTTTTTAGCTGACCCTCTCATGGGGCCACCTCTTCTCAGGCCTCCTCATCACACACACACACACACACACACACACACACACACACACACACACACACACACACACGCTGATCCTGTTGTTTGAGTAATTGCCTCCTCAGCACACAGTCAGATTGGCCATCCCTCTGAGGATGGGTCCTGTTGTTCCAGACCTCTGTGCTTTGAAGTAGTGCAAGACGGAATGTTCCTTGTCCAAGCTCTGATTGGGACAACACTTCACAGGCACACACACACTCACACTCACAGTGTGTGTGTGTGTGTGTGTGTGTGTGTGTGTGTGTGTGTGTGTGTGTGTGTGTGTGTGTGTCTGTGTGTGTGTGTGTGTGTGTGTGTGTGTGTGTGTTTTGTTGCCAAAACATGAGGTTCTCATTGACTCAGTGTGAGGGATGTTACATTACATTACATTACATTACATTACATTTGTCTGACGCTTTTTTAACCAAAGCGACTAACAACATGGTAAACAGTACGTTTTAGAACAATTCTCACAATTTTAGGACAGTTTAAAAAAAACACATTAGAGTACAGTAAGAATAAGTGCGTCGGTGAGTGCTGTATTTAAACAGTTACTTGTCAGTTTAACGGCTGGTGAGTGCTAGGATCAGTAAGACTTATGTATGATGTATGATATACCATCAATACTGCATCCGTTCAACACAAATATTTGCCTTAGTTAGGCCATAGCTAGCTGCGTGACCCAAATACAGTTGGCTAAGAGGAAGGTCCACAGTGTGTTATCTCTGGGCAGTACCGGTATTTATAGAGCCCATTTATGATGACACATCATGGATTTCCCTGAAGTGAATGCAGTCGGCCATTTTCCACTCTGGCTCTTTAAAATTCAACACTACGAGCCTTTATGCTCTGGCTGTCCTGCCCTGTCCTGCCTGAGACCGACGTGAGGAGGCCAAGTCCATATAAATCAGACCCAAATGGCCTCCTTCTGCAAACTCAAAGTGGACAGAGCGGGCCGCGAGGAATGTAATCTCGGCTGCGATCTCGCTCGGGCCGAGGCGGCTGCCCAGAGGAGCGCAGCTGAAACGGAACCTCGGTGCCGCACTCTGGTGCGGTCAGGGGCACAAGCACACCTTTTAAGGTAGAGGAGTGGAGGGAAGTGTGTGTGTGTGTGTGTGTGTGGGGTTGGGGGCGCGGCAGACGGAGTCATTCACTCACTTCCAAATGCCATGTTTTACGAGTCGTTTAAGTGCATTCCTGCCCTGAATCAGCAGGGTTCAGAGCGCGCACACACACACACACACACACACGCACATGCACACGCACACGCACACGCACACGCACACGCACACGCACACGCACACGCACACACACACACACAAGCACACACGCATAAACACACACACACACACACACACACACACACACACACCCACGCGCGCGCCGCATCGCATCCACACACACGCACACGCACTGCACACACACACGCCTGCGCACACACGCGCGCTATCACACCACACACACACACACACACACACACACACACGCATAAACACACACACACACACGCACGCACGCACACACACACACACACACACACATATACACACACACTGTGGCACAGTACCAGACAGCTACTGGACTTGGTCCACTGGACTTGGTAAACCCAGAACCACTGGAACTAGTACTTATAAGGGATCTACTACAGAACCATCAGAACTGGCCCACAGATGGCCCGATATAACACAGAACCATTAGAACTGGCCTATCGGCAGATGCAGTGGAGGGGCAGGCCAGGCCAGGTTAATGACCGTCTGTGTGCGGAGGGGAGGGGAGGGGAGGAGTGCAGGGCAGAGAGGAACGGCAGGAAGCAACAAAAGGACATTCAGGGTACGTGACAGATGGGCAGATGGGCCGATATAGAGTTTACAGGACCCTGCCCCCGCCTGTGGAGAACCCCCCCCCCCCCTTGGCTTCCATACAGGGTCCTTTAAAGAGGTTAGTTCTTAGTTCTGAGTTGTCTTGAACACACCTTTACGTCCATTGATGGCAGTTGTCCACTGACTTGCACGTGTTTGATACAGCACCGTTAGAGGTAAAGGGAGACAACATGAGAGCACGATCTAAGGCTAGCAAGTTAGCGTGCTAACTTCAGTGGATATCTGGGCAATACGGGGCGTAGGCGTTTGTGACATTACATCAACAATTATTATTTGTACACATTCTGTTGCTGTTTCTAGGTCATTTTTGAATGTTTTGAGCTACAAATCCAACACATAACATTAACAGCAGAAAGTGAGCAGGGGGGATTTGATGTGTTAGTTTGTCCCCCCTGACCCCAGGCTAAATATTGTGAAAGGTAATCCATAATCCATCAATTTAATCAATAATGTCTTAATCCCGCAGACAGACATATGACACGTCTGTCCCTTGTACCCTTCGGGGTTCAGTTCATTGGGAAAGCGAGTGGGATAGTGTGGCTGGCCTGAGCAGAGAGAAAATGTTGTCATGACTTGCCACATGAGGTGACTGCAGTCAACAAGCTACTCGACTTTCCCAAAAAGTTTTTCAATTTCTTGTTGCGAGATGACAAAATTGAGTTTTTTTTCTGTCATACGCCCTTATTTAATCTCTAATGGCAGACTTTCCCATTACGACGAGAATCGATTAGAGCGAGGAAATGGGCTTGGCGGGAGAGTTAATCATCTCCCAAATAAAGCTCTGTGTTTGGCAGACCCTCACACCCTCCTCACTGATTATGTGTGTGTGTGTGTGTGTGTGTGTGTGTGTTCTGAGAGTGCAAGGTATGAGTTTGAAACGAGGACAACATGCATCCTCCATGACTGTGTGTGTGTGTGTGTGTGTGTGTGTGTGTGTGTGTGTGTGTGTGTGTGTGTTTGATTGACTCTATAGTATAACATGATTTGTATATGAGATAGATAGATAGATAGATAGATAGATAGATAGATAGATAGATAGATAGATACTTTATTGATCCCCAAGGGGAAATTCAAGATTTGATTAGGTTTGGGTGTATGTTGTAGAATAGATTAAATGTCTGCATGGTAACGTGTACACGGCTTGGATAAAAGAATATGTCAAATGCATAAACGTAAACATGGGTACACTTGAGCTCACTGACATGTCTTCTGTCTTTTTCCCCTTCTCTTCTCTTCTCTTCTCTTCTCTCCTCTTCTCTTCTCTTCTCTCCTCTTCTCTCCTCTTCTCTTCTCTCCTCTTCTCTTTTCCTCTCTTCTCCTCTCTTCTCTTCTCTTCTCTTCTCTTCTCTTCTCTCCTCTTCTCTTCTCCTCCTCTTCTCTTCTCTCCTCTTCTTTCTCTTCTCTTCTCTTCTCTTCTCTTCCCTTCTCTCCTCTTCTCTTCTCTTCTCTCCTCTTCCTTCTCTTCTCTTCTCTCCTCTTCTCTCTTCTCTTCTCTCCTCTTCTCTTCTCTCCTCTTCTCTTCTCTTCTCTCCTCTCCTCTTCTCTTCTCTCCTCTTCCTTCTCTCCTCTTCTCTCCTCTTCTCTTCTCTTCTCTTCTCTTCTCTCCTCTTCTCTTCTCTCCTCTTCTCTTCTCTTCTCTTCTCTCTTCTCTCCTCTTCTCTTCTCTTCTCTCCTCTCCTCTTCTCTTCTCTCCTCTTCCCTTCTCTCCTCTTCCCTTCTTTTCTCTCCTCTTCCTTCTCTCCTCTTCCTTTCTTTTCTCTCCTCTTCCCTTCTCTCCTCTTCCCTTCTTTTCTCTTCTTTTCTCTTCTCTTCTCTTTCTCTCCTCTTCCCTTCTCTCCTCTTCCCTTCTTTTCTCTTCTCTTCTCTCCTCTCCTCTCCTCTTCTCTTCTCTTCTCTTCTCTTCTCTCCTCTTCTCTTCTCTCTTCCCTTCTCTTCTCTCCTCTTCCTTCTCTTCTCTTCTCTCCTCTTCTCTCCTCTTCTCTTCTCTTCTCTCCTCTTCTCTTCTCTCCTCTTCCCTTCTCTTCTCTCCTCTTCCCTTCTTTTCTCTTCTCTCCTCTTCTCTCCTCTTCTCTCCTCTTCTCTTCTCTTCTCTTCTCTTCTCTCTTCCCTTCTCTTCTCTCCTCTTCTCTTCTTTCCTCTTCTGTTCTTTTCCTCTTCTCTCTTCTCTCTCCTCTTCTCTCTTCTCTCTTCTCTTCTTCTCCTCTCCTCTTCTCTTTTCCTCTCTTCTCCTCTCTTCTCTTCTCTCTTCTCTTCTCTTCTCTCCTCTTCTCTTTTCCTCTCTTCTCCTCTCTTCTCCTCCTTTCTCTTCTCTCCTCTTCTCTTCTCTTCTCTTCTCTTCTCTCCTCTTCTCTTCTCTCCTCTTCTCTTCTCTTCTCTCCTCTTCTCTCTCTCTTCTCTCCTCTTCTCTTCTCTCCTCTTCTCTCCTCTTCTCTCCTCTTCTCTCCTCTTCTCTTCTCTTCTCTTCTTCTCCTCTCCTCTTCTCTTTTCCTCTCTTCTCTTCTCTTCTCTTCTCTTCCCCCAAACCCTCTGCCTCCATCTTATACCACACCTCACCATGTGATGACGTGGACTCCATGGGCCACAGGTAAGACCTGCCTCACTGCTCACCTTCCTAGTAGATTAAGTGTGCTGCAGCATATGGGCCTTGTGGATGAGTGTGTGTGTGTGTGTGTGTGTGTGTGCGTATGTGAGTGTAGGTGTGCATGCGTGCATGTGTGTGTGTGTGTGCATGTGTGTGTGGGTGTGTGTGTGTGTGTGTGTAAAGGTTGGTGTGTGTGGGGCTGTGTGCAGGTGCAGAGCTGAATGATGTAGAGTGTGTTCTGTGGGACTCCACCAGAGCAAAGTCACCTTCCCCATTCCCAGCCCACTGCATGCACCACTGAGCCTGCGGAGGGGGAATCTGCCCAGGCTTTTAAAGAGCTCATTCACACACACACACACACACACACACACACACCCATGTATGGATGCACACATGCATGCATAAATGCATACACACATGCATATGCAAGCAGAATGTTCCAACACACACACATTTCCCACAAATTATACATTCATGTACATGTACATAGTATATGCCATTCATCACACACACACACACACACACACACACACACACACACACACACACACACACACACACACACACACACACACAATTATATCCTGCAGGTGTTTCTCAAGGTTAACTAGATGGTGTATGGGGCACTAAAGCACAGAGGAATATGAAGCTACTCTACCTGAACATTATACCAAAGACAGGCAGGCAGCAGATAATACAGCCTGCTGAAGATGATATTAGCAAACCCACTGATACACGACCGCAGATAACCTGCTAACCAGGTGATAACATTAACCAGAAGTGTATGTGGTGGTTGTGACAAGCACCGTTTGAAATATGTGTGTGTAATGCAGCAAAGCAGTACATACATATGTGGTGTGTTAAATATATGAAATGAATTTTGTCCCAGCCCAGTTCCTATAAAAGCCTGAAAAGATGAAAGGCGATGTTTCATCCGCAGGCTCGGACCCATCAGAGGCGCTGAAAAGGCCTCCGTGCGTAGCGTGTGCAATCTCTATCTCTCAGTAACCCAATCACGAATGGATGAAAAGATTTATAATAGTGGACCGCTGCTCCTTCAGGTGAACTGCCCGAGATTAAGCGTAGATCTAATGGAAAGGAGAAGAGGGGGCTGAGTCTCTTTTCAGGAAGCCCTTCAGTGTGCCTTCAGATCCCCCCTCAATACACCTTCATTCCTGCCTTAAATCCAGACCACCCACCCAGTCTCCTGCTAGGCTATCTCTCTCTCCCGCTAGCGTGTAGCTGCTGGTAATTAGCTGCCGGCTAGCCTGAGCCGCCGCAGTCACCTTGAGGTGGAGAGAGTCTCAGGAACGAGGAATGGAAAAATAAAGGAGACCATTTTTAGACCAAAGCAGTCGGGTTGGGGGTTTTAGAAGACAGATTACCTAGATGGAGAGAAGCAATTTATCACTGTCAGAGCGAAGGGGGAGAGAGAGAGAGAGAGAGGAGGAGAGAGAGGTGGAGAGAGGAGGAGAGAGAGGTGGAGAAAGGGAGAGAGGGAGAGAGGTGGATAGGGAGAGAGAGAGAGGTGGATAGGGAGAGAGGGAGAGAGGTGGATAGGGAGAGGTGTAAAATGATGAGAAACAGAAAGCATATGGGAATTGAAGAGAGAAAGGCCGTTCCCACTGGAGAATCGACACAATTCAGACAGCAGAGAAACATGTTCTCTCTCCAGAACAGGCAGCTCGTAAATTGGCGGGAGCATGCAGAAGGAGGTTATGGGTTGTTCTGCGCGCGGGTGCTGTAATTTGGAGCATGTAGAACCGGGTTACGAGTCGTCTTGCCCCCCCCCCCACCCCCCCAGCCGGAGCTGTAATTTGGCCGCATTCTTGCTGTAATGTTCTTGGCTTTGCCAGTGAGAGCCGGAGCTGAGCTAATGAGAGTCTGTCATTTCTCACAGGGTGTAATCTCAGGTTTACTGGATGTTTCGCTGAACCAAACATTAACTGCTGCAGGAACAGCTAGGGAAAAGCCAACTTGACATGGCACAGACACACACACACACACACACACACACATAAATGCACACAAACAAACACACACACACACACACACACATAAATGCTCACTCATACACACACACACACACACACACACACACACACACACACACACACACACACACACACACACACACACACACACACACAATGCAATGCAAAATACACACACACACACTCACACAGATAGACAGGGAGATGAGGTGTATGCTCTCTGAAGTCTATAATTGATTCATTTTTGCCATTGGTAGCCATGTAACCATTCCATTAACCTCAGATTGCATTCAAGGGTGCATAGGAAGCCACACGTTAGAGACACCATGCAAGCAAGCCCTCTTCAGCTCCCTGTTTCACCTGAAACGCTCTCACGAAACGCTCAATGATATGATGCTACTGGGAGGGGCGTAGCACAAGACCCTGGGCCCCTGCATAGGCAGTCCTGACGGGCCCCCATGTTCCTCAACCCAGGTAAAATAAAACATATTCCACTTTTCAAGGGCCCTCTCTCCCCTTGGGCC
>NC_063207.1:6764785-6767285 GCF_017589495.1 Alosa alosa | reverse complement strand
GTGTGTGTGTGTGCACACGCTCTCCTGGTTGTGCCGTCGTCAGCCGAAAGTCATTAATCCATAAGCTCAGAGAAGGTCTGAAACCCCCCTGAGCCCTCTCTATACAGAGCCCCCGCTGTGCCGCCGTTACCAACGTGACCACAACCACGTACGGCTCCACATCGCTACCACTCCTTCATCATTAAACTCTCCTGACGAATGACTGTACAGTATACTGAGAACGGAACGGTGGCTTCAGTTCTATAGAACATAACTGAATGGAGCCACTATGTCCATCTCAGTCATTGCTCCTGACCTGTAACTGGACTGAGGCCGGAATAAGCACCCTAGTCTTGCCCTAAGGGCTTGCACACATCCTGAATGGTAATATGCAGCTAACCTACAGGCAGATTTTTGATTGCATAGAATAACAAGTCATTTCCGTGTGTGGATAGATTTATTGATTGGGACAGACCTTCTGTTATAGGAGCTCAACCTGATTAAGACTCGTGTCGTCAGGTGAATAAAAATCTGAGAACAGCACACCTGAAATCTAGCGGCTCCTCTTGCTGTCGTTCCGTACCTGAACGCTCAGGTCTAGTGGCTTAGTGTGCTGTCGTTCCGTACCTGAACGCTCAGGTCTAGTGGCTTAGTGTGTTGTCGTTTTTCTACCTCTTCTCTCTTCTCTCTTTTTTATCCCTCGTTCTTTGATATCGGGGGCCGGAGTGGCTCAGAGCAGGAGCTAAAGCTCTATTTATATCCTCATCAGGCGGGAGTGGAGTAGAGTGTGTGTGTGTGTGTGTGTGTTCTCATCAGGCAGCAGCGGAGCGCAGGGGTGCAATGCCATGGGCTCAGGGAAGGGAAGAGAGGGTGACGGGTCTCAGGAGGAGCCGGGGAACAGCAGAAGGAGGAGGAGGAAGATGAGGAGGTTTTGCGACAGTACAGGTCTCTGGAGGAGGAAGAAGCTGGCGGAACAACAGACTTCAGGGAAAAGAGGAGGGGAGGGGGGGGAGAGAAAGAGGGAAGACAAAGAGGACGAGGGGAAGGAGCCGAGTTGCAGCAGATTGCTGGTAGCTCACCTGAGGAAGAGGATGGTGTTGCAGCAGATTGCTGGTAGCTCACCTGAGGAAGGGGATGGTGTTGCAGCAGATTGCTGGTAGCTCACCTGAGGAAGGGATGGTGTTGCAGCAGATGAGGAGGAAGGGAATGGTGTTGCAGCAGATTGCTGGTAGCTCACCTGAGGAAGGGGATGGTGTTGCAGCAGATTGCTGGTAGCTCACCTGAGGAAGGGATGGTGTTGCAGCAGATTGCTGGTAGCTCACCTGAGGAAGGGGATGGTGTTGCAGCAGATTGCTGGTAGCTCACCTGAGGAAGGGGATGGAGAAAGAGAGAGAGTGAGAGAGAGAGAGAAAGAAAGAGAGAGGGTTAAGAGAGAAGGGGACATACTGAGGAGAAAGTGGAAGATGGAGCCACAGGAAGGATGGCAGGATGCAGAAGAACAGGAAGTAGAAAATCACAAAGGGAAGTAGAGGATGGTAGATAGCATGTCTCCTGAGGAAGAGCAGGAAGTCAAAAGGATGACTGAGCAAGAGGATGAGGAAGAGGATGGTGTTGCAGCAGATTGCTGGTAGCTCACCTGAGGAAGAGGATGGTGTTGCAGCAGATTGCTGGTAGCTCACCTGAGGAAGGGATGGTGTTGCAGCAGATTGCTGGTAGCTCACCTGAGGAAGGGATGGTGTTGCAGCAGATTGCTGGTAGCTCACCTGAGGAAGGGATGGTGTTGCAACAGATTGCTGGTAGCTCACCTGAGGAAGGGATGGTGTTGCAGCAGGTGCTGGTAGCTCACCTGAGGAAGGGATGGAGAAAGAGAGAGAGAGAGAGAGAGAGAGAGAGAGAGGTTAGAGAGAAGGGGGACATACTGAGGAGAAAGTGGAAGATGGAGCCACAGGAAGGATGGCAGGATGCAGAAGAAGAACAGGAAGTAGAAAATCACAAAGGAAGTAGAGGATGGTAGATAACATGTCTCCTGAGGAAGAGCAGGAAGTCAAGGATGACAGAGGAGGAGGATGAGGAAGAGGATGGTAGACCGGTTCTCTGAGGAAGAGCATGAGGTAGAGGATAGCAGACTGCATCTCTGCTGAGCCGGTAGCAGGTGCAGAGAGACATCAGATGAACAGGAGCCTTTACCTACTCACCAGCTCTCAGCCAAAGCCTACCAGGACCAACTGTCATGTACCTGTGTGTGTGTGTGTGTGTGTGTGTGTGGGTAGGTGGGACTTTGTATGTTCAGCCATGTGTATGCTCGTATGTGAGCATATGTGTGTACCTGTGCATCCATGCACATGTAAATGTGTGTGTGTGTGTGTGTGTGCGTATATATGCGTGTGTGTGTATGTGTACGCATGTGTGCGTATGTGTGCATATGTGTTTGTTTGTGTGTGTGTGTGTGTGGGGGGGGGACAGCAGAGCCTACAGGATGTCATTACAGATGACAGCATTAGCGTAGGTGGTGAATAATGTG
>NC_063207.1:6753261-6758261 GCF_017589495.1 Alosa alosa | reverse complement strand
AGAGATGAGAGAGAAAGATGAGAGGGAGAGAGAGTTGGGTCTGACTAGGATTAGTGCAAAGCTGTCGCTCCGTGTTCCCTTGTAAACGGCTCAGGCACAACTCATATCACCTGAGCAGAGCAAATCCTCCCTTCTCTCTCTCTCTCTCATTCCCTCTCTCACTCACTCTCGTTCTCTCTCTCTCTCTCATTCCCTCTCTCACTCCCTCTCTCTCTCTCTCACTCCCTCTCTCACTATCTTTCTCTTTCTCTCATTCCCTCTCTCACTCCCTCTCTCTCTCTCTCTCTCTCCTTCCATTTCCTGAGGGATTAAGGTAAGACCTCTGAGGAAAGTATGAAGATGTTCCACAGTGCTTTACATGAACCCACATACATTGCTATAGGCAAAGCCTGACACCACCTCCATATAAAAGACATAAATCCATACGACACTGACTCATTCAAGTGTGACGTTTTCCTCCTTTCAGAGTTGTTTGAATGCTCTAGTTGAAACGAATGCAGCACAGAAGTCCAGTCTTAGTAATGTGTTCGGACAGTAGCGTATGGGTTTTAAATAACTCATTCCTAAATCTATCTCTGAACTACCCACCAAGCCTGAATGAGCTCAGCGGACCTAAATACATTCAGCTACTCAGAGACAATTCATGAAATGCACATTGGACACATCATAAAAATGCAGCGCTGTGTATCGCTGTCACATATAATTACCCTGGCCTTCACACAGCCTGACCTATGGCGCTCCTGCAGTTAATTAGGCCTGATTATGGCCATTGTGTTGCAGGGTAAAATACGGCCTGCGATCTCAGAGGCTGTGGGCTGTCTACACACACTGGGGTGAGTTATGTAGCTGTGCAGGGGTGGGGGTGGGGGTAATGCAGAGGTGTGTGTGTGTGTGTGTGTGTGTGTGTGTGGGGGGGTTTGTAATGCAACTGTGTTATAAATAATATCCTGAGCTCCTGTCTCCTGAGGAAGGATTGATTTACGCCAGGGCTCTGGAGAGCGGGTGGGACAGGGAGGACTTCAGGACGGCTATTCGTCTCCCGCTATCTCCTCCACTTCGCCTCGCTCCTCTCCTCCTCTCCTCCGCTCCTCTCCTCCTCTCCTCCAGGCCAGATAAAACCCCTGATCTATGGCCTCCTGCACTCCCTCAGGCTCCTGAGGAGCAGAGCTGCTGTATTTCAACTGCAGTATTTCATCCCCTTAGGACTTCTCGTCTTGCTTTTTGGAAGGTTCTGTTTGGAACGTCAATGTTCCGCATAACCCATTACCCAAGTCTGAGGGGCTCACTAGGGTACAGAACCGGGGTTCCATATGAGAACTCCCCATTCAGGAGCTAGAACACAGAACCTACCTCAGCTGACCTAGTGGATAAGCAATCCGCCTCCTGACGCTTCCCGCGTTTGCGAATGATATCACCTGGGTAAAATCATGGGTAAAACCCAAAATTGGGTTGTTTTTCGCTTTAAATGGAGAGTCCTTCATAAAAGGAGTTTTCAGAGCACGTTTAATAACCCTACAAAAGCTCAGCCTGCTTGCAATTCCCATACTCCGGTCTCACACTGTAGTGTGTGGACCCCTCAAGCAATTTTGCATTTTTTCTACCCCACATACACGCACACACGCACACACACACACACACACACACACACACACACACACACACACACACACACACACATGCACACACACACACACACACACACGTACCTAAGCCTTCCTATGCGGCAACGCACACAACTAGGATGACTATGGGATGAAATGACATCAGTGTATGCTTCTGTGCGCTTGTTGTGCATATAACGTGCCAATTTAGCCCTGGTGTATGGGAGCAGCCATGCGTCTGGACGTGTCCATGGGCCTGCAGAAGACTCCGAAAGAGTTGAGTCAAACAGCGCACTGACAGCGCCACACCAGCAGGCCAAAACAAACCAAACCCCGGGCGCGTGCACTCTCAGAAGAGCGCACTGACGGCGCCACACCAGCAGGCCAAAACAAACCAAACCCCGGGCGCGTGCACTCTCAGAAGAGCGCTGCAAACCAGCAGGCGAAACAGACCAAACCCGGTAGCGTGCACTCTCAGAAGAAGCGCTGTGCACCAGCAGGCCAAAACAAAAAACCCGGTCTCTCAGAAGAAAGACATAGCACTGGAGAGAGGAGAGCAACACTTTGTGAAAAAGACGCTGTCCTGACTACGGCTGACATGTACAGCTGACTGATGTGGGACAACTGTGGACCAGGTCAGAGAGCCAGATCAGGGCTTTATCAGGGGCAAACCAGAGATGCATATCAGGGACATTTGGTGGTCAAATCAGGGGCAGATGAGGAACAGGTCAGGGCTCAATCAGGGCTAAATCCAGGCTAATTTCACTGCTATAAGGAACCACTGGAGACTGGAGCTCCCTGGCTAGGCTAATCATGAGACTGGAGGTTAGTGGTGAGGCCTACCGGGCGAAGAAGGACGCAGCTGCGGAGGTGCCACTAGAGGGCGCTGTGGTGACTGCGGGAGGTGGCGGGGCAGGAGTGCTGTGGGTGCTGTGGCTAGTTGGCCGGTCGGCGTTGTAGCGGTTCAGTGCGGCTTCGGTCAACCCCTCCCGGTTTCCTTCGGGGACCATCTGTGAGATCTGAAAAACAGAAGAGTAGAGAAAGTTTAGATAAAATGGCAGCGAAATATCAGCTAGATATCAGCTTCCAGCATGACAACGCAATTATACAATCAATACAACAGATTTATTATACACCTGTTTCGACAGCGACAAAACAATAGCAACACAAGAGAAAGAACAAATGAGAGAAAAAGAGTTACAAATTGATCTTTTACATTCTTCTCTCCAGCAACTAACAGTGAACTGTGCCCTTTTGTAGCTTACCTGATTAGCCAAAAGTGAATAAGTAGCCTATCAAACAAACAAGGTGGCAGTTCTAACTCTACTGTACAATAATAATAATAATAATAATAATAAAGCTTTATTTGTATAGCACCTTTCATACACAGAATGCAGCTCAAAGTGCTTTACATTTGAAACATGTAACACAATAATAGTCAGTCAGTCATTATCAATCACTTTTCTTTGCTGTTTATGTTATACTCAGCAACATATCAAAAATATAGAAAATGACGCCATAAGACTGGCAGCCTTAACCCTCTTCCCCCACAAGCACCCATATGGCAACTGTGGCAAGGAAAAACTCCCATATTCCAGGAAGAAACCTTGAGCAGAACCTGACTTAATAGGGGAGCCCATCCGGCTTCTGGCTGGCTAAGCCAATAGTAGTAGCAGATGTAGAATAATCTGAAAATGTAGTCTACAGGATAAGATGAGTTAACTAAAAGCTTTCCTGTACAGGTATGTTTTCAGATCTTTTTAAAATATTTACTGAACTCCTTCTGCTTGATGTACAGAGGCAGGGTGTTCCATAGTTTGGGGCATAATGGATAAACGCAGCTTCTCCACTTTGTTTGTGGAGCACTTTGGCAATGATTAAAAGATTAGAATTGATGATCTAAGTTTCCTTTGTGGTTGATAAGATATTAAAAGCTCAGAGATATATGAAGGGTGCTATGCCATTTCAGAGCTTTGTAAGTAATTAACATAACCTTAAAATCAATTCTATAGGAAATAGGGAGCCAGTGCAGTTCAGCCAACACAGGGTGATGTGTTCTCTTCTTAGTCTTAGTTAAAAAGTCTAGCCGAGAGTTCTGTATGAGTGCCAATTTCTTTAGATGTTTTTGGGAAGACCAGTGAAAAGTGCATTGCAGTAGTCTAACCTGCTAGTGATAAAGGCGTGAATTAGCTTTTCTGCATCTTGTTGAGTTTAAAAGGGCCGCACTTTGGCAATGTTTCAAGTGGAAATAGGCTGTCTGAGTAACTTTACTGATATGGGGCTTAAAACTTAACTCTGCATCTAAGATGACACCGAGGCTTGTTACTTTTGGTTTGACCTGGTGTGCCAAGTTCCCCAGATTACTAAGAATAATATTCGCTTTAGTTTTGTCCAACCAAAGTACCTTGTTTTGTCATCATTTAGTTTCAAAAGTTTTTGCTCATCCACTGATTAATGGAGGTTAGGCATGGTGTGAGGGAGCAAAGGCCATCTGAGTTAGTTGGCTCCACAGAAAGATACAATTGGGTATCATTCGCGTAGCTGTGGAAGTTTACATTATGCTGACTTATGACGTTTCCAATGGGAGCATATATAGAGAAAATAGCAGGGGACCAAGGCAGCTCCCTGGGCCACACCAAAGGCAAGTCATGTTTTTCAGATACATGATCTCCTAGACTGATATAAAATCTCTGCCAGTAATGGGTTTGAAACCAGTTTAGAGCATTATCAGAGAGACCCACCCACTTTGCAAGGCGGTGAATTAGGATGCTATGATCAATGGTGTCAAATGCCGACTCAAATCCAGAAGAATAAGGATTGAGACTTTGTTTGAGTCGGTAGCTAGTCTGAGATCATTGACTATCTTTACTAGAGCCGTTTCTGTGCTGTGATTTGATCTAAAACCTGATTGGAATTTTTCAAGGATACTGTTTTCGTTGAGGAAGGTATTTAACTGATTGCAAACAACTTTTTCAAGTACTTTGCTCAAAAACGATAGATGGAATGGAATTGTTCTGACCCAGTTCTGATTCTAGAATGCATCTGGCTCAGTTCTTGCACCACTGGATCTGCAGATGAGGCTCAGATCTGTTCTGGAATCAGTTTCTCTGTGCCATGGGTTAAGTTTCCCTCAGGCACCAGCATTACTGCAGCATTGCACAGCACTTTCCACTCTCAACCCCCTGAGGCAAAAACCCCTCTGCTAAACGACTGCAGTTGGAAACGTTAAGGGGTTAAAATGACACCTACTGCATAACTTATACTTATAATAGATATATTGCACCCCTCTGCACCAGAGACTGGGGTTAAAAACACACTCACAGCATAACTAACAATAAAAAACACACTCACAGCTAAACTAACACTAAAACAAACACACATTCACAGCATAACTAACAC
>NC_063207.1:6740761-6743261 GCF_017589495.1 Alosa alosa | reverse complement strand
GAAGAGAAGTAGAGTGGAGGAGAAAAGAAAGAGGGGGGACAGCGAAGGATAATGAGCCTGGAGGGAAGGGAACAATATAAAAGGGAAATGCACACACGTGCACACACACACACACACACACACACACACACACACACACAGACACACACACACACACACACACACGTGCACACACACACACACACACACACACACACACACACACAGACACACACACACACACACACACACACACACACACACACACACACACACACACACACACACACACACACACACACACACACACACACACACACACACACAGTAAGTGCACAGCATCTAACCCCACTGGGATAAATATGTTGAGATAGAATCAGTGTTCTCCTGGGTGTGCCCCCTGAACACTAAGCCCTCTTACATCCTGTGCAGTTTGCCTCTGGCCCCACAGACCTGTGACTCCCAGTGACAAATGAAGACTGTCCTCAGGGCTAGAACCACACGCCACACACACATACACACACACACACACACACACACACACACACACCACTCACAGACACACGCACGTGCACACACACACACACACACACACACACACACACACACACACACACACACACACACACACACCACTCACATACATGCACACACACACACACACACACACCACTCACATACATACACACACACACACACAAACACTTAGTCCAGCTTCATGAAAATGTTGTGCAGAAAATTTACAATGGAAGCCTACAAATGTTCATGTACTGGCCCTAATACAAGAGCATGTACTGTAAAGCCATGTTAGTAGTTTCCAGTTTGTATTCATTATCTCTTCCCAGGAACACAGTGTAGCATGTCGAGTCCCTTACAGAACAATATCCAGGACAAAGTTGAGGTGTTCATTTTGCAGTCATTTTTAGAAAGTTAAAATGTCTAGCCCCCATGATTGCCCCCATCCATGGCAGAGCAAATGTGCATAGCACACAAGGGTAATTATCGCTATTCCAGTCGTCTGGCAGCTGTGCGCGCAGCGTAGCTCACAGAGCTAATGAGAGCCACTGTCGACTGCCTGCCACCACACTTCCACACACAGCAGATTAATTTCACCACCTCATCTAACCCCCCACCCCCACCCCGGTGCAAATACACATGGGTGTTTGGGTTGAGTGCACTGCAGCGCTTATGCACCAGTGCCAAGGTGGTGTGCTGGCCAAAAATCTGTCCCTCTGTGGCCACCATAGGTGATTCATCACGGGTCCTGGCCCTCTCCCTAGCGAGGGGTAATTAGCATAGAAGTCATGCCGCGCGTTCTGGGCGCCAGGCGTGAGGGGACGAGCCGTGCTATTCTGGGCCCCCCTTACACCCTGTTCCCCAATTAAATTGTAGCATCAGCCCACTTGCGTCACTCTCAGCAAGCCAGGAGCAGATTTAGATACGACTTCACAAGAGACGTCTGCTGCAGACAGACACCCGCAGGGGAAAATGTGATATATGAGAGAGTGTGTGTGTGTGTGTGTGTGTGCGTGTGTGTGCGTGCATGCATGTGTGAGTGAGAGAGGGAGAGAGAGAGACAGAGAGAAGTGTGTGTGTGCGTGTGTGTGTTTGTCTGTTTGTGTGTGTGTCCATGCTTCTATCTGTGTCAGTGAAGAAAAATTATTCAGTGAGTATGTATGTGTGAGTGCATGCGTGTGTGTTTCAGGTGTGCACACGTTCCTGACTGTGTCTATCAAACTGCACCAACTGCCACAGAGTTGACAAGTAAAAGGGACTCTATTACCCAGCTGATAAAGCAAGTGGCTCAGTGTTTACGAACTACATTGTCCTAAAATTGTTGAGAGAATTACTTTAAAACTTAACTGTTACCATGTTGTTAGTCTCTTTGGTTAAAAATGCGTCAGCCAAACCCAGCTGATAAAGCAAGTGGCTCAGTGTTTAAGTGGATAATGGATGACAGCTGACTCAGCTGAGGATATCTGACTCTGATCTTTTATTTATATAGCACATTTTTACGCACAGAGTGCAACCTAAAGCGCCCCACACACAGACATCAAGACATAAACAAACAAATTAACAAATAATAAAAAATCCATGAGACAAATAAAAAGTTAAAATCCATGAGTGAAATCATTATCTGGCCCTGACGTGGCCCTGACCTCTGATCCTGGGGAACGAGGACCCTCGTGAGATGGTAGACTGTGCAAAGAACGTCCCTGAGAGCGAAGACCAGTCTGACGCTGAATGTCAGACAGAGAAGAGCACCTAGTAGTTACATGGCCTCCGTATCAGTTAATGGGATTCCCATGAAGAACATTCCACATGAATCAAACTGATGCGTTTGTGTATTATTAAGTGAGTGTCCTCTCCTCTGCTCAGAGGTCAAGCCCATTAGACGAGCGGCATGGTCAGATAAGACGGGAGCTTTGCACTCATGGGCTACAATACTCACAGTCTGAGCATACAGCAGCCAGCACTGCAACAGCCATCGCACAACTAGCAAGGAGGCCTACACCGGTCA
>NC_063207.1:6728261-6735761 GCF_017589495.1 Alosa alosa | reverse complement strand
AAATCTCCCTGCGCTGTTTTCAAGACATACAGCACTGCTAGAAGTCTCCCATGAGGCGTGATCCTGCACGCAGGGTTAAGAGTTATGAGTTACGAGCTAAACCCATCATGTGCCTTCTGCCCTTAAGTTGTTTTGGCACTTCTTATATGCTGTAATTTGTACCTCTTACTTACATCGCCGCTGTATTGCCATCGTTGTCATCGTTTTTACCGTATCGTGGGCCTCCTGTACATATAGCAGAATTGACAATAAAGTTTGACTTTGACTTTGACTATAATACTCCTCCATGCCTAGCCTGCTCTGTCAGCATGGTTGTCACGGTAGCACTGCACCAGAGGCTGGTCACTGCACTGCTGGACACGGAGAGGAGCATAGCTATTCTATTCCGTCTGCATTGGCTGCAGGGCTACTGTAGGTGGTGATGGTCATTTTGGTGGCTAGCATGGACAGATGCTAAACATACTGTAGTCATATACGTGCATTCATCAGGTGCATTTGACCCACAAACACTGAAAAATAAACCCTTGAAAACAAGGACCCACATTCAATCAAAACCCCCCAAGAACAAATGGCTCATGTTCATACACACACACACACACACACATGGCCATTGGCCACACAGGCTAGGCATTAGTACTCAGACCAGCGTGACCACAGGAGGGTACATGTCACGCTCCAGGCCTCTCTAATAGAAGGCCACAAGGGACCAGACTCTAACCAGCAGCCTTCTGTTTACTGGCCTCCCACCATGTCTCCTGCACCGCTGCTGCTGTGTGTGTGTGTGTGTGTGTGTGTGTGTGTGTGTGTGTGTGTGTGTGTGTGTTGTTCTGTATGTGTGTGTGTGTGTGTGTGTGTGTGTGTGTGTGTGGTTATGTGGTCTCTAAAGAGTCGCGCAGTAGCTCTTTAACTCGGACTAGGCATGCAGGACAGAGGAAATCCCACTCACCTGGTCACTCCCTGCTTCCCTCGGGCCAGATGTACTAAAACCTGCACCGCCTCTTTTCACGCTGAAATGTTCCACCTTACACTCTGAGAAACATGCGTGATGTGTCACACCGACACACACAATCTGGAGTGCAATTTATTTGGCCTTGGAATGACCAGTGGCCAATTGGGATTCTCTCATTTTTTCATTAGCCATTCATTTCCATTCCATTTTCATTTCTTCTGAGTTCAAGTGGCACTCAGAGCGTTCGACACCGACCATTCTATAGATCCGACGCTGTCATGAGCTCCCAGTGTGGTGTGGAATATTTCAGCAGGTGAAACTGCACTTTCCTGTTTGCATGTGAGGACATGCTGGAGTTTCACACTGAGCAGAGGCGTCGCTGGCTTGTATGCCGGTACATCTGGCCTTTTGTGTACAGTAGCTCTGAGATCTCATGATTGATTTATGCACGGATGATTTATGAGTGATTTATGGCTGGTAAAAGGTCCCTTCAGGTTCAAAACACAGACTCAGGCACAGTTCTCTGCAGCAACCACAGTCTTGCACAAACCCAATGCATTATTTGTGCAGATAGATTGATTCACGGTCGTCACCTCATACGAAATGTATCAATTTTCTCCCAGTTTCTCCCTGGAGCTTTTAATTTGACCAGTGAAATCGATCCTGTGAACTTAATTGTGATGCATGAATTTGAGCATGCTGAAAACACCTTACTGTACGTGATGGTGAGGTAATATTGAACACACGAAACAGAGACTGTAAAGATTAGAGATGAACGGAGAAGGAGGATGGAAGGATGGCAGGGAACTCTATGGTGAGTCAGGTGACCAGTAGATGCAGTGGCTGATGGGTAATGGGAAATGAGACAGCGGTGCCGTGCAAGACGTACCTTGTAAGGGTAGAGGGTGACCCCGTTGGCGCGAGTCATGGACCAGGAGCCTTCCAGGTACTGGTGCGTTGCCAGGGCGACTGAGCTGAGCACGTTACTGTTGGCGCCAGTGCTGGCGCTGGCAGTGCCCATGAGGAGCTGCGTCTGCAGCGGCGTCTGAGCTGTGCCAGCTGTGCCAGCTTTGCCCGCGTGGCTCAGGGAGCCGTTCCTGCGCTCGGGCGCGCTACTCACCCCCAGGCTGTTGGGCTTGGCGCCGCCGTGCTTGGGGTAGCCCTGGTGGTGGTGGACACCCCCGATGCCACCTCCGCCGCCTCCTCCTCCTCCATTGCCACTGATGCCCCCACCACCACCGCTGCTGCTGCCGCTGGAGACGTTGGCGCTCCCCGTGCTGTTGCCACCGGAGACGGGCATGGACGGTACCGCCGCGGAGGAGGAAGAGGATGGCGACGAGTGGTAGGTGGCGGGCAAAAAGGCCCAGTCCCGCGCGGGGTTGGGGTTGGCGCCGGGGACGCGCACGCTCCCCAGGCTGGCGAGGGACGGGGGCGAGCCGGGCGGCACGTCGCACTGGTCCAGCGTCAGCACCATGTGCACGGCCTCCTGCTTGAGCTGGCTGAGGTGCGTGGCGCACACCGGGCACCGGCTCTCCTGCTCGGTCCACGCCTTGCGCGTGCTGTTGGGGACCTGCAGCTTATCGTGCAGAAGCAGGCCGAACGAGGGGTCCTGTAAGACACCCACACACACACACACACACACACACACACACACACACACACAGAGAGAGAGAGGTAGAAACAGGGTGAGTGTCAGTTAACATTATTAAGAGGAATGATGATTAGATGGCACTCTTCTATAATGAAAAATATTATTAATTAAATTAAACATTATCATTGAAATACTCTAAAACAAAAAGGTAATAAAAACACAAATGTGTAGCAGAGACAGTATGAGTCCCTTTGGGTAAAACATTCATAAATGGATATAAATGGAGCAGGAAATAAAGTATGCGTTTGTTGTGGTTCATTATGAAGCGATCATTTATATGCATCTGCTCTTCACACACAGTGCCAAACACATACACACAACCACCAATTATACGCATCTGTCCTGCAAACACACACACAACTATTTATATGCATCTGCCCTGCAAACACCGTGCCAAACACGTACGCTTGGTCTCTGGACCGACTGCAGCAATTAAAAGTCCATTTCATCATGGCGCACGGCCGTCTGATCTCATTTTAATCCCACCGCTACGCCCCCGCACTGCACTGACAGAGGGGGAACAGGGAGCTGTGAGGAGCTGTGAGGCTCCAGCAGCAGGCCTTCAGACGGAAAGATCCCGAGCTCAGGCCCCCGTTAGGGGTCCCTGGAGTACGATACTGCAGGAACTAATGTCATCATTACCGCTATTACGTCCACGCTACTCGCAATCCCAGGACGAGCTGGTCGTGATGACATGTCGGGGCTGCGATGTGCTGTTGCTTTGGTTACGGAACTCTACTGAGGGAGTTGGAACAGAAATGAACGTTGAATGCGATTGGTTGGCACCACGTGAAAGCCAATAAATTTACACAGAAATCTACTATAAAACTACAAGCTGGAGCTAGAGGTAAAACGCAGGCGTGATTAAGGCTCACTACAACACTGACTCTCTCTCTCACACACACACACACACGCACACACTCACACACCTTCGCACACACACACCTCACGTACAGTATGCCATACCGTAGCCATGGTAATGTAACAATTTATATGCAGAGATGCGGTGGCAAGGGAACAGAAGCTGCAAACAGCATTTGTGAAAATTAGCATTTTTTCCCTCCATATCTGCCGTGGACAGCCCTAATTATTATATGTGTTTGGATTTCTCTGAAAAACACAGCTAGGTCTGGATTACTCCTTTTGAGGAGGAGGTGAGTTCAGTGTTTTGCAGTTAGACACTGAGATGATGTGGTTTCAATAGCAGCTAACAAACCGCAAAAGCAATTTCAATTTAGCCATTGAAATGCCTGTCTTTCTGTCATCCTAGCTTTCAACAGTGTTTTTCCTCTCCAATTATGTTTGTGTGATGTGGCGGTTGGCTTACAATTGGCAATTTCCAGGGGCCACTGCATCACCCCCCCCCCAACACACACACTCACACACACTATGCTTGAGAATCTCATGAAGTAGTTCTTAATTAAGTTCTGCCATCGAATGTGCACAGCTCGGCGACACGGTGCGGGCGATGCAGCACACTGTGTAATTAGGCTGCCAGAAATATAGTAAATTAACACTTCTCGCTCACACACACACACACACACACACACACGCGCGCCCCAACTCCCCTATCCTCCATTCTTTGACACATACACACACACACACACACTAGGACTTTCCACATTTAACAGATTAGTTGTCAACTATTAAATCAATCAACTATTTTGGTTAATCGTTAATTGATTGGTCTTTAGCGGACATTCAGACTGGCATCGGTAGGCAGCGGCAGAATAGTCTCTTAGTGGGCTTACCGTTGGCCTTGGACTTGGTGAGTGGAGGAGTGAGATTTTGAGCACCGGCCATCAGTCGGTCAGAGAGCTGAAATGTGCCTGTGAGCGGCTGGACTCCAGGCCCTGTTTACGTATATATATACACTTATACTAGGTTCTGCTAGTATAAGTAAGTATATATACTCTTTTGATCCCGTGAGGAAATTTGATCTCTGCATTTATCCCAATCGGTGAATTAGTGAAACACACTGAGCACACAGTGAACACACAGTGAGGTAGAGCACACACTAATCCCGGCGCAGTGAGCTGCCTGCAACAACAGCAGCGCTCGGGGAGCAGTGAGGGGTTAGGTGCCTTGCTCAAGGGCACTTCAGCCGTGCCTACTGGTCGGGGTTCAAACCGGCAGCCCTCCGGTTACAAGTTCGAAGTGCTAACCAGTAGGCCACGGCTGCCCCAACTCGCTAGCAGCTCGGCGGAGGCTCTGTGCTCCTAATGTGCCAGCCCCTTTGCCAGCGTGCTGTTCTCTAACCCACTCCTGCCCACGCCAACTGCACCACGCTAATGGGGGCTAACAATCAAAGCCCATTCAGCCTGATTGGAGTTATTGTTGGCCACTCTCTTACCTAGCTCAGCTCATTCTACTCCCCCATGGTGTAAATGTGCATTTTTAACACTGCACTTAGGTGCATGATGCTCTTCATAAACAATGCAGTTTAAATGTAATACGCAGTTCTTTTTTAGCGATTGTAGGATGCATTTTATGTTGAACATGAACATGAAGGCCGCGTAGGGCAGTGAAATCAGAGATGTGAAGGCATGCCTCTGTTTGTGCTGAAAGATAAACATGGGTTTGGATCAAGCTTTCTTTTAAACCCACAATCCCCAAGCTCCTGGTCTACGTTTACACCTAAATGTATTCACTTGGCAGCAGCCTTGGCCCTGCGCCTAATCCATCCACGCTGGCCTAGGTGTTTACTCTCTGTTACACTCTGTTTTCTCTCTCTCTCTCTCTCTCTCTCTCTCTCTCTCTCTCTCTCTCTCTCTCTCCCTCTTTCCCTCTCTCCCGATAGCACTCAGACACAGAAACACTAAAACAAACAGAAGGACAAAAGGAGAAGGAGAGAAAGAGAGAGAAAGAGAGAGAAGGAGGAGAGAGCAGCGTCGAGCCCAGAGTGGTGCCAAAAATCAGCTCTCCGTGGCTCAGCCAGGACTAAGCTCCTGTCAGGCCGTGGGGATGACAGAGTGCTTCCACATACACACACACACACGCACACACACACACACACACACACACACACACACACACACACACACACACACACACACACACTCACACACACACTTCTCTTCCCTATGCCCGATGCACGGCCTGGTTAACCAGCATGCCACCAGCAGACGTGACTGAGAGTGCAGGGGAGAAGGGGAGAAACACACACACACACACACACACACACACACACTTGTCTTCACAGAGCCCCACTCCCAGCCTGGTTAAGCAGCACAGTGCCAGCAGGCGTGACTGTGAGGAGAGAAGCACACGTAAACAAACAACCATCAGAGCGGAGAGGGCACGCTGTCTCTGACCAGTTACAGTAAAAGGGAGAAACACGAGTCCCGGGCCTGCCCTGTGATTGGCTGAGAACCCCCAGGTCTGTTGTGTGATTGGCTAAGGGCCATTCTGAGTTCCAGTGCAGTGTCCTGTGTGTTTGTGTGTGTGTGTGTGTGTGTGTGTGTGTGTGGGTGTCACACATTGACAGGAGAGAAACGCTACACTGCCCAGTTGGCATCAGATTACACTCCACATCTCTTTCTTTCTCTCTCTTCTTTCTACCTCTCCTTCCTCTATTTCACTTTATATTCTGCCTCTCTTGTTTTCTGCCTCTCTGTCCCCTCTCTCCCACACTCCTCCTCTCCTTTCTCTCTCTCTCTCCCCCTCTCCTGTGTCAGGGCATGGGTCCAGGTAATAAAGCCCCACTCTGCTGCCACAGAGGCCCTTGGACGATAGGAGAGGAGAGAGAGGAAGAAAAGAGAGAGGGAGGAGAAGAGGGGAGAGGGTGAACGAAAAGAGAGAGGGAGGAGTGTGTGAGGGGAGGAGAGGAGAGGGGAGAAGAAGAGGGGAGAGGGTGAACGAAAAGAGAGAGGGGGGAGTGCGTGAGGGGAGGAGAGGAGTGGAGAGGAGAGGGAGAATGAAAAGAGAGAGGGGGGAGTGTGTGAGGGGAGGAGAGGAGAGGAGTGGAGAGCAGAGGAGAGGGTGGACGAAAAGAGAGAGGGGGGAGTGTGTGAGGGGAGTCTGCTCTGATTAAACCAAACATTCCTTCTGTCAGTGTAAATCTAGAGCCAGACTCTTGCCTTACATGGCCAGCGTTGGGTCACCCCATCTCTTTTTCCTCTTCTCTCACTCATTCCCTCTCTCTCTCTGCTTCTCTCTATACCTCTACATCTCTGTCCATATCTCTCCTTCTCTCTGCTTCTCTCTATACCTCTACATCTCTGTCCATATCTCTCCTTCTCTCTGCTTCTCTCTATACCTCTACATCTCTGTCCATATCTCTCCTTCTCTCTCTCTCTCAGCTTCTCTATACCTTTCCATCTCTCTCTCTTTGCTCCTCTCTCTATAATTCTCCATCTCTCTCTATCTCTCTCCCTCAATCCTGTCAGGCTGATCTAGAACTCCCCTGTGCCCAGATTGCCCGTTGTTCATACCTATAGCCTGTCGAGTGGGCATCGCTGACAGACAGACAGACAGACAGGACTGTGCCAATTTTAACTGCCTGGCCCCTGATGCCACATATCTTACCAGAGAGGAACAAGGGTGCCCTGCTGTCTGCTGGGTAACATTCCTGGCATCCGCTACACAATCTCACGTTCATATATATATATATATACACACACACACCACTTACTATTCATCATGTTAATGCAGCCTCTTCCAGAGCATTACTGCTGCCAGCTGACGGTATATTGCATGCATGTGGTGTTTGTGTAATCTCTCTTTGCTTCTGATGATTGATGACACCTCTGTTTCCATTCAAATAGCCAATTCTGACCTCCGCCCGTTCCAGTCCAACAGTTCGTTTGCGTCTTTGTTTACTGCTTTGAGTGCATTAGGTGGGGCTAATACAGGTTGATGCGGGGGTCTGCACTGTCCCTTTGACTTTCCTCCACTCTCT
>NC_063207.1:6720761-6725761 GCF_017589495.1 Alosa alosa | reverse complement strand
AAGGCCCGTGTTCCGTCCCTGAGACAACAGATGACTAGTGAACGCCTGAGTGAACACTACAGGCAGAGGCAGCCATTTTGGATCTAGAGGACCGAGAGACTGAGAGAGAGCGATGGGGGAAAAGACAGAGACAATGATGATGAGAGGCACCGGAGGGGGGCAAAGACAGGACAACAATAGAAAGAGAGAGAGAGGGAGAGAGGGAGAGAGAGATAGAGAGAGAGAGAGAGGGAGAGAGAGGGAGAGAGAGAGAGATGAGTGAGTGAGCGTATCTGTGAGTACTAGGAGTGCTGGTCTCTGGAGGTGGACAGCTCCTGCTGGTGGGAGCAGCGGAGGAAGTTGTGTGAAGTGGCCTTCAAAGTCCCCTACATCAGATAGATGCTGCTACACACACACACACACACACACACACAGAGTCAGGAATGCAAGCTTGCCCTCCATCTCTCTTCCCTCCATCTCTCCATCTCCAATTGAATTTGTCTTTTTTTTCTCTTCCATCTCTCGTCAGCTGACAACACGAGGGCCGTGTTCTGCCTGAACCCTGATTGGTGATTGGTGTGTTCCCAGACACCAGTCTCCTGCCATGATTCCCCCGTCACAGGAAATCAAAGCCAATAAATGAAGCCACCTGACCGCAATTATTTCCGTCCACACTTCCAAACCCCTCCACAGCCAATTCCATCCCTACTTCCATGGAGGAGAAGGGGGGGTGGGTGGGTGTTTTTATCCACTTCAGGCACTATTAAACCCTTTCAGCAGGACCGGCCTAATCAATTAGATGCTCTCAGCAAAGGGCTGTCCCATTGGGCCTAAGCATGGAGGAAGGGGTCAAAGGTCGAGAGCTGTGCAAGCATGAAGTGTGAAGATAGAGTGCCCTGGCATGGTCCTGATGGTGTTCGTTCACAATGAGCTGCACCAGCAGAAAGTGGAGAGGTGGAGATAGAGTAATTGATACCGTTAAGGGGAGCTTATTGATTGACAGCGAGAAGCACTAACTCCCGAGTGTGAAAGTCAAGGCAAGACCGAAGCTTAGCTGACTCAACAGCAACAGATCTGCTTCCAGATCCATATCACATCAAGACCCAATTTGGTATAGATCCAGATTCAGTCCAGATCCAGTTCAGATTCAATTCGAATCCTGTGCAGATTCAGTCTAGTTCAACTCCAGATCCAGAGATCACCACCATCTGCTGAAAATGAGTGAAAATCTGCTGAGAAACCAAAGAGCAACAGAGCATCACTGTCAACACCATCTGATACGAGCTGCAAATTAAAACACAAAAGACCGAACACTGCCAGCCTCACCCTTCATCTACAGTTCCAACTCATAGCCACTTATTCTGCACTGCATTTAATTGATGTGGCAGTGGCACACAACTGTAGAGGCCTCTTTGAACGCTTTAAAGACGTGCAACATGTGCAATAACAAAAAAAGGGTGTGACAAATGAAATGACTTTTTTCACGCTCAATAAATCCATCAGCCCTGCGTGATTATTTCCGTGAGCTCAGTTCTGCACAGGGCAGCGCAGAGCGGCGTGTGGATGAGAAACCACCGGAGCTCAGAGATCAACCGCAATGAGATCGCGCTTTGCACCGCCGCCACTGCTGCAAGTCCCTGGCCGACCTAAACACGCGAAGGGCGAGAGCGGAGAGAACAGAGGCTCAGCTGCTGCTAGATATGACTCCACTCGGGTCAGTTAGCCGCAGATTTGCAACATACACACACACAGACATACACACGCACGCACGCACGCACACACACACACACTCTCCCACCGAGCCAGTCAAGGTTCCAGGCCGTGAAACCATGGAGGCTATGAGTCAGTTAGTTGCAACACACACACACACACACACACGCACACACACACATTCACACACACATACAGACACATACACACAAACACACACACACACTCTCTCTCCAATCAAACCCCACATGAAACACTTAGACTGTGAGTAACACAGAGATGGAGGAGTGTGTTTGTAAGAGGAAAGAGATCAGTCAGTTAGCTGCACACACTTTCCCACCAAGCTGAGTGCAGGCTCTCTGGGTTGCCCGGCCAGTCATGAAACGTGCCAACAGAGGGTGTGACTCCACTGGCATCAGTTAGCTGCTAATCTGAAACATACACACACACACTCTCTCACTAAGTCAGTGTTGATACACAGGAGCTCCTGCCCATAACACACTCCTCTCAGACCCAGGAAAAGAGACGGAGTAGTGTTTGTTTGTGTGTGTGTGTGTGTGTGTGTGTGTGTGTGTGTGTGTAAGATAGGGCTGCAACTAACATTTATTGTCATAGTCGATTAATTGTTGCCACCCTAGTGTAAGTATGTGAAGCTATGTCTCAAACACTGATCTGCAGCATCCATGTTTTACAGAGGCTGTGGTGACCCTTACAAAAACTATAGTTTTCTATGTTTTTGATATAGACCCTTTCAACAAGGTAAACAAAAACAATGCTTGAACGTTCTATTTGGGCCCCAATCTACTTCCTCTGCATTAAGATTACATATGGAATGTTAAAACGGAAGCCTTGTGGGGCCAACTATGATGCTGATAATGGAACTCTCTTGAAAGGGTCCATAGTAACCATGGTTTACTATGGTTTACTATTACTATGGTTGATCCATAGCACTTCATAGTAGATGTGGTACTACCATGGTTTACCTATAGCACTTGGTTTACCTACATATAGCACTTTACCTATAGCTACTATGGTTTTAACATCCCTTACGGAAATATACTGTGGTTTCCTATGGTTTTTATACAGGAACCTACTATGGTAAATAACCATGGTTCTTCAAATAACCATGTTTTTTTGGTATTTATGGTTAACCATGCAATAATCATGGGGGCTTTTTGCCCCAAAACTAACCATGGTTTTACTCTGGTAAATAACCATGGTTTTTTGGTTTTATGTTATTTATCATAGTAAAACCATGGTTATTTTACGTAAGGGGAGTACATCTACATTGACCACCACCTTAAGAGACATGCTAGCATAAGAAGCTAACTTGTGCTTCTAACAATGCAGCTTACGCACACACAGACACACACACACACACTCAACATCAAGTCAAGTCAAGCCAGACACACACGGGTCCTTGGTGATGAAACTCTGCTCTTAGTCGGTGAGAAACAGATGTTTCTGTGTGTATGTGTGTGTCGTGTGGCCTAGTGTGAACTGCATTAAGTACACAGAGCCCATGGAACAGTGGTCGCAGAGTGGTCCTCTGCGTTCTCTTAATGAGAGGTGAGGACCTGAGAGAGGACTACACGCAACCTCACACACACTCTCTCATTTTCATCAAAGGCCAGGTTCTGTTACTGAGCTCCAGTTCAAAATAAACACTGGCACCTCATTAAAATAAGGCCACAGATTTGCTTCCCACTCAAAAAGGGTGATAGGGTGCACCCAGAGACACACTGAAACGACTTATTTTCCACTGGAATCCAGTCATACATCCATCTTCTAGGAGACATTTTGTTTGGCTTTCATTGGAATCCAGTTGTGCCATACAATGAGTGATATATGAGTGGTGGCAGGAAAAGAGTGCACTTGGAAGTAACTGCAAACTGGAATGTGATCTTGCAGCAGTATAACACAATAGGAAAATATGAGTTATGTCTTTCAATTAAAGCATGGACATCCCTTTCCAATTACTGTAACAAAGAGTCTGATTGAGAGAAGAAGGCAGTAATGTATTATGAATTATATAACTCTCCATTTCCAAACGGCTCTCAGCACACAGCACCACAAAGTCTATGAAATCATTTGGCAGTCTGAGAATGGCTCTTGTTTCCTCTAATTTGTTTTTTAAAATGTTAGCTGATAAAGTCTTGAGTCAATTTCTCCTCTAAATTTGAAATGATTTCTTTCGTGGCTCATGAGCGGCAGTACTAGGCAGTCATTTTTTTTTTCAGTGCCCTCTCTTCCAAACTGATAACACTTAATTAAACGCAGCCTTTGAGACAAACAATATTATGAATTCAATTTAGCAGCTGTGTTATTTCCTCTCTCTGATTCACAGGCAAAACAGCGTAAGACTCATTAATTAAGAAAGCAAATTACAGCCCAGGCCAAGTCATGCAGGGACATCAGTGATACGATGGCACGGCTCTAGAGTGAGGTATATGGTGGAGCCATAGCAGGGGTCAGTGTATGGTATTGTTGTCATTGCCTTTGGTAAATGCTGTCTATTGTCTTTTTATGTGTTGCCGTTTCGCACTTGCAAAAGAGATAACAATCTCAAAGCAATTACCTGGTTCAATAATGGTAAAATAAAATAAATAACTAATACTACAACATACAATTTATTACATGGGGATTCTAAAACATACACTACCATATATTTATACTATAACCAGTACTGTACAAAGGACTGTCATGGCTATAGTGTATTATTAATAAGTTATAGGAGCGCTCACAGGTTTGTTATGGTATTATTCTACTTCAACATACAGAGGGGTATTAATGCATTAGTTTGGTCTTAGGCATACAGGTAGTCATTATTATTTTTGATCATTTTTAGTATTTTTTAAAATAAATGTAGTATAAGGTTGGTATTACATTATGGTATTACCGGGTAATCTGGTACAGGCTGTACATTATGTTATGAGTGCTTCTGAAGGAGTGGGTTTGACCCCATGCATACGCCCATATTAGGTCATGCTCACACAGGGTTCCACAAGTCTATAAAGGCCCTCTTCATGCCGTACGCCTCCACCCTGGAGCATTATACTACATCAACAAACCTGGGCAAACCAAGGGACCTTGTGACAGGACAAGTAGCTACATCTACCTTTAACAGACCTCCTCTCTCTCTTGCGCTCCCTTTTTCTCTCTCTTGCTTTCTCTCTCTCTCCCTCTCTCTCTCTCTCTTTCTCTCTCTCTCTCTCTCTCACTCTCTCTCTCTCTTTCTCTCTCTCTCCCTCTCTCACTCTCATTCTCTCTCTGTCTCTATCACATCTTCTCTATCTCTCTTGATCACATCT
>NC_063207.1:6713261-6715761 GCF_017589495.1 Alosa alosa | reverse complement strand
ATGCCATTTGCCTGTGATGACATGGTGGCACTCATCAGGGGAGCTTGAGAGCTGGCATGGGTTAGGTAAGGGTTTAGCATGGGTTAGGTAAGGGTTTAGCATGGGTTTGGGTTTTTGGGATGAGTCTTTGACTCATGTTTGGCATAGATTTGGCATGGGTTTGACTCATGTTTGGCATGGGTTTGGCAAGGGTTTGATGTGTTTGAAACCTTCTTAAACGGGCAAGCTAAAGCTACATTCAGACTTCTAGCAACTAGCGACCATCTAATGTTAATGTCATTCAGTGATTACAAGCAAAATAACCACTGGCGACAAGAAAATAATTTAAACTTTTGAGGCGATAAGCAACGGGTGAATCGCTGTATGTGTGAACAGGGCTCAACTACTGAGGTTTTGCAATGCACCTCCTCTTACAGTCTAGTTTGCATTCACAAAAGCATTGTTCATATGCTCACTGGTATCTAGTAGGCCACATTCTGATTTGTTCACATTTTGTGGGAACAGGACTGCAAAGTACATATCCTAGATGATGGAAACATGGCATGTCCTTCACGTTATCGTTATTCCATCGAAATTAATTAGATGATGATACCAAAATGAGTTGCCTAGAAAAACAAACGCCAAAAAGTGCACACTGTTGCCCAGTGTTGTTTTAATGAAAACCACTGCAGATGCCGGGGTCCTGTGACCCTATAGTCCCTCAAGCACACATAAAGAGCTCCCATTAGCCTCATTTTCAAAACTGCCCCCTCCGAGTGAGGGCGTCATGGTTCTCTTGCCCCCAGGGGCAGTGGCAGAGAGAGGCTAATCACAGTGAGGGTAAGAGCAGGGCGCTTGTTGCTGTTTATTCAGTTGGCTCGCCTACGCTGTGCCGTTTTACCGCACCAATTTAAGAGCCCTGTTGTCTGCAGCCTCCTCCCTCCCTCCATCCCTCACACACACACACACACACAGACACACACACACACACACACACACACACACACACACACACACACACACACACACCCGTTAAAGCTCTTGCCCTCTGCCTCACTCCACACACACACACACACACACACACACACACACACACACACACACACACACACACACACACACACTAACACCCATGCCTAAAAGCTCTCTGCCCGCTCGGATCTCTCGTCCAGGGACATCCCATTATCCGTCAGCGTCCGGCATGGGCCTCTCGGCCCGATCCGGGTTAGGTGTTCGCCAGCACTGTGGTGGCTTTCATGGCCTCTGAGCGGCAACGCAGTCCTGGGCCGGTGGAAATCAGGTTTTCTCTTATTCACTGTTCTGTTGTGCTGATGGGCAGCTTCTGTTAACCTGACTCTCGCCAGATGAATTTCATTCAGCCTAGCTCCACTCATCCATCTGGGACCAATCCATTGGAGTGTTGCTTCAGGAAGGCTGGGCCTAATCAAAAAATGCTGGCATATGATTGAATAAGCCACTTGTCCGTCATCTGTGGCGTGCTACTTCAACCACTCACATGAAGCCCAACCATGCGCTGATAACAGTCTCACAATTAAGCTTCCTGGCTATGTCACATCTATGAAACTCCCGCCTTCGTCCTGATTGGCTGTACAGTAAAATCTGGTGCAGAAATCACTCTCAATGGAAGAGGTTCCAGATGGATGTGAGTGAAGCTAGGTGGAGCTAAGCGGAACGAAATTCATCTGGCGAGAGTCAGGTTAAGCTTCTGTAGGGTATGAGTACAGTAGTGTGTGTGTGTGTGTGTGTGTGAGAGAGAGAGAAACAGAGAAAGCCATTAGTGTGACATGATGGGAGACGACGCACACATCTGATGTTTTCTCAGTCTCAGGTAAACGCTGTGAACCAAGCCGGGCAGATAAGCGTTTCTGAACCTCCAATTTCCTCACTGTCCTCTCTCCCTGCCATCTCTCTCTCCTTTTCTCGCTCTGTCCAAATTTCAAATTCAAATTCAAAAGGGGCTTTATTAGCATGACTGTTTGGTACAGTGTTTGCCAAAGCTAGTTACAAATAACACAGTAGTATCTACAAGGGGAAAGAAGACAGAGATACAGCATACAATGTAGAAACATGTAGGCACAACATAGACAGTAGTAGAAATAATACTAGGATGATAGGTAGGGGTGTGTGTGTGTGTGTGTGTGTTGTATGTGTGTGAGAATGAAATTATGCGTCTGTGTGTGTGTGTGTCAATATTGCGTGTCTTACATGTGAAACATATGCTTGTGTGCATATGTGTCTGTTTGACATTAGGTTTACTTAAGTCATGTCCCTCAGGTTGTATTTTTAAGACATATTGTGCTGCCAGGGCAGCAGAGGGCCCTTTCACCAAGAAGTATGGTCATTTATCATTGTCTTCAAATGTCTATAAAAATTTGTTATGGTTTTGCTGTAAGTTTGTAGAAAAGGTCTGTCTTAACATGTCATATTTTTTTCGTAGTGAAGAAGAAAAGTGCTCCTCTGTCTCAACCTTCTCTGCCTGACAGTCACATATCCTTTGTTC
>NC_063207.1:6702063-6712761 GCF_017589495.1 Alosa alosa | reverse complement strand
TCTCCCTCTCTTCCTCTCTCCCTCCTTCTCTCTCCCTCTCTTCCTCTCTCCCTCCTTCTCTCTCCTCTCCTCCTTCTTTCTCCCTCTCTTCCTCTCTCCCTCCTCCTCTCTCCCTCCTTCTCTCCCCTTCATCTCTCCCTCCCTCCTCCTCTCTCCCTCCTTCTCTCTCCCTCTCTTCCTCTCTCCCTCCTTCTTTCTCCCTCTCTTCCTCTCTCCCTCCTTCTCTCTCTCTCCTTCATCTCTCCCTCCCTCCTCCTCTCTCCCTCCTTCTCTCCCTCCTTCTCCCTCTCTCTCTCCTCCCTCCCTCTCCTCCTCTCTCTCCCCTTCATCTCCCTCCCCTCCTCCTCTCTCCTCCTTCTCCTCTCTTTCCCTCTCCTCCTTCTTCTCCTCTCCTTCCTCTCTCCCTCCTTCTCTCTCTCTCTCCTTCCCATCTCCTCCTCCTCTCTCCCTCCTTCTTTCTCCCTCTCTTCCTCTCTCCCTCCTCTCTCTCCCTCCTTCTTTCTCCCTCTCTTCCTCTCTCCCTCCTTCCTCTCTCCCTCCTTCTCTCTCTCCCTCCTTCTCCCCACAGTAGGTCACGTGTCTCCCCTTCTTGCTTGCCCCCCCGTGCTCAGAGTTAATTGAATGTCAATGAAGTGAGAATATGCCAGAGCCGTGCTTTCTGACGAGCAGAGAGCTGCTTGACACGCTGAGCTCCTGTTAGGTGGTGGCCACACACACACACACACACACACACACGCCAGAGCCGTGCTTTCTGACGAGCAGAGAGCTGCTTGACATGCTGAGCTCCTGTTAGGTGGTGGCCGCCGTGTGCGCATTGTCTGGTGTGAGTAACACCTCAGTGAGTGAGTGTGTGTGTGTGTGTGTGTGTTTGTGTGTGTGTATGTGTGTGTGAGAGAGAGAGAGAGAATAGCATGGCAAGACCCTTGTTAGGTACAAATACACACACAGACACACGCGCACACACACACACACTGTTTCTAACGTTGTCACTAATAAGAACCATGCTTTTTTCCAATTACCATTACCATTTGTGTCCTGGGTGCCTGAGCATGTGTGCCTTGGGCACCAGTGTATGGTGTGTGTGTGTGTGGTGTGTGTGTGTGTGTGTGTGTGCTGAATGGACAGCCAGCCGGGAGCCAGAGGTTTTAATGAGCGCCGCTGAGGAAGGGATTCCACCGCCCTCCTCCTAAATGGACGCCCAGGTGCCAGGCTCTTAATTGACCTGACAAAGGGTAAAAGTGCAAAGCGCCAAACCTCCAAACTTGAATTTCCCCCCGACGCACAGATGTCCAGTGACCAGTAAAGAGGCGGCTTTATAGAACATTTGCCCAGGATGAGGCACAAACACACACACACACACACACACACACATAACATTTGCCGTTTGGAAAACACAGTCGAGCTGCTCAGGGGTTCACCATTGCAGCCACACACACACTCTCTCTTTCTCTCTCACTCACACACACACAAACACACACACACACACAGGAGGTCAAATGAGGCTGTCACCACCCTGAGCGCCATGCAGAGCAGTGGAGTGTTTATATAAACACACAAACACACACACAGAAACCTTATACCATTCAAACATACACAGATACTGTAAACATAGACACAGATACGCACACACACACACACACGCACACACACACCATTACAGATGCCCATTAAACCCTCACAATGTGATTGGCTAGGGATTCCATTCCATCGTCGGCAGCCGGGCAGCCACCGTTGCCATAAACGTGTTGCGGGCTGATGCTGAATGTCAGCGACATGAGGAGCAGGTAGCCTCCACGTTGGCTCTCTCAGTCACACTCACACTGCACAGAAGCTGATTCTGGCCCTGATGGTGTAAAGTTTTTAAACACTACTACACCCAGGTAAACAAACAAACAAAATAATGTATCTATGCTTGAAATGATTGTGTAGGACCCATTGAATGACTGAAATGTAATAAATACAACACAATGCATCTGTTGACAAGTGTTGCACCAATGAAAGGCTAATTAAGACAAAAACAAAAACATGAAACCGATGATGACCATGTCCCTTGTTGTGTATTGCACACGGCTGCTAATAATGTCTGAGGTTTGATTTCTTCAAATCCTTATTACCTGATGTGGCACTCATGTGGCTCTGATGTGGCCCTGATGTACTGTAGTCTGGTTTCGGCCGTGTCTTCTCTTGAGGTCATATGAGGTCAGTGTTGAGGCTGGGAAGGGCAGTGGTTGTGTTGAAATGCGAAAACAGTCTTGCTAGTGTGTAGTGCTGGTGTGACGGCAGGCTGCAGGCGGCGTGTGTGTGTGTGACAAGGTTGGCTCTGGAAATGACAGTGTGAAATGATCAGTGTGTGCCTGCAACTCTGTCTGCCTCTAACTCAGGGAGATGCAAATTTGGCTGCAGTGGCTTAGCCTCTGAGGTCTATGTGGTCACACACACAGACACAGACACACAGTCAGACAGACAGACACACACACACACACACACACAGTGTGTATTGCAATATATATATATATATATATGTGTGTGTGTGTTTGTGTGTGTGTGTGTTTGTGTGTGTGTGTCTGGAGTAGGGGCACCAGTAGAGCGGGAGGGTACAGGGAGCTTATCTGAAGAAACAGCCCCAGCACTGGTCACACTTTCCTGGGTCAGACCCTCAGGAGGAACCCCGGCAGTACACACACCCCCCACACACACACACACTTATACTCTGTCAAATACCAACTAAGTACCCTGTGCCAAAGGGAGTACTGATTACTCAGTCAGAAAAAGTCCTGTTAAACACAGCATTATCATACACACACACACACACACACACACACACACACACACACACAGACACAGACACAGACACACACACACACACACACATAAATAAATGCAGAAGATGAGTACAGGTGCTAAGGTCTTCATTACAGTCAATCACAGTCAGGAAGCCCATTTAGCAGAGAAGCAATTGCCTCACAGGTCAAACAGGACAAAGCAACCAATACAGAGAACACACACACACACACACACACACACACACACACACACACACACACACACACACACACACACACAGACAAACACACACACTCTTCTGTGTGTGAGCCCTGGAGGGTTCCTCCGCCTTCCATAATTTCCTCAGCAGCTCATTTAGAGGTCCTCGCATGTCTCCTCATGCCCACAGCACACAACTTTCTCTCTGTTTGAGGGTCACTGCTGTTTGAAGAGGGGTGCTTATGTTTGTGTATGTGTGTGTGTATGTGTGTGTGTGTGCTGGGGACTGTGGTCCGTGGGGATTTGTGTTTGTGTGTGTGTGTGTGTGTGGATGTGTGGGTGTGTGGTTGTGGTTGTGTGAGCGTGAGATGTTTTGGTTGAGGGCAAATCATTTAAGTTGAAAAAAGAACAACATTGATTTATTCCATTAATTCTCTGTGCTTTGCTGAATGTCCAAGTGCCATAACTCACTGAGGAATGCTGAAATCCTGAGGTGAAATTAACCTGCGTTCACTGGTGTGTGTGTATTGTGTTTGTACTGATGATGCATGTGTTTACTAGTGTGTGTATGTTTGTGTGTGGGTGTGTACTGATGATGTATGTGTTTACTAGTGTGTGTGTGTGTGCTGATGTGCGTTGACTATTGTAGCCAATCTGATGGAGTCAATACTTATGATGACTGTGTTGTGGTGGATGGCGTGAGCTTCGATCTGCTCCTGAGGTGTGGGGTAGAAAGGAAGTGTATCCATCTAAGTGGTGGGGATTGATTAACAGGAAGGAGTAGCCTGTGGATTAGTGTGTGTGTGTATGTGTTTGTTAGTGTGTGTGTATGTGTGTGTTAGTGTGTGTATGTGTATTTGTGTGTTAGTGTGTGTGCGTGCGTGTGTGTGTGTGTGGCAGTTGTGACAGTGTATGTAATCTGAATGTCAAAGACATTTGCTGGAAAGGCTGATAGGCTGTAACCCTTCGTTTGTGTGTGCGTGTGTGTGTGTGTGTGTTAGTGTGGCATGTGTTCAGCTGGAATCCAATGTGAACTGCTTCAGTCCCAGCTGCCTGGCAGAGCCGCATTAGAAGTGACAAGAAAATTAGCCTCTCTGTTGCTGTACTGTATCTCTCTCTCCTCTGCCATTCAATCGCTCATTCTCTCTCTCTCTATCCTCTGCCATTTTTATTTTTTTTGTCTTCCCCCTCTTCTCTATTCCCTCTCTCTCCTGTGCCCCTTCCCCCTCTCCTCTCTTCTTCCCCCTCTCCTCTCTCCTGTTTCTCTTCTCTCTGTCCTGCTGCCCTGTGGTGGGTGGCGTGAGCTCGATCTGCTTCTGAGGTGTGGGGTAGAAAGGAAGTGTATCCATCTAAGCGCCCTTCCAACAGCAGGCAGCTCACTCTTGAGGATTGGTGTGTGCTTCACCTCACTGTGTGTACACTGTGTGCTCTGTGTGATCACTAATTGGGATAAATGCAGAGACCAAATTTCCCTCACGGGATCAAAAGAGTATATATACTTATACTGATTCATCCTTCTCCCCCCTCTCTCTCCCTCCCTCTCCTCCTTACTCTTTCTTTTATCTCTCTCTCTCTCTCTCTCCCCATCTCCTCTGAGCCACTATAGATTAGCTCTGGCAGGTGTCTTGCCGTGAGGCCCACCACCCTGAAAGCTAACCCAGCTAAGGCTCACTCAGACTGGGATAAAGCCTGTCATATCCTGGGCCTCCTGCCCCTGGAGGTCACCCTCCATGTCCTCTAAGAATAGATGGTTCTATATAGAATCAAAAATTGTTCATATATGGCACCCCTAAAAGGTTCTTCATAGAACCCTGTTGCAGCAGAACTCTGTATTTCACAGGTTGTTCATATATGGCACCCATAAAAGGTTCTTTATAGAACCCTGTTGCAGCAGAACTCCTGTATTTCACATGTTGTTCATATATGGCACCCCTAAAAGGTTCTTTATAGAACCCTGTTGCAGCAGAACTCCTGTATTTTACAGGTTAAATAGTGACCCTCTTTACTGGCGGCAGAACTACGGTATTTAATAGGTTAAGTGACCCTGTTTACTGAGCACATAATTGCTGGAGACACATCAGCATTTGCACTGATTTGCACTTTTTATGAGAAAATAATGAATGAAATGAGACCTTAACGCTCCAGCTCTCTGTCAACTCTGGCTCATCTCCAGGTCCCACTCCTGAGCCAAGTCGCCTCCTCCTCCTCCTCATCTTCATCCTCTTCCTCTTCCTCACTTTTTTCTTCCCTTTTCTCCGTTTCTCAGCCTTCTATTAGTCTTTCTAGGGCCTTATGTAGCCTGCAGTGAAAAGCTCTCTCTCTCTCTCTCTCTCTCCCTCTCTCTCTCCCTCTCTCTCTCTCTCTCTCATTTGCAGAGCTTCTGTAGAGGCTTGGCACAGCGTCAGCAGAGGCAGGTAGCTTTTTGTGTGGGGCAGATTCGGTGGGTGGGTGGAAGGGCAATGGGCAATGTGGGAGAGAGAGCACTCTGCTGGGGCTCCGTGTGTGCAGACAGACCCTCTGACAGATCGCTGGACCTTCGCCCCCCTGTGTCGGATAGCTTGGCTCAGCCGGCTCATCTGATAGTGCGAGGGAAATTGCATTGTGTGTGTGTGTGTGTGTGTGTGTGTGTGTGAGTGTGTATGTGTGTGCGTTTTGTACTGCCAATCAGAGTGGTCTGACCGCCTCTCATCTTCAGAGTTGGCACAGCGAGGGCCCGATGAGAGTCTGGAAACTCCAACTGTGAGGTAGAGAGAGAGATGGAGGTAGGGAGATGGAGGGAGGGAGAGAGGGAGGGAGAGAGGGAGATGGAGGGAGGAGAGATGGAGGAGAGATGGAGGGGGAGAGAGGGAGAGGGAGAGATGGAGGGAGGGAGAGAGGGAGGAGAGAGGGAGGAGGGAGGGAGAGAGATGGAGGAGAGAGAGGGAGGGAGGGAGAGAGGGAGATGGAGGGAGGGAGAGAGATGGAGGAGATGGAGGAGGGAGAGAGATGGAGGGAGAGATGGAGGGAGGGAGAGAGGGAGATGGAGGGAGAGAGAGAGAGGAGGGAGGGAGAGAGAGATGGAGGGAGGGAGAGAGAGGGAGAGAGGTAGGGAGAGAGATGGAGGGAGGGAGAGGGAGAGAGGGAGAGAGAGAGGGAGAGAGGGAGGGAGAGAGATGGAGGGAGGGAGAGGGAGAGAGGGGAACAGAGAGAGATGCTCCATCTCTCCCTATGCTCCATCTCTTCATCTCTCTCTATGCTCCATCTCCATCAAGGGAGTGACATAAGAGAGAGAGAGAGAGAGAGAGAGAGAGGAGAGAGAGAGAGAGAGAGAGAAGAGAGGGAGAGAGAGAGAGAGATAAGAGAAGGTGGGAAGGAGAGAAAGCGAGATAAAAGAATGAGAGACTTATTGAGAGAAGACAGTGTGTGTGAGACACAGAGGCAGTGTGTGAGCAAGGGAGTGACATGAGAGAGAGAGAGAGAGGAGAGAGAGAGAGAGGAGAGGAGAGAAAGGTGGCAGCAAATAAGAGAAAGCAAAGGGAAGAGAGAGAGGAGAAAAGAGAGAGAGAGAGAGGGAGAGAGAGAGGAGAAAAGAGAGAGAGAGAGGGAGAGAGAGAGAGGAGGGAGAGATGGAGGAGAGAGAGATGGAGGGAGGGAGAGAGAGAGAGGGAGAGAGGGAGATGGAGGGAGAGATGGAGGGAGAGATGGAGGAGAGAGAGAGAGAGAGAGAGAGAGAGGGAGGAGAGAGGAGATGGAGGAGAGATGGAGGGAGGAGAGGAGAGAGAGAGAGAGGGAGAGAGGGAGAGAGAGAGGAGAGAGAGAGAGGGAGAGAGGGAGGGAGGGAGGAAGAGTTGCCTGGCAGCAAGCTCAGGTGAGGATTGAGTCATGCTATCAGTGCTGAACAGACCGCTTGTTGCGGTCCACTGTGGGGTGTCAGGACAGGCCGGCTGAGAGTGTGTGTGCGTGTGTGTGTGTGTGTGTGTGTGTGCGTGTGTTTGTGTGTGAGTGAGAGCGACACACACACACACACACACTCAGGATGCTTCCTCTGAGCATGCGTCTCCTAGGCGCTCTGCACTCCTCCGGAGAACCCTCGGCTGCCGTGGGCTGAGTTGTGTCCAGGGAGTGTGTGTGTGTGTGTTTGTGTGTGTGTGAGAGAGCTGGACACATGGATTAACAGCCACACACACGTCCTTCACAGGAGATGGACAGGTAAGAACTGCTAAGACTGCTTTTTTAACACTACTGCTAGCTAGACAGCCTGTTAATAAATCTATCTTTGTGTGTGTATGTGTGTGTGTGTGTGTATGAGACACATCCGTGAGTCTGCTTATCTCCGCTGGTAGTTTGTGGTGTTTGTGTCTGTGTGAAGAGAGGAGGCTGTAAATAGCAGCAGACATGCTGGAGGAGTGTGTGAGGAGTCGCTCGGGCAGCTGGAGGAGTGTGAGGAGTCGCTCGGGCAGTTGGAAACTCTCTGTAGGTGCGCGCGTCGCCCTCGGCTCCGCTCTGATCAGCCCCGTTAACGCCGCAGAGAAAATGAAACGTCTCCTGACCAGCGCTGTCGGCACAGGAACACTCATCTCAGCACAGAAGTGTGTGTGTGTGTTTTGAGAGAGAGATCAAGAGTGGAAGTCTGTGTGTACTGGAAGAGAGGGGAGAGAGACAGGGCTGAGGTGTGTGTGTGTGTGTGTGTGTGTGTGTGTGTGTGTGTGTGTGTGTGTGTGTGTGTGTGTGTTATATTCTTATTCAGGACACTGTGTCTAAATGCAGGCTGTGTAAGAGCAGCTGTGGGGAGATTTGAGAAGGATGACAGATCATTAGACGAGTAAAAACAAGGTGTTTGGTCACTGAGGACACCCAGGGTGTGTGTGTGTTGTGTGCATTGTGTGTTTATTATTGGTGAGGCTGACACACACACACCTCAAGAGATACTTCCTCTGGGCATCGTCTCTAAACCTGCACTCTCCAGGAGAACCCTCTCGACTGCCGTGGGCGCTGAGTTGTGTCCAGGGAATTATTGTGTGTGTGTGTTTGTGTGTGTGAGAGAGCTGGACACATGGTTAACAGCCACACACACGTCCCTTCACAGAATGGACAGTAAGAACTGCCTAAGGAATAGCTTTTTTTAACACTACTGCTAATGGAGCAGGCCTGTTCAATAAATCTATCTTTATTGTTGTGTATGTGTGTGTGTAGTATGAGACACATCCGTGAGTCTGCTTATCTCGCTGGTAGTTTGTAGTATTTTGTGTGTCTGTGTGAAGAGGAGGCTGTAAATAAGCAGCAGACACATGCTGGAGGAGTGTGTGAGAATTAAGCTCGGGCAGCTGGAGGAGTGTGAGGTCGGCTTCGAAGGGCAGTTGAAACTCTCTGTAGGTGCTTGGCGTGGCCCTCGGCTCAGCTCTGATCAGCCCGGGATAGCATGCGCAGAGAAATGAGCGATCTCTGACCAGCTGTGCACAGGAACCTCATCTCAGCACAGTGTGTGTGTGTTTTTTTTGAGAGAGAGATCAGAGTGATCTGTGTGTACTGGAAGAAGAGGGAGAGACAACAGGGCTGAGGTGTATGTGTGTGTGTGTGTGTGTGTGTGTGTGTGTGTGTGTGTGTGTGTGTGTTATATTCTTATTCAGGACACTGTGTCTAAATGCAGGCTGTGTAAGAGCAGCTGTGGGGAGATTTGAGAAGGATGACAGATCATTAGACGAGTAAAAACAAGGTGTTTGGTCACTGAGGACACCCAGGGTGTGTGTGTGTGTGTGTGTGTGCAACTCTGAAATAACGAGTCTTATAATAATTAGCGCACTCTACACTTCACACAGTTTCTTGCGACTCAGCTGTGCCTGACAACTCCAGACCACACACAGACACACAATCACACACATACAGACGTACACACTCTAAGACAGACAGGTATGCACATAAGCGCACACACACACACACACACACACACACATATACAAAATTAGCATACATACATGAACACCGTCGCGCGCGCGCGCACACACACACACACACACACACACACACACACACACACACATACATAATTAGCATACATACATGAACATGAACACACGCGCACACACACACACACACACACACACACACCTCTGTCACCTGTACGCCTGCATATCGCGACTACTAAAAGTCCTCCATGGGCCTGGCGGTCACAGTGCAGGCTCTCTAGTGGCCGACATTGCAGGAGAGCTCATCAGCACTGATCAGAAAACCAACACACAAAATATTAGCATAGCCAGCATTTCTCGCTCCATCCACTGACCTTTCGTCTTGGGAGGCTATCACTGACGATCTGTTTGTTTAGCTTCCACTTCGCTCTCTCAGGAAGCGGCTGCTTGCGCTCCCTCTCTCTCGCCTGACAGAAATCCGATTCCGCAGGAGAGCCGAGCCAACTTCTTCTTCTCGTTGCCTCAGGAACTACAGCGGAGCGTTGCTGTCGAGAAATCTTGGCTGTTGAACTTCTGTACATGCTGCCTGGGGGGCGGCTGGTGCATCTTTAAGCGCATGCATGTAGGGAATTTAAAAAAAAACACAAAACAAAAGGAAGAAAAACCCCAAAAAAATCAAGTTTGTATTTTATATGCTTTCATCTGTTTTTTCGGAGTCTCTAACCTCTTAAAGGTGGGAGAGGCTTACTACAGTACAGGCAGAGATAGAAACTGCTTCTTGGTGTTTTATGGCCCCAACGTTGTCTTCAAGGCAGCGCTGCCTGGAAGGCGCTATGGTTAGGCATGGGTTAAGGTTAGGGTTAGGGTTGGGGTTATGTTTAGGATTAGGTGCCTTTAAGTCAGCGGTGGCAGCGCTGCCTGGAAAACAACGTTGGGGGCATAAAACACCATTGAGCAGAACGCACACTGAACACATCCCTACCAGGCCTGTCTTAAGACTAAACTAGCACAGCCTGCCTGAAGAACCTGACAGCATGTTCACTCTGTCATTCTTCTTTCTAATTGGGTGTCATCCAGTCGTACAACAGAAACAAAGGGAGACCTCCATGTTTATATAATTCCAAAGTTACGCAAGAGGTTGTGAGGCCTGAATTGTGTGATGTTGCATTTGTTGTGTTTGTTGTGTGTGTGTGTGTGTGTGTGTGTGTGTCTGTGTCTGTGACAGGTAGGCTGTATCGTCACTGTCAGAACCACCGCAGCACTTGGATAAGGAGGAAAAAACATCTTAATTGTCTTCTCTTGTCTTCTCTTCTTTTGAAACTTCCATGTTGTTTGTGTTTGTGTTTGTCGTTGTCTTTCCGGATTGTTCCTCCTTCCCTGATCCGATGCAGCCGAGTCTTATCTTAGGTAGTTCTAACAGACATGCACACGGCTTTGATGGGGAGGGAGTGGAGAGATATCCGCCCACACACACACACACACACACACACACACACACACACACTCCTGTGCTCCCTGGGCTGTTTGATTGGCACTGATTGAGTGAGAGACTCCCAGGAGGAGGCTTCTCTAAACACATACTCCGTTGCCCGCGGATACGGCAGTGGGAGGCACGGTAGGGAGTGGAAAGAGAGGAGAACAAGTAAAAGAAAAGCACAGTAGCACAGCATCCCCTTGAAATACGCTTAGCTTAGCGCCGTGTGCTTACTACCATTCCCCATTCTAGCTGCCCAGTCACTGTCTCTATGGACCTCTCATTTGACTATGGGGTGTTTGCGTAACGGCAGGCAGTCCTGGCCGAAGTACTGTAGGACAGGTTTACCAACGTTGGGAA
>NC_063207.1:6664563-6694563 GCF_017589495.1 Alosa alosa | reverse complement strand
GAATCCCCCTCCCGATCCATGCATCCCAGTGTGGCCATATGAAGGGGGTGTGTGAGATGTAAATGTTGGCATTTGCTAAGTGGAAATGTCAGCTCTCCAGTGAGACCGGACTGCAGCAGTGGCCTTTGTTTGGCAACAAGCCCTTGGACAAATGCATGACAGGACAAGAAGGACATCGAGACATATAGCAAATACACCCCATGTAGACACACACACACAAACACACACACACACACACACACACACTGACTTCCACTCTGATGTTAGCTCAGAGATATTTGTGTAGATTAAGAGTCTGACATCACTGAAATGTCAGCATTGCTTAGGAAGTCACTGGAAGCACGAAGTGCTAGAAAATGTGCTGGAGATATTTCTCCATTCAACACATAGCAAGCACAAGCTGTGTGTCATTTCTGTGTTAATTGGTGAGGACACAGATGAATCTCGAGCGTTATTGGGCCACTGTCGGCCTGGTGCCGCTGCGGGCTTGGGCATATTCTTAATAAGTGGGCAAAATTAAAACGGGTGTCCTGCTGTTTCTAAATCACCATACCTCAGGGCTGGAGACAGCACCATACCTCAGGGCTGGAGACAGCACCATCATTAGGCTACGCACACACGCACTGTAAACAACATTCATCTAGTGCACAGAGTTTAGTATCAGAGGCAGAGGACAGCAGGGTGTGTGTGTGTGTGTGTGTTTGGGGTGTGTGTGTGTGTTTGGGATGTGTGTGTGTGTTTGGGGTGTGTGTGTGTGTGTTTGGGATGTGTGTGTGTGTGTGTTTGGGGTGTGTGTGTTTGGGGAGGGTGGATGGGAACACATCACAGAGAACCACACTAAAGATAGAATAAAATAACTCCTATAGCACAGACAGTTGTGAGATTGAGTGGTTGAGTGAGTTGTGGGAATATGGTTGTTGATGTAGCGGCTCTGTGCCCCCTGTCTCCCCTCTACTGCACCATGGACACACACTGGCCTCTGGGACACTACTCATCTCTCTCTCCTCACTTAACCTTTCCTCTCTCTCTCCTCTCCCTTCTTCTCTCTCTCCATTCCTCTCTTATCATCTCTCCCTGTCTCCTTTCTTCTCTTTTCATCTCCTCTTGTATCCTCTCCTCTTCTCTCCTTTTCTCTTTCTTCAATTCTCCTCCTCTCTTTTTATCTATTATTTTCTTTTCTTCTCCTGTCTTCTGTTCTCCTTTTCTATCCTCTCCTCCTCTCTCCATTTTCCCTCTATTCTCTCCATCTCTCCTTTTCTCTTTTCCTCTCTTCTTCTCTCCTCTATTCTTTTCTTCTCTTCTCCTCTCCTCCTTTTTTCCTCTCCCCCTCTCCTTTTCTCTCTTCTCCTCCTCTCTGCCTCAGAGTCTCCCCTCATGTTCAGCACCAGCTCAGGTGACTGGAAGAGATCCAGGCTGCGTGACAGCTGCATCAATCACATGGCTGATGTATGTGTGTGTGTGTGTGTGTGTGTGTGTGTGTGTGTGTGTGTGTGTGTGTGTGTGTGTCTGTGTGTGTGTGTGTGTGTCTGTGTGACTGTATGTGTGTGGGTGTGTGTGTCTGTGGGTGTGTGTGTGTGTGTGTGTGTGTGTGTGTGTATGCATTATTGTGTGTGTGTGCGCTGTGACCTTGAAAAATTACTCTGAGAAGCCCAATCAATTTTTAATAGCTCCCTCTAAAATAAAGGTGTTAAGAAGGCCTCTGTGTTTGGCAGCAAAGAGGGACTGCTTTGTATGGGAATTCAATATCCACTTTGTAGCATGGATCTCCATGGGTGAAATATGCATTGTGTGTGTGTGTGTGTGTGTGTGTGTGTGTGTGTGTGTGTGTGTCGGATGGCCCTGGAAGGCCTTCAGACTGTGAATAGTGTGAATATTAAGTGTGTTAAACCACCAAGCACAGTTTCTGGCTCAAGTGGGCATTTTCTTTTTTTAAAAACGATGTTGTGGTTTCATTCTCCTGCATATCTTATTTAATTTAATTTCTCATCCGCTCATACAGCGTTAGAACACACAGATATGTTAAGCCCTTATTCGCTGTGTGTGTGTGTGTGTGTGCACTCTTTTAGCACAAATAAAGATTGAGCTTCACTGCTGCAGTCCACACTTAGATTTCAGACACACACACACACACACCCCTCATGCCTCCCTTCCCTCAGTGTGTGGATGGGTGGCATTTACTCTGTGGAGCTTGAGCTTGTGTATGTGTGTGTGTAATGTATTAGATATAGTGTGAGCATGTGGGTTATGTGTCTGGGGTGTGTTTGTGTGTCTATGTGTGCGTGTGTATGTAATGTATTGGGTTTAGTGTGAGAGAGTGTGTGTGTGTGTGTGTGTGTGTGTGTGTGTGTGTGTGTGTGTGTGTGTGTGTGTGTGTGCGTGTGTATGTAATGTATTGGGTTTAGTGTGAGAGTGTGTGTGGTGTGTGTGTGTGTGTGTGTGTGTGTGTGTGTGTGTGTGTGTGTGTGTGTATGTAATGTATTGGGTTTAGTGTGAGAGTGTGTGTGTGTGTGTGTGTGTGGGTGTGTGTCTGGTCTGTGGGGAGTTGTAATTGCCTGTCTGAAGGAGCCGAGTGTGTGTCGCGCAGAGAAGCTAATTAATGGGCATGACCCTCCTGTGACTGCTCCATGGACGCCATTTTGACTGCAGCACAGATGGGAGGTGGTTCTTTCCTGTAAAACCAGTGCACTGGGGCCCATATGTGATTGGCTTCTTTATAAAACCAGTACACTGCTGCTTGCACATGATTGGCTCCTCTGTAAAACCAGTACACTGCTGCTTGCACATGATTGGCTTCTCTGTAAAACCAGTGCACTGGTGCTTCTATGTGATTGGCTTCTCTGTAAAATCAGTGCACTGGTGCCTGCACGTGATTGGCTTCTTTGTAAAGTCAGTACACTGGTGCTTTCGTGTGATTGGCTTGTCTGTGAAGCCAGTGCACTGGTGCCTGCACATGATTGGCTTCTTTGTAAAGTCAGTACACTGGTGCTTTCGTGTGATTGGCTTGTCTGTGAAGCCAGTGCACTGGTGCCTGCATATGATTGGCTTCTCTGTTGTGAGACATTTCTGCCCGCGTGTGATTGGTTTCTCTGACACATTTCTGATTGAGGTCCGATGAATTGTCTCTCTGTGGTCGGCGATGGGGTGATTGGGTTTTGGCCGTCGTGGGCCCACAGCCCTGTTTATGTCTGAGAAGGCCGACAGGGGATTTTATTTATTGGTTGATGCGTCAGATGCCATTACTCTTTAAGCCAAGTGAATCTGCGCTGATTTTCATTTCAAAGGTTAGTTTGCAGAGACATTCTTGCTCTCCAGACTCAAAAACATGCCCCCCCCCATTCTTCTTCTTCATCTTGGAAGGCAAAAAGCAGGGCTGGATTCTTGGCTCCAGAGGCCAGGCTGTATAGATTAGATTTCAGATGGAAAACAGATTGATCAGAGTGTTTTGTCTGCCTCGACGTCCCTGGATATAGATTCCTCTCCAGGCTCTAGGGATCGTGGCGGACTGTGTGTGTGTGACTTGGCGAGACGTATTTCTCTGAACGCATGTTTGCGCCGAACACATCAACCTTTGAGTTCTCATTTGATGGAGCTCGTCAAATCCCCTCATGCGTAAATAATCTCCCATGCTCCCCGGCGCCATCGCAAACCTGTGCTTTTAGGAGATGACGTCATCTCTGTAATGGCTGAAATTGGATTTCTGGTCCAAAGTGCAAAGCTCAGGCAACTACTTGTTTTGCTTGATGGTGTTTTAAGCCCCCACCGTCGACTTCAAGGCAGCGCTGCGACCGTCGACTTCAAGGCACCTAACCCTAACGTTAACCCTAACCCTAACTCCCTGCTTAACCCTAGTGCCTTCCAGCAGTGCTGGCTGGAAGGCGACGTTGGAACCACTTGTTTCCCCCGAACCGCTCGTGGTCTCGGGGTGTAAAGAAAGCTTCAGAGACGGCTGTGATACACACGGCATGAATAATTCAGCTGCCTGTTTTATTCTCACACAACAACAGCTTCATTTATGAAAGCTGCGGCCAGCTGGAAAATGACAGACATGAAATATTCAACTCTTTTCAGTCCTGTGCTCATAGCTGTGATCAAAGTGGCCTGTAGGTGTGTTTGGGTTATTTACTTATTCATTTGTTGCCAGGAACAGTACGGCACGCCTGAACTATACATCTTCAGATTGACTTTAGTGTATAGCACACAAACATACATACATACATACAGACAGACATACATACAGATATACGTACATACATGCATACATATGTACATACATTTATACATACATACATACATACATACATACATACATACATACATACATACATATGTGCGTACATACATTTATACATACATACATAAATACAGTACATACATATGTCCATGCATACATACATACATACATACATACATACATACATATATACATACGTCCATGCATACATACACAATACATGCACGTAACTTTAGATCCTCCATCTTTATTTTAGTTTCCGAGAATTTTTAGTGAGCTCTCTATATTGTTTTTGTCCAAGTCTATTGGAGACTCTGGCCAGAGAATGTCTTATTAAGTGGGTGGGTTTGCCCGTGAGCTTAGCTTGCTTGCCATCCCATAATGCTTCAGGAGGCAGCGTGCCATCGGGGGATTGATGTGCGCTCCGCTCCGCTCCTCTCTTGGCACTGGCTCATGCTACGCTACATGCACCCGCCTCTAATGGGATTCTCAGAAGGTAAAGAACCAATTACGGAGGCTATTTATTCAGGCACGGGCCTCGTTTGCCATGCTGTTTCTGCTCCTGTTATTGATTAGGCCATGTAAAAAAGGCCAGGCGGACAAACAGGACGCTGAGACAAGACACACAGAATAAGATCCAATTTGTGTCAGTTGTGCCTACACTAGCACAGAGGACTCGGGGGAGGAGAGCGTAGGAGTGTGTGTGTGTGTGTGTGTGTGTGTGTGTGTGTGTGTGTGTGTGTGGTGCCCTTTCTGGCTGCCTATGTCCACAGTTCTCTGCAGATCACCCATGGAAGTCTAGAATGGGAATTGGTAGAACTTTGTTTTAGATCACATTTTGCCTATTGCAAATTGTAAGGCAAAAAACACTAAAATCTATATCAGTATTGTATAATGTGTATCGTAATTAAGGACGAATAATTTCCATTATTTCGTGAGTCGTGATTGATGAGCACAACTTGAGTTAGTGTGATTTCAGATTTAAGACCAATGCTCAATGGCGACGACATTCGCGTCTATGGATGTGGCATTCAAGAGATAGAAAAATTTTGTAAACGTTGGCATCAACACGCATCCAACACCGCCAATGAGCATTGACCTTTAGAGTGCAACTCCATTCCAGAGAGCCATTTCTCCTGGTTTGGTCAGAATTGGCCTGGTTGCATGGGGCTAGGTGTGTACATAGTGGTCACTCTGAGTGCTCTATGTGAGCTGTTGATGTTCACGTTCTAAATCTAAAGCGTCTGAAGGTGACCAGACGTGGTCGTCGCGGCTACAGTGACCTGTCACTCAGCATTAGGCCTGTGGAAAGAGCAAAGTGGCGCGTCCTCGCTTGACTGGGGGAGGATGACAGCTCCCAATCCTGACACATCACCACCAATATGCTGGGGGTAACCAAGCAGTACAGAACACACAGCCATTGACACACACACACACACACACACACACACACACACTGGTTTATGGATGTGTGTGTGTGTGTGTGTGTGTGTGTGTGTGTGTGTGTGTGCGTGTGTGTCAAGAGTGGGAACGGATATCAATATTGAGGAGGTGCTGGAGGTGCAGATGCATCTGTGTGTGTGTGTGTGTGTGTGTGTGAGAGAGAGAGAGATAGATAGATAGATAGATAGATAGATAGATAGATAGAGAGAGAGAGAGAGAGAGAGAGAGAGAGAGAGAGAGAGAGAGAGAGAGAGAGAGAGAGAGAGTGATGACACATGACAGTGTTTGTTCTCTGATAGACATGGCAGGGCGATCCGGTTTTTAATAGCATCAGCAAAGGAAGCTAGATCACTTGATGTATTTGTTTGCAGCATGTGTGTGTGTGTGTGCGTGTGTGTTTTCTCCAAAGACTACCATCAACATTCCTGTCTTGTTTGGATGTGGGTTGCACAGTAAAGTGTATGTTTTCTGCAAGGTCATGGACTTGACATATACAGTATCTTGTTCATGCCTTCTCGACTGTGTGTTGCTAAATTAAACATCGGTCACGTCAGGGCGACGTGATGCAACTGAAAGAAAGCTTGTTTTGTGTTTACTCAGGGAACGATGCAATCTATTCTTACTGCTCTCAATTAGGCTCCCCTCACTGTACTTCATCCATTATTTACTCTCCCTGGATTCCCCCTGCAAGGAAGAGCATGGCATCAGTGGCGCTGATCCGTAGGCTTCTTTCAGATTTCAGAGTTGGGGAAAAAAACCCAACTTATTATAAAAACCTTTTTGTGAATATTTTAGACTGGCGGCTCTCGGGCGCTAAAAGGCTTCACATCCGCCCCTGCCTTTTATTATAATTCGTCCGAGTGGACTGGCATTTGAAAGACACTTTTCATCGTTATCCGCTCCTCTCCGCTCCTCTGGGTTTTACACACACATATACACACACACACACACCCCCCAAACACACACACACACACCCACACACACACACACACACACACTCCCACACACACTCACACACACACACACTCCCACACACACACATACACACACACACACTCCCATTCCCACACACACACATATATGGAGGACACTAGTGGTGAGATAGCATCAGCTATGGGACTCTAGACAGGCAGGGCAGCTAGGAGAGGAGAGGGGGCGACCCTGGGGCAGTCCACTGGGGTTACAGGACCCCCTGAGCAGACCCACAGGAAGTGATTCATGACACGTCCTGCCCTGAGGGGTCGTCTAATCACCAATGAGAGTCTCCGAGCTCGGCACACGGTAATTAGACTCGACTCCCCCGAGAACGCCTGTCGCGGCTCCTCTGGAGAAGTGGGGCCAACCAGGAAGTGGAGCGGAATTGGCCGGTGTCGACTTCCTACCCGTTTAGACGAGGTGTGTCCTCAGAGAGCAGCAGGTTGTGTAATCTCAGTCTCGCCTGCACCTCGCTGGTTTAATTGACATCTCCAGTGATAGAAAAGCTGTCACAGTAAAAACACGCGCGTGTCGACAGAAAGCCTCGTTCATGTTCTGATTATGTAACACGTCAGTCCAGCCTCCTGAGTAGAACTCTCGCCTCTGTCTGTGTTTTATGTTGTCGTTATTCTCAGGACAGGAAGTGTTTTCTGTAATCCAGACACTTGAAAAGAGCCCGGCTCTGCTGCGCGAGTTTAATCCCCCAGAACAGTGCGGAGAGATTACTCAGAGCTGGGCGTGCTCCTGTCGCCTCTGTGTTGTCAAGCAGACAGGAAGCTCAGAATGGCCATGTCTAACTCCCCATGTCTTACACACTGTTCCTGATTCAGTCCCTCTCTACGATACACACACACACACACACACACACACACACACACACACACATTGATTCACTCCCTCTCCACGCACACACACACACACACACATACACATTGATTCACTCCCTCTCCACGCACACACACACACTTTTTCACTCCCTCTCCACGCACACACACTCACACATACACCATACACACACACACACACACACAGACACAGCGGCTGCTTTAAAGTCAGATAAATGCTGTATATGAGTGGGGAAAAGAGGCTGGTGAGAGTCTTCAAGCACTGCTGAGCAAACAGGCAGATCTCTGCCACACAAAGAGGGAAACCCTCAAAGAGAAATGCATCCTCTAAGCCATCAAGTCTTTGAGCCCCAGTCAGTCCCTAAGCTGATTTATAATGGGGAGTGTGCGTCAGTTTTTCATGCCAGCCTGAAGGGATGTGCCTGGCATTGTTAGGAGAGTGGAAAAGTATAAAGTATTGCTTTGTTAAGTGTGTACAGCTCTAGTTTGTCCTAAGTAATGTCAGGTATGTGACTTCAGCATTGAGTTGGCAACAGCAAACGTTAGGAAGGGTCCGGCGTTGATTTCGCCCTTATATAGCAGAGATCCATCCCAGCCTTGTTGAATCAAAGGTGCACCTGAAATGAAGCTTTAAAATCCTCAGCGAAAGTCATTGTGACCAGAATCATGTGCCTATGTCTGTATGTGTTGTTTTACAAATGTCAACATGAGGCTAACAGTGTGTTTGCAGTCTAGCTTTTAGCATCTCCCCTGCTCACTATGGTGTCTATGGTTACCTGCAGGTGAAAGTGATGCTTTTAGCATCTCCCCTGCTCACTATGGTGTCTATGGTTACCTGCAGGTGAAAGTGATGCTTTTAGCATCTCCCCTGCTCACTATGGTGTCTATGGTTACCTGCAGGTGAAAGTGATGCTTCGCATCTGCCCCGTGTCTCCCCCGGAGACGGCCGAGTCCAGCTCCTTTCTGAAGGTCGACCCGCGCAAGAAACAGGTGACCATCATGGACCCGGCGTCCAACACCCAGCCCAACGCCGCCCAGAAGCGGGGCAGCTCCAATCAGGTCCCTCCCAAGATGTTCGCCTTCGACGCCGCCTTCCCCCACGACGCCTCCCAGGTGAGCCCCGAGCGTCCGCACACAGGAAGTTCATCTCAGCTGTCAATCACCCTCAGGTCTTTGTACTCGCAGCTGAAACAGACGACACAGAGAGGAGAAATGGAACATGATGAAATACTGCTATCCCAAACTATTTCTATCGCCTCACAATCCTGAACTCTGATTTCCCTCCTTTTGTAATATATATATATATACAATTCAAAAATAGTATATGATTAATCATCTTTCTGTTATTCTGTGCTGTGAATTGTAAAGAGAGGAGTTGGATGGAGGTAATTGCGCTCTGTAGTGAGCCTCATGGATATGCTGATATCCATCTCTATCTCTCTCTCTCTCTCTATCTCTCATTCTCTCTCTCTTTATTTCTCCTCATCCAGGCGGAAGTATGTGCCGGAACAGTCGCTGAGGTCATCCAGTCTGTGGTCAATGGAGCGGACGGCTGTGTGTTCTGTTTTGGCCATTCCAAACTAGGTTAGTTTGTGTGTGTGTGTGTGTGTGTGTGTGTGTGTGTGTGTGTGTGTGTGTGTGTGTGCGCGTGTTTGTGTGTGTGTGAACAGCACACAGATAACAGCCCATACTGCAAGAGAAACCATGTCCACCTAGTTCCATATTCCGATTCTTCCACTGATTGTGGAGTCGACCATTATGATTATTATCTAGTCATCATACTGACTAAATCTATTCTGAGTGTCTGTTGTAGAGAAGGCTGCATGGTTACAGTAGTGTCTGTGTCTGTGTGTCACACAAACACACTCGTATTTAGAAAAGCTCCTGTCAGGGTAAAACAGCAGCAGTGATATTTCATAACAGTGTGCTGATGCTCCTGTACATGAAGGCCTGAAAACAAAACAATAGTCCAAAAAACTGAATAACACACTCACACAAAATCCATTCTCCTAAAAGCTCACCAGTCCAGTTCATAATTACAGCATTGTATATGTGTCAAAAACACTTTCACACTTGCTTGTCTATCACGGGGCCACATTAGAAAAGCAATTACTCCGGAGAGTCATCGTATTTCCACACTTCTCTGACCACACACACAAAGATGGAGCTATCACCCAGAGCCTTCACCAGGCTGGCCAGCGTGCATCCTCCTCTGAACCCCAGACGGACTCGAGCAGTCGAGCAGCCCTCTATTCCTGGAGCTTCTGCTGGATGCGATAGGAGGCTGCCTTGGGAAGCTAGCCCAGGTTATAACAGCACTCAATAGACACGTTTAACAGCTCCTTACAATACAAGCTTTAGACACGTTAGAGGAAGCCATGGCAGGGGCGCATTCAGACTGCCCCAAGATGTCAGAATGATTTCTGCCCCTGTCTGTGGTGCTTTGCAGCGAGAGGGAGGACGTGTGTCTTTTTTAAAGCCACACACACTCTCACACACACTCTCTGGCTCAGCCTGTGTGAGGGAATGCATCCATGTTCCTGCTTTAATAGCATTTAAGTGCCTTCTCCACACACGCCCATATGTATTGACATTGCAAATGAGCGTCAGGCTTTTTTTTCGTTGTTATTGTTTAATCACTGTCTTCCCTCAGACATGTCATGTCATGGACAGCAGTATGAAAGAAAGTAACAGAGATGATGAAAACAGCCTCTACCCCTCCTCTTCCCCCTTCCACAACCTCTCATCCCTCTCTTTCTCCCTCTCTCTCTCTCTCTCCACATCTTTTCATCTTGGCGGTCCAGCCCCTGTCATGTTGGATTGGCTTCAGTTGCGCTGCACGCATGACCAATCACATGCTGATTGAGTTTTACAGCCAGGCTCCTCTCTTCTCCGAGACACACACACACACACACCGCACGCACACACACCGCACGCGCACGCACGCACACACACACACACACACACTCACCACAGCCACAGAAAACAGATGCCTCTTAAAGATTAACCAGCAATTTGCTGAGGGAACAATGGGACTCACCGGTCCTGCCGTCACTGGTCAGCGATCAGATGAGAGGCTGGACAGCCGGATGCGGTCACCTGCTGTTCGTAAAAACCGCAGGCTGTGTCTGAGCTCCGGCAGAGAAGGATCTCGCAGTGATATCACCGAACGGCAGCTTCACAGTTAATTAACCGCTGTGCAGGAACAAAGAAAACACACACACACACACACACTCACACACATTTGCATTTGTGTTTTCAGACTTATTACCTTTCCCCCTTGTTCTTGTGGAGATAAATAAAGCAGCCGAGCGTGGAGAGGCCGTGGGCTGAGAGTCCTTTGAACTTCCAGGGGAGAGGGAAGCGTTGGATGACCAGCGGGCAGCTTATGGTCGTGTGGGGTTTTTTTCCTGCCGATGTGCTTAGACTGAGCCCCTTTGTATATTCTAATGGAGATCAAGTGATTGGAATGCGGGGCTGTTTTGCTGTGGTGGGACTGGACCTTATGAATAAAAGAAAACACGCTCGTAATTCACCCGTGCTTCAGCCAGCTGGCCCAGCGCTCTTGTCTCTGATAACAAGCTACGTTTCTTTTTTAAAGGATCGCCCTTTAAGACTCAGAGAGGAAAACCACTCAGGCTGTTGTTGACTCTGCTTCTTTGGGATGCTGAGGGTCGTGATCAATCAGAGAAGGTGTTTCTGTTTGTTACGGCTACAACTAAACACACTTAAGTGGCCCCATAAATAAAACTCATTAAACAGGAGTCCGTACGCTAATCCATTTTAATGCGTGTCAGGGCCCATCCTGTGAAAGGGACGTCTAAAGTAATTGAATTGCTGCCTCTGGCCCCAAAACATCACGTCATCCATAAGCTATTTGATTGAATTACCCCGCGCCGTCTCACTCTTAGCCTGCACGGCACGCCCATGAAAGAGCATCCATCTTCTCTGGTCGGCCCTGGCCAGGCTTAATTGATGTGAGGAGGGCTCAATGGTTCCGTCCCTGTCTACAGCAGAGGGGAGATTGGTCAAGAGATGGCCCACACTGACCTGCCTTTGAGACTGATTGAGGGTGTTATCACACTAAAGGCAGGCTATCACAGTAAAATACCTCCACTCCAATGGGACCCCATCTTAATGAGAAAGCACTCAAACCATTGTGCGCATCTTGTAGGCATCCATTGCAACCACTAAGGAGACCATGTAAGCAGACTACCTGCCAGTTCAAACAAAGGTCATGCATACTTGACCACTTTGATATTGAAATATACAGCAATGTCTTCTTTGTTTATTTGTGTGGATGGACATGTGTCTGGAAAAGCCAATCTTGTGTCAAGCATGATCTTCTGTGAAAAATAAATAAATAAATAAATAAAAAATACACACACACACAAAGCAAGACATGTTAGACATACACCTGAATGCTTTATGAAAACTGTGTGCCTTCTCTGGATTATGGATAGGAAACAATATCTGGGTTTCTTCCGTGTTTCCTCCCATAGACAAATAGAAATGCAAAAATGGAAGAAGAATTCCGGCTTACTGAAGCAACAATAAAGCAAGTCACAGCAGAAAAGCAGCCCACGCTGTATCAAGTCATTTAAAATTAATTGCTTTTTTGTTTTTTTTTATTGCTTATTATTCTGTAGTATTATTTTTCATAACCTGCTGGGTGTTTTCAGCTGCATGTACTCTCTACCATTGCAATTACACACCCAACATGTGGCCCAGAGACACACACACACGGACACACGCACACACACAATACTGTATGCATGAATCCAGAGATAAGTCTCTTCCCAGTCGATGCTGCAGTCAATGCAGAGTCCTTCCCCACAGCCCCCAGCTAATGAATGAAACATCCGCTGAAATGTAGCCGTCACCAACAGTTATTAAAAACAAAATTAATTAGCTCCTTTTGTTTTATTGACTGTGCTGGTTTATGGACGTCGTCTGCACATTCATGAGTGATGGCGTTGGTGCAGGGGTGCTGAGAAGTGCTATTAGCAACATGTAAGAAGACACGGCAGAGTGACTCTGTAGTGGCAATATTTCACACTCCTACATCGCACTTAAAAACACAACGCAGATCACGTATTAGTAAACACTCTCAGCACACACACACACACACACACACACACACACACACACAGAAATCTGTTACAGTATATTTCATACACAGAATTACAGTCTACAGTGTCTGCACATGTTCAAGTATATACACATACAGTATGCATACACACACACATCTGTTATGGTTATTCATAATGTAGGGTCATATTTGTGTGCATGGGCACACAAACACACGCACACACACACACACGGATAATGGTCTACAGTGTGCCCTATCCATACCAATATGTTTATATACAAACATTTCCTGTACTTAAATGCATGACAAAAAGCAATAGTTTACTGCACACACACACACACACACACACAAAGGGAGGACACCAGAGGCATTGAGTGTTTGAAGTGGAGTCTGTGTGGAGTGAGTGTTGGTTATGGCATATGGCTTTGTTTAGCAGCATGTTTCATCTTTCCCCGCTGTCAGCAGTAGGAGCTCTCTTCCTCTCTCGCTCTCTCTCTATTTCTCTCTCTCTCTTTCTCTGTCTCTCGCAGCATGGTTGCCGTGGCGTTCAGAGCTGTGCTCAGGGACACGCCCTCTCCCTGATGGCCGCTGCCACGGCAACCGCTCCGTGGGTCAGCAGACTTTTAAACGCCTTGTGTGTCCCTGTGTGTGTGTGTGTTTTTGTTTGTGTGGAGCCAACCGACCGGCCACAAAACCATCTGGTAGGTGTCAGAGCAAGAGAGAGAGATTTCCAGGCGGAGGAATACAATTAAACAGGACAGAGGAGGAGAGGAGGGCAGAGAAACAAACTTAGTTGCACACTTTAATACATGCAGGAAGATGCTTATTACATGCAGGAAGATGCTTATTACATGCAGGAAGTTGCACACTTTAATACATGCAGGAATATGCTTATTACATGCAGGAAGTTGCACACTTTAATACATGCAGGAAGATGCTTATTACATGCAGGAAGTTGCACACTTTAATACATGCAGGAAGATGCTTATTACATGCAGGAATATGCTTATTACACACAGGAATATGTTTTGTTACAACCACTCAGAAATGACCTCATGGTGTGCAGGAATGTGCTTTTCCACAGATGTTAAGCTTGCAGTCCATGAAGTGTGTCACTACCAAGTCGGACACGAATCAGATACGAAATGATCTTGAAAATGGACAAAGCGATAACTCTGATCTTGTGATATTTTTAAAACATAATGAAACATTCCTCCTTCGGCTAATAATAATAATAATAATAATAATAATAATAATAATAATAAAACAGTTCATGTCAGTTATTTTGACTTTAGCGGAACGCCATAGTGTCAGTGGGGGTTCTGCGGACGGGACCTCTGTCAGGCTCTGGCGTGGGCGGTGGTCCTGTTGCGTTACCGAGACGAGACGCGGCACGGCGAGTCCAAAACAAGGCCGTGAATCCTGAGGTGGTGACAGGAGATTGCGCTTCTCTGGGACCTCGGCAAACAAAGCCAGCATTCACATCAGGCGCACACACCACACCATGAGCTCACTCCCGTCGTAAAAGACAAACATGCGGAACACACGCGCACACGCCGATTATGATTATGATCATGGACGTGTGCTGTCTCATCGTGATAGCTTGGCTGTGGTCCTGGTTCGGTTTGATTAAACCCATTTGTTCTGTGTGTGTGTGTGTGTGTGTGTGTGTGTGCGCGCGTGTGTGTGTAATCAGGGAAGTCCTACACCATGATCGGGCGAGACGACTCGACGCAGAGCCTGGGGATCGTCCCCTGTGCCATCTCCTGGCTCTTCAAGCTGATCAACGAGCGCAAGGAGAAGACGGGCGCACGCTTCTCCGTCCGCGTGTCCGCCGTGGAGGTCTGGGGCAAAGACGAGAACCTGAAGGACCTGCTGTCCGAGGTGGCCACGGGCAGTCTCCAGGACGGCCAGTCTCCAGGGGTCTACCTCTGCGAGGACCCCATCTGTGGGATGCAGGTAGGACGCTGATGCACCTCAACTCAATGGCAGCATGGAGCCAAGGTCAAATGAACTTTGGTTTGGACAACCATTTGTTCTTTTGATGCTGAGTATACCAGATGTGTGGACTAGGTTCCTCTCAGGCTTTCGGCTTGTTTTCTTCATGTTTTCTTGGCCATAGGCTCCATGAATAGAAGTTTGTGTAAAACATTTTGAGAGGATGTTAGGATCTCTGGAATTCAGCTACATGTATACCCTGAACTCTGGTTTTCCAGAATAATTATGTTTTTTTTATTTGTGAAATGAATGAAAATATGTATGCATTATTATTATTATTATTATTATATCTGATTATACATCTTACTTTTAAGAGTATTGTTTACAAATTACCCGAGGACAATTTGTTGATGGAAAATCATTAAATCTGTTCAGACAGTTGTGGCTTTGCTTGAAAAAAATTCTTTTATGGTGGTTTATGCTGAAGTTGTCTAATGGAGTCGTCAGAGTTTCTTTACACTCATCTAGAGATTATCCTCCGCTAATTTTTCAGCAAAGGGATGTGGAGCCGAGCTTGAGCATCGTGGAATAAAGGCATCATTGTGAACTTAACTGGCGTTACATGTTGAATGGATTAGTTTCTGGAGACAACCATATCTCTGTAATCCCCGCGAACATCTTTAATCTGGTCCTGAAATAATACCCTGGAGCCCTGAGTCCTAATGTCTCCTGCCTCTCTCCATCTCCCGCCCCAGACACGTTGCCAGTTTGTCTCCACGCCGTACGCGATTGGTCCAGACCGCTCATCATCTCACACAGTGATACTCATTTGGGTTTAACTTAATCCATTAAGTGCAGACTTAGACAACACAGACCTCCCGGGCGCTAGCTGTCGTCAAAGTCTTTCTTTCTTTTTTTCTTTCTTTTTTTTTGAGAAGTAAACTCCGGCATGATGAGTCATGCTCCGTTGATAATCACCGTGACAACAAGTTCGGAGTGAATACTTTAACAGCTCTGTTTGTCACCCCTGGGGATTGCACAGTGAAACCAATCTGTTTTTTTTCCCTCCTCCAGTAAAATGAGCACTGGTGTGGAAAGTCGCTGTTTCCCTCTACCGCAAAGATCCTTTCTAAATCAGAGTTGCAGTGAAAACTCCCAGCCTGGGTCCCTAGGGTGTGAGAGCACGAGGTTAAAGTGCTGTTAGGTAGTGGAGCCCATCAGTGTGAGTTAGTGAGAGTATTACAGTGCTGTGAGGAACATGATATTCTGCACACACTCTTTTTAAATATGTTTTGTTCTTAAGTATAATCTGTCCCAGTCTGTGAATCAGTACATTTTGACTGAATGTTTCTATTCTGAACTGCTATTCAACTCACCTCTGTCTCTTTCTCCCTCTTCCTCGGTCTCTCTTTCTCCCTCTCTCTTTCTCTCTATCCCTCCCTCTCCCCTCCCTCGTTCTCCGGGTCCAGCTCCAGAACCAGAGCGAGCTGAGGGCCCCCACAGCGGAGAAGGCCGCCTTCTTCCTGGACGCGGCCATCGCCTCACGCTACAGCAGCAAGCCCGACTACGACGAGGAGGAGCACCGCAACTCCCACATGCTCTTCACTCTGCACATCTACCAGTACCGCATGGAGAAGAGCGGCAAGGGCGGCAGTGAGTCTCACACACACACACGCACACACACAAACACACACATACACACACACACACACACACACACACACACACACACACACACACACACACACACACACACACACACGCACACACTCACACAGTAGACACACAGACACACACACATTTACAGACACACACACACCTGCACGCACACTCTTCACACACACGCGACACACGCTGCACCGCTGCACGCGCACACAGACACGCTACGCGCACGACACGCCTGCAGCACACACACACACATGCACACACACACATGCACACAGACACACACACACACACGCACACACGCACACACACACACACACACACATGCACACAGACACACACACATACACACACGCACACAGACACACACACTCACGCACACGCACATGCACGCACACACACACACACACATACACATGCACACAGACACACACATACACACACGCACACACATGCACACAGACACACACACTCACGCACACGCACACACACACACACACACACACATACACATGCACACAGACACACACATACACACACGCACACACATGCACACAGACACACACACATACACACACACACACACACACACTCCCGCACACACTCACTGCACACACTGCCTTACGCATCTATCAATAACACGACACACATACACATGCACCGCCCAACTCCGCACCCTCCATATCTACCTGCATTGAATGGGCAGTGAGTGTCAGAACACACCTCACGCACACACACATACACACACACACACCTACACACACATGCTCAAATGTCTCAAATGTCCGCACCCATACCAGATAAACCTTACAAACACACGTGCTGTAGGACTTGATGTAAACATGTGTACACTATTTTAGTCCTTAAAATAGGATGGCATATTTGGAGAGAGATGGGATCCTACATACAGATATGTTTCTCAGAAAAGCTTTGAATGCAAAGCAGGAATTTTAAGCTTTGTTACACTGGAGACAGAGAACTATTTTAATAAACTTCTGGGCAGCCAGCCCTTGAGATGTTATTGAGCTGTACTGCAGTTTTCACAGTCTGTGCACTTTATCAGGCAACATTATTTTAATGAGCTGATAATTGCTGTCCCAGGTTGTTGTGGACCGCTCATTAAAACATCTCACAAAATGTCCGCTCCACTCTGGCAAAGTTCCCGTTGTTCTCTTCAATCAAGTTAAAAACTTTTGCTCGCCTTTGATGAGAAACTCTCTCTTTTCAGCGGCGGTCTGAAACGCTGCCAGTCTGCCATAAAAATAGCCCGCCCTTGATAATCCGTGTCAACATTTTGGCACCTTCATTAAGTGAACAAAAAAAGTGTGACTCGTGAAAAAGTGCCTGAGAGAGAGAGAGAGAGACACTAATCTTCCAAGCTGTCAGGCTTGAGTTTGGGGTATTCACGGAAACGGAACGAACTTCCCTTATCAGAGAAGCACTCAGGCAGCTTGGAGTTGACGCCGATCCTCAACAAAGGCCTTGACAGGCCAAAGGTGAAGCCATATGTGTAAGGCCCCAGCCCTCTTGAATTCAGACTTGACATGCGTCCAGACTGTACACAAGGCAGGCAGTATCTGCGCCGTGATTTGAGAGCCGGCGTCCAGGGAGCGCCATCCAGCCCCAGAGCAGAGGCCCCTGACGAGCCGGAGCTCGCTTCTGAGAGCTGCTTTTAGGAAGCAGGAGGGCTTCTGAGAGCTGCTTTTGGGAAGCTGCTTTCTGAAGGCTGCGCTGCGTTCGGGTAAGCGGAGGGCTTGTGAAGGCTGCATTCGGGAGGCCGGGAGAGCTAATTCATTCGTGTCCCTTGCATGTGAACACATTCCTGTGATCAAAGCCGCAGAATTATGCAGCTTGTGTGAGACGCTGCTGTGGTTTGACAGACAGGGTCTGCCGCCACACCCTCCCTGAAGGAAGTCTTTCAGGAGGCTGCTCTCCTTAGCCAGCTTTTGCCTTTGTGGATTTAAGATTTACTTTTCTGACCATGAAATTGTGATACTCCAGGGAATGATACAAACTATAAATAAAGTTATGTTTACATTTCCATATACACTTACTTGTTTGACAGTCTGTTTAGCCCAAGGCAGCTCAAAGCACAGTAGAGTAGAGTCCTTTCTGTAAATATAACCACTCCTGAAAATATATCCTGTAAATATAATCACTCTTTGTGTACAGTAGAGTCCTTTCTGTAAATATGATCACTGTTCTTCTGTAAATATGATCACTCTGTGTTCTTCTGTAAAATAGTATCAGTCTGTTCTTCTGTAAATATGATCACTCTGTGTGTTATCTGTGTGGATCACATTAGGCCCAGTCTCAGCTGTTCTCTTAGACACTCTGTGTTATCTGTCTGGATCACATCAGGCCCAGTCTCAGCTGTTCTTATAGACACTCTGTGTGTTATCTGTGTGGATCACATCAGGCCCAGTCTCAGCTGTTCTCTTAGACACTCTGTGTGTTATCTGTCTGGATCACATCAGGCCCAGTCTCAGTTGTTCTCTTAGACAAAACACAACGTTAAGCAGCTGTTAACTCTTCTTTTCTCTTCTCATCTGCTCCTCCCTGCGTGTGTGTGTGTGTGTGTGTGTGTGTGTGTGTGTGTGTGTGTGTGTGTGTGTGTGTCGGGTGGCCGTAGCCGCCTGCACCTGATCGACCTGGGCAGCTGTTATTGAGGTGTTGATGCGGCTCATTGAGCAACACCACGGGTATTTCACCATCGCCCTGGGCAACGTCATCCTGGCTCTGGTCAACGGCAGCAAGCACATCCCCTACAAGTAAGTGCAAACACACACTACTAATACACACACAGCAAGCACATCCCCTACAAGTAAGTGCAAACACACACTACTAATACACACACAGCAAGCACATCCCCTACAAGTAAGTGCAAACACACACTACTAATACACACACAACTAATACACACACAGCAAGCACATCCCCTACAAGTAAGTGCAAACACACACTACTAATACACACACATGAAGCACATCCTGATGGTGCAAACACACTACTAATACACACACTGCAAGCACATCCCCTACAAGTAAGTGCACACTCTCAAACACACACTACTAATACACACACAGCAAGCACATGCCATACAGTACAAGTAAGTGTCCACTCCCAAACACACACCACTAATACACACACAGCACGCAAATCCCTCACAAGTGAGTCCACTCTCCTTTCTCAAACACACTTCTAACACACACACACAGCAAGCACATTTCCTACAAGTAAGTGCACACTTTCAAACACACACTACTAATACACACACAGCAAGCACATGCCCTACAAGTGTTCCCTCTCAAACACACACCACTACTGTAATACACACACAACCTTTGATCTCTGGGTGGGTCCACTCTCTTTTCTCTAACACACTTCTAACACACACACACACACACACACACACATCAAGCACATTCCCTACAAGTGAGCTCACAACAAGTCGACAGTCACTTTCAGCACCAATCGTCACTAACACTTCAACTCCCACACTCCTCTGGAGCTGCCACTGTGTGGACTATCACTCTTGACTCCTCTCTCCTAATAACTCCTCTCTGCTCCTCTCTCCGCTCCTCTCTCCTGTGCTCCTCTCTCCTCGCTCCTCTCCTCCGCTCCTCTCTCGCTCCTCTCCTCGCTCCTCTCTCCTGCGCTCCTCTCTCCTGTGCTCCTCTCCTGTGCTCCTCTCCTGCTCTCTCTCGCTCCTCTCTCCTGTGCTCCTCTCCTGCTCCTCTCCCTCCTCTCCTCCTCCTCTCTCCTGTGCTCCTCTCCTGCCTCCTCTCTCCTGCGCTCCTCTCTCGGCTCCTCTCTCCTGTGCTCCTCTCTCCTCCGTCCTCTCTCCTGTGCTCCTCTCCTGCTCCTCTCTCCTGCGCTCCTCTCCTGTGCTCCTCTCCTCCTGCTCCTCTCTCCTGTGCTCTCCCTCTCACCTCCTCACGCTCCTCTCCGCTCCTCTCTCCTCGCTCCTCCTCGCTCTCTCTCTCCTCATGCTCCCACTCTCTCGTGCTCTCTCCACTTCTCTCCCGCTCCTCTCCCGCTCCTCTCCTGCTCCTCTCCTGCTCCTCTCTCCCGTGCTCTCTCCTGTGCTCCTCTCCTGCTCCTCTCCTGCGCTCCTCTCCTGTGCTCCTCTCCTGCTCCTCTCTCCTGTGCTCCTCTCCTGCGCTCCTCGCTCCCCTCTCTCCTGTGCTCCTCTCCTGCTCCTCTCCTCGCTCCTCTCTCCTGTGCTCTCCTCTCCTGCGCTCCTCTCTCCTGTGCTCCTCTCTCCCGTGCTCCTCTCCCGCTCCTCTCCTCTGCGCTCCTCTCCTGCTCCTCTCTCTGCTCCTCTCTCCCGTGCTCCTCTCCCGCTCCTCTCCCGCTCCTCTCTCCTGCTCCTCCTCCTCCTCTCTCTCCTGCTCCTCTCCCGCTCCTCTCCTGCACTTCTCTCTCCCGTGCTCCTCTCCCGCTCCTCTCCTGCACTCCACTCTCCTGCACTTCTCTCTCCTGCGCTCCTCTCCCGCTCCACTCCCGTGCTCCTCTCCTGCGCTCCTCCTCCACTCTCCTCACGCTCCTCTCGTGCTCCTCTCTGCCTCCTCTCCGCTCCACTCTCCTCTTGTCCTCTCCTCCTCCTGCACTCCTCTCCTGCGCTCCTCTCTCCTGCGCTCCTCTCTCCCGTGCTCCTCTCCTGCTCCTCTCTCCTGTGCTCCTCTCCTCGCTCCTCTCCTGCTCCTCTCCCGCTCCTCTCTCCTGTGCTCCTCTCCCCTCCTCCTCTTGCGCTCCTCTCCTGCGCTCCTCTCCTGCGCTCCTCTCCCGCTCCTCTCTCCTGCGCTCCTCTCGCTCCTCTCCCCTCTCTCCTCGCTCCTCTCTCCGCTCCTCTCTCCTGCGCTCCTCTCCTGCTCCTCTCCCGCGCTCCTCTCCTGCTTCCTCTCCTGTGCTCCTCTCTCGCTCCTCTCTCCTGCGCTCCTCTCCTCGCTCTCCGTTATCTCTCCGTGCTCCTCTCTCCCGGCTCCTCTCTCCCGCGCTCCTCTCTCCTGCGCTCCTCTCTCCTCGCTCCTCTCTCCTGCTCCTCTCTCCTGCTCCTCTCTCCCGTGCTCCTCTCCCGCTCCTCTCCTGCTCCTCTCCCGCTCCTCTCCTGCACTTCTCTCTCCCGTGCTCCTCTCCTGCCTCCACTCTCCTGCACTTCTCTCTCCTGCGCTCCTCTCCCGCTCCACTCTCCCGTGCTCCTCTCCTGCGCTCCTCTCCCGCTCCACTCTCCTGCGCTCCTCTCCCGCTCCCTCTCCCGTGCTCCTCTCCTGCACTCCTCTCCCGCTCCACTCTCCTGCGCTCCTCTCCCGCTCCACTCTCCTGCGCTCCTCTCCCGTGCTCCTCTCCTGCACTCCTCTCCCGCTCCACTCTCCTGCGCTCCTCTCCCGTGCTCCTCTCCTCGCGCTCTCTCCCGTGCTCCTCTCCCGCTCCTCTCCTCTCGCTCTCTCCCGTGCTCCTCTCCTGTGCTCCTCTCCTGCACTCCTCTCCCGCTCCTCTCCCGCGCTCCTCTCCCGCTCCACTCTGTTATTTGGGACGTGTGCTCACTTCAGGCTCAAATGCCAAGCAGACACGCAATCAGCAGATGATTTATGCTCATTAATTATGCAGAAGAGTAATTACTGTTTAAACTTTATAACTCTCACCCCTCCCCTCCCTTCCTCGTCTATCTTGGGTTTGGTGATGCAACTGTAAAATCTAATATTAATTTAACGACTCATCCGGAGGTGATTTAGGAACAGTTAACATCATGCAGACTTAAAACTTTAGCTTTTTTATATTCTGCATAAGCATAATGAATCAATAATGCATACGCCCACATTTGAAACCTTTGATCCTAAAAAAAAAAGTTCCTGGTGTTATTAAATCAGCTACGGGGTTTCGACGGGCGGTGCGAACGCTCTGGGTACTCCCTGGTGGGCGAACCATGGCTGGCGACCATCCTGGCTTACCACACACACACACACACACACACACACACACACTCACACACAAACACTGCCTTTTGCACACACACACACACACACACACACACACACACACACAAACACATGCGCGCACACTCACACACACACGACCCTGTTTATCGAACCAGCACTGGCCAGCTATTCAGCTCTCTGCTGTGGGAGGACCTTAATTGGTCTGGAATACAGCAATTTATTTTCATATTACTTTTTAAAACATTTTTTAAGCATGGCAAATCTGCGTCTCTTTCCCTTCCTCTCTCTCTCTCTCTCTCTCCCTCTCTCTTTCTCTCTCATTACAGAGGCATACACAGGACTTTTACTGTGGCGTAACTCTGTAATTTAATCATGGTGGATTTACATTGCAAAGCACCAGGCAAGTTTGAGACGAGAGGGAACGCTCTGGAGACTGAAGAGCTAATTAGGGTTTGGGGCAATTTGAAGAAGTGGAACCAGTGTGAAAGATAACCTAAATGAATTTAAAATGTTACATAAATTAATATAAGGCCCAGGCAAAGGTCAGTAATTATCATTTAAGCCAATTAGGGACTAAATACTGGGAATTGTAGCCTTTCAGCGAGCAGATCATTTAGCTATTATATCTGGTGTTAATTTCCTTCTCTAAAACACAGTGAGAGAAATAGCCAGTATCATGGTGTAATGTTGTAATGAAGGACACTCACACTTGCTGAGCCCACTTGGATGTGTCATACATGTGTGTGTGTGTGTGTGTGTGTGTGTGTGTGTGTGTGTGTAAAAGATGGTGTGCCAGCGTGTTGTGATGGCACCATGCTGCCAGTCACGGAGTCATAATTATAAACCCATCAGCTGCTCATTGTGGGCGCCTGCGTGGGTGGTTGCCATGGTGAGCCTAGCGAGCAGGGCCAGTGCCCGTGGTGCTGATTCTCAGAGAGGAGCTTACGCCCCGAAACAAAACGCGGGAATCCGGGCGAGCTGGTCGCGGGCGATTGTATATTGCGGCGTTTACGTTTATCTTGTTATTCTTCACCTTCCAGGGAACTGCTGGAGAATGAGCCGTAACACATCTGATGCAACATCTTTTTCCCGCTTTATGGGATGTCGTTTTGTATGAATCGCTGTAAGAAATAAACTTTAATAAAGGCAGGCAAAATAAATTGTGTATTAATAAACTAAGCGAAGAGTTGATTTCTGGGGCAGATGTTCTGGTGCGGATCTGACCCGTGTTCTAACCGTATCCGAGGCGGTCTGCGGCACTGCCGGGCTTGACGGCAGGCAGGCTGCCTGAGAGCTGTGGTTTTAGGAACAGCAGCGTGACAGCATGAGCTAGTGTAGCCACAAATGAGTGTGGGCTGCCATAGCCCCCGCGGGCCGCTAACAGCTTTTCCCTCACAATTAGCATCAGTGTAGGGCCCAGCTCAGGGACAGGATTAGCAGCGCGAGAGCTAGTGTTGCAAGAGCAGAGTGTCAATATTTACACGGCACTTGGTGAAGTCAACTCCACAAAGCCAGCCATTTTCTTTTCTTATCTGCCCAGGAACATCACATAGTAATACTGATCTAAAATATCTATTTAGTATGAACAACGCATATTGTGCTGTACTTGCACTGAAGTAACAGACTACACTAATACAGAACTGGTTTACTACTAATACTCTCTTTGAAATATTTTCATGGTGGTAAACATTTCTGCTTTTTTTTTTTCTCTGATGACAGGGACAGCAAGCTGACCATGCTTCTGAGAGAGTCCCTGGGGAACATGAACTGCAGGACCACCATGATCGCTCACATCTCCGCGTCGCCAAGCAACTTCTCCGAGACTCTGTCCACCCTGCAAATCGCCTCCCGCGTCCTGCGCATGAAAAAGAAGAAGGCCAAAGTAAGCGTGGTATGACACAGTCTTTATTACACATCTGTAATAAAATCATTACTTATTAACGTGTAATAACACGTCTATAAAGGACACAAAACAGTTAACACCACTCCTCTCTCTCTCTCCCTCCTCCTCCTCTCCCCTCCCTAACTGTCTTTTCTCTTCTCTCTCTCTCTCTCTCCTCCTCCCCCCTCCCTGTCTTTTCTCTTCTCCCTCTCTCTCTCTCCCTCCTCCTCCTCTCCCCTCCATAACTGTCTTTTCTCTTCTCTTCTCTCTCTCTCTCTCTCTCTCTCTCTCTCTCTCTATCGTAGCAGTACACCTCCAGCTCTTCGGGGGGCGAGAGCTCGTGTGAGGAGGGCAGGATGCGACGTCCGACGCAGCTGAGGACGTTCCACTCCCGCAACGTGGTGGACCCCGACATGCCGCTGCTGCACCTCTCGAGCGACCACGACGACTACTCCAGCAGTGAGCAGTCGTGCGACACGGTCATCTACGTGGGCCCCAACGGCTCTGCGCTCTCCGACAAGGAGTTGACGGACAACGAGGGACCGCCGGAGTTCGTGCCCATCATCCCGTCGATCCACAAGAACAAGGCGGAGCCGGCGGGGGCAGCGGGCAAAAGTGGGGCGCTGTCCCCCCAGAAGCCCCCGCTGGCCGCGTGCCAGCTGCCCCTGCTGCAGGCTGGGCTGACCCCGGTGCCCGTGCAGGCGGTCCAGCCGCTCCACTCGCAGGCGCTGGCGCCGGTGCCCGAGGAGGGTGCGGAGGCCGAGAAGCCCGAGAAGGACTGCCTCAAGTGCAACACGTTCGCCGAGCTGCAGGAACGGCTCGAGTGCATCGACGGCAGCGAGGAGGTCACCAAGTTCCCCTTCGAAGAGGTTCCCGCCAGGCCACCGCAAGGTCGAGCCTGCCTCGCGCCGTGAAAGGCCGCCTTCCAGGCCACCGTGGTCGCCGAGCCGCCCATCAAGCGATCTCCAACCCACCAGCAGCTGGAGGAGATCCGCGAGGCGGTGGAGGAGGCTGAGCTGGCCCAGTCGATTATCGAGAGCCTGACGCAGTCGTCCGCCGCGCTGACCAGCAGCCGAAGCGTGACGGGCAGCAGCAGTGGCGGCGTCAGCCAGATCGTGCCCCTGCAGCGCGCCAAGAGCTCCAGCCTGCACGACAGCCGCGAGTCCATCAGCGGCGCCAGCGGCAGCGAGGGCAAGCCGCGGTCCATGGGCTCTCCGCGCCTGGGCATTGCCAGCCTGACCAAGACCGCCGAGTACAAGCCGCCGCTGTCGCCCTCCCAGCGCAGCAAGGTGTACACGCAGAAGTGCGTGATGCCCGGCACGCCGCCCTCCTCGTCCTCCTCACACAATCTGACCAAGGACGGCGGGCAGTCCTCCACGGAGTCCCTCCTAATCCAGCCGGAGTCGCGGACCTCGCCCGTGGGCGTGAGCATGGGGTCGGCCGAGACGCCAGCGCGATGACGCAGCTCCCGTTTCAGCTCCCGCCGGCAGGACGCTGGCAGCGGGTAGCTGCAGCAACGGCCACGGTCCTGCTACAGCGCCCCCTGGAGACCAACGGCGAGGACGAGCTGGTGTTCACGCTGGTGGAGGAGCTGAGCATGGCGGTCAGCGGCGTCGTTGGCGGCGGAGGAGGAGGAGGCGGTGTCATGCTGGAGAATGGCCGGCCCACTAGCATCATCAGCTTCAGCAGTGACTGCTCTGTCCATGCTTGGCCTCGGGTCACTAAGCTAGCATCATCATCAAGTGCATCAGCGACCTGACCGGGCGGCGTCGCGGGGTCGCTTATCTCACCGCCCACCGCCACCCCACCATCTCGGAGGCCAACCTCGCCCGTTTCCTGCCCACCCAGGGACGTGAGTGGGATCGGGATCCCAGGAGCGGGAGGGCCAGCGGGCATGGATCGGGGTCAGTTGCTGCCCGAGCCCAGCCGCCGCTCGTCCATCAGCTCCTGGCTGAGCGAGGTGAGCACAGGCAGTGATGGAGAGCAGTCCTGCCACAGCTTCGTTGCGCAGCACTGCTTCGGCCAGGGCGAGGCCATGGCTGACCCGCAGCTGCCCGAAGAGGCCCAGGTGGACTCGGCGAGGAGCGCGAGCGGACGGAAGACTCCAGAGTGACACGGTTTTGGTCAAAGGGGACAAACCAAATGAGAAGAGCACCCCTACTAAGGAGCGGCTGAGCAGGATGTCCCCCACGATCAGCAGGACGACAGTCTCCGTGTCCACGGTCCAGACACTGTCCACTACCAGCGGCTTAGTGCCCTTTAAAACCACCATTACAGTGCACCCTTGTGTGGCCGTCAAGCCAATGATCATCCAGGATTTTACCTCTCTTTCCTCTCCTACTAAAACTGCCCCACACAAAGACGGCAAATGCCCCCTGATGCCTCTCTCCAGTGACATCCTCTTCGATGACCCCTGGATGAAGAGGGACTGCGAGGACTTCAAGGTCAAAGACATAGTCTGTGAGGTCAAGCCGGAAAAGCGCCTGGCGGACTCGGTCAAGGCCAGGGGCGGAGTGGAGAGGCGCAGCTCCAGCAGTGGCGAAGCGGTCTGCTCGCCGGACACCTTCAAGCGGGTGGTGGACGGCTGCGAGATGGTGCTGGCCGCCTCCGACGGAACGACCGCTGCCGTGTTCTCGGCCGACATCCTCCGCACGGGCAGCCTGCCGCGCGGCTGGCACCGGCTGAACCGCCAGGACGACCTGGAGGACGCCGCCGGACTGCGCTACGCCAGCGGAGAGTACCGAGGGCTTGGGGTCACGACCTCCACGCCCTGCAGCCCCAGAGCCACGCTGGAGAGGAGGGGCTCGTCCTCCAAGCAGGGCCTCTTCGCCCGGCAGAAGGGGATTCCGCCGCTGCCCCCGATACGCAAGTCCAGTCTGGACCAGAAGAACCGAGCCGGCCCACTGCACACGACCGGCAGCATGCTGACGCTGTCCTTCCTGGGCAGCACGCCCGACGACCTCGGCGGAAACGGCAAGCAGAAAGGGTCGGGCATGGAGAGTAGCCGTCTTTTCAGCGCCAAACTGGAGCAGCTGGCTAGCAGGACCAACTCGCTGGGGCGATCTCACGGTGGTCACTACGACTGCCACTCCCTGGAGCGGGCCGAGAGCCTTACGTCCATGGGCTCCAAAGGCGGCAGCGGCAACGGTGGCAGGGACACAACGATGCCGCGATCCGGGAGGAGTTTGACCCGCGGCTCTTCCGTGCCCTCTCCCACCAACGGAAACAACAACAACGTTCCGCAGTCGCCGGTCAAGGGCGGCCAGTCGAAGATCTCAGCCGTCAGCAAGCTCCTGATGGCCAGCCCCAAGGCACGCAGCCTGTCCACCTCCAGCACCAAGACTCTCAGCTTCTCCACCAAGTCCCTGCCGCAGTCGGTCAACCGCAGCTCCAGCCTGCCCCCGAACGGCAAGAACCAGAGCGCCGGCTCGTGGTCCACCCAGTCCCTAAGCCGCAGCCGCGGGTCCGGCCTGGCCTCCAAACTGCCCCTGCGGGCGGTCAACGGGCGCATCTCGGAGCTTCTCCAGGGCAGCGGGGGCTCGCGTGCTGGGCATGCCCGGGGGGCCTCCGACTCGGAGGAGCGCGGTGGCGGCAGCGGTGGCAGTCGGTCCGCAGCAAGGGGGTGAGGAGCGTCCGGTGGTCCACACGCTGCCGTCGCCCTACAGCAAGATCACGGCGCCCCGTCGGCCGCACCGATGCAGCAGCGGCCACGCCAGCGACAACAGCAGCGTGCTGAGCGGCGAGCTGCCCCCGGCCATGGGCAAGACGGCGCTGTTCTACCACAGCGGGGGCAGCAGCGGCTACGAGAGCATGATCCGGGACAGCGAGGCCACGGGCAGCACGTCCTCCGCACAGGACTCCATGAGCGAGAACAGCAGCTCCATCAGCGGACGCAGAAGCCTCAAGAACTCCAAGAAGAGGAACAACACAGGTACAACACACACACACACACACCACCCCGACACGCAGGGAAACACACTCACACACTCTCAGACACACACACACACACAGAAAGACATTCACACACTCTTAGACACACACACAAACACACACACTTTTAGACACACACACATATAGCCCCATGCACATGATGAATATAAATGGGACAACACATCGTCTTTAATATAAAGTGTTGTGGTTCAAACTGGGAAACTGAGAGGAAATAACAGCTTGTTGTGCTCTTTGGGGGAGAAGCTAATTTTACACGCCTGCACTTTGAATGTGTGTATTGTATATAAGCATGACCCCCCCCACACACACACCCCCGTCAGATCATGGGGGCGTAATTGAAGCCAAACAATAACATGTGTCTTCACGTCTCCCTATGTTTCTGGGCGGCACTCGGAGAGGGGCCACACAGCAGACATGAACAGACTGCTGCTGTTTGAGTTCTGTGGGTGGCCCTGCAGTCACACACACACACACACACACACACACACACACTCTTCTCTTTCCACAAGCCATGCATCTCCCTACTCCATTCGCCTCCCTCCCAGAAGGTCGGCCGCCTGCCATGGGGGACGTGCTCCCTCAACTCTGCCCATTTCAATCCCCTTCTGAAACAACAGTAACATTTTCGCTCCCCCTCATGCTTCAAAAAGCCGCTGCGTTTCGTTTCGCGGGGGCAGAAACTCAATGGAAAGCTGCATAGTAATCATGCGTTTATGCGCTGCGCTGGAATGCAAAAGGCTGGACGCGTGCCAAGAGCTGGGAGCCAGCAGCAGCTTCAAATGAAAGGAACGGAAAGAGTTTGCAGTGGAGGGAGAGGACGGGGGGGGTATGGTGCATTCAAACATCCCCTCCATGATTTCTTAACGTATGAAAATATTTTCCTACACTGTCTCATTCATCAGCAGTGATCTTTTAAAATATATTTAAATATTTTTGTATTTATATTATAATTTATATTTATATTTTTAAAATATTATTTTTAATGCAGTCTTAATGCAGTCATAGCAGCAGTACAGAGCTGACCTTTCTGCTCAGAGACAAAGGGGGAACAGGGAAGCCATTAGCCAGTGGCCTGTCTGTGGCAGCGCGGCGAATCAGATAGTGAGCAGCGGAGGGACGTGAGCCGTCCGTTTTCTCCGTTTCTCCATCTCTATGCAAATGGAGCGTCGAGAGTAGCGAGCAGAAAGAGGAAGGCGAGAGCGCAGAGCGCAGATCACGGCTCTCGGCTCTCCTCCACGGAACGGTCAGATAAGGCTCTGACCCGCTGGACTTATCTCTGCACCCCGTGCCTAAACAAAGGGGCCTGCAGAGCACATACACAGATAGGAGCGGACTTCGGGAGCGGCTCCGAGCCGCATCAGTGCCACATCGGGGGCTCGATGAGATATGCTCACGTGCCGTATTATATCTGGGCAAGCTGCTATCTGAATTGGCTGTGGCAGCAGCAGCAGTTGGGCACCGAAGCGAGCGAACACAGGACAGGAATTTGAAAAGTGGTTTTGCATTCTGATTCTCAGTCATAGGATACAGGAACCTTCTCCTGTACCGTTCCTAGCTGCTAAAGGAAAACATATTGTGTGCTTGGGGAGGTAGAGATATATTTCACACACACACACACACACAGTTTAGGATTGCAAAGCTGCTCTATGACTGGATGCCTGTGGCATGAAAATGAGTTTGGCAGCTTTTACAGTAATATGTTTGTTTGTGACTGACTGACAATGCTGAAATGTGTGTGTGAGTGTGTGTGTCTGACTTACAGTGTAGTAATATGTGTGTGTGACTAAGTGACATTGCAGTAACTGAGTGACATTGCAGTAATGTGTGTGTGTGTGACTGAGTGACATTGCAGTAATGTGTGTGTGTGTGTGTAAATAACATGTTGCTATGGCACTGCAGGTACGCAGAGGCGGCGTCTGATCCCCAACCTGAACCTGGACACAGCGTCGCCGGTGAGGAAGCCCATGATCAGCCCGGGGGTGCGCTGGGTGGATGGCCCCCTGCGGCCCGCTCAGAGGGGCCTGGCCGAACCCTTCGAG